>NW_024962287.1:2524665-2530342 GCF_019238085.1 Lagopus leucura
ATAAGGGAAGGGAAGGGAAGGGAAGGGAAGGGAAGGGAAGGGAAGGGAAGGGAAGGGAAGGGAAGGGAAGGGAAGGGAAGGGGCTAACATGAATTGTAACTTGTCTCTGCTGTTTCTTGGGTTGAAGTCCTTGTTGGGATCTATTTGCCACAGTGCAATACAGGACTGAGCTGAACAGAATATCTGGGGAATGATTTGACTCTTGATATGTTATAAGCAATTTTGGGAGCCTGAAATATGTTTCCCCTTAAGATAGAATTTCCTGGCTTTGCTATGCCTCCTTTCATGTACCCAGAAAGTTTTTAACTCCCTGAAGCATTGCCTATGGTCATACTTTCTGAGTGCCTACTTCCAGAAAGTAAGTTTAGAGAGTGGAGGGAGAAAAAGGAAAGAGGGAAAACCGAACAAAATTCAGATAATAGGACAGATCTTAATTTTTATTCTCTTTCTTAAAACTCTTTTTATTATTAAAATTCTCTCCTGACAGAAATTTTATATGCTCTACTTTGATAATTCACTCTACAATCTATGTCCTGAAGTGTGGTGGGTGTATTTCCTGGTATAAATGTAGCTTAAACCTTGTTTTTCTGACTAAATCACATGCAAACTCTCTGTAACCACATAAACATAGTTGAATTCAATTAAACAAATAAAAGAAATAAAGAATTAAAGAACTAAAAACTATGTGGTGTGTTCAGATGAACAAGCCAATTCTAAATTTAAATATCCAAATCTGAGGAAACTACAGATATGTTTATAATTCTAGTTTAATTTTTTTTTTTAAGGAAATAACTTTGGCAACTTTTGTATTTGTTTTGTTTGGCTTCTAAGAGGAAGTGGGTTTAGAAAGGATTAAGTCCCATTCAAGAAGTGAGAGTACAGAGGAAGGATGACCCTGCAGCTGAAACAGCAGTTCCTGGGACTCCCCAGACTCTTGTGTTGTGAAGAATAAATCATTCAGTAGTACCTTGTGCATAAAGTCTTCGGTTTAACATTGCATCATCTAACCCCTACTTTTCCTTTCAGTCAAAGAAATCCCTAAAGATAGCAGTCCAGATACTAATTCAAATGAATTTTTGGGACTGATAAATACACTTGTCAGTGAGGTGAAGCAATCCAAGCATGTGGGAAGGGACAATAGAGACAAGCAAGCCTTTGCACTCTCTTAGTGAGCCAAATACTTATCCAAAGTTTGTTACCCTTTTTTTGAGTTAAGGGCTCACATCAAATCACTATAAAGGTGAAGACACTGTGGCTTGAGAAGGAAAGCCTGAAAAACTCTAAATTCTTAATCTGGGAGATCTCTGCCGTTCCTGCTCCAAAGAGTTAGAATGCTTCAGAAGAGGAAGCACCAAGGCTTCATCCAAGTGTTTGTTGAGACATCCCATCACGTTGCCCTATGGTCTAGATCCTTGATAACACCATGTACCCATGTTTTCTTCTTAAAAAAAACAAACAAACAAAAAAAAAAAAACACAAATGCAGTTAGTACAGAGGAATAAAACATCAGCATATGAGTAGGGCAGTTAAATTTGAGTATCAACATTTTTTTTTGTTCTAGTAATAGAGGTATCACTTGGAAGGGCTCATTCTTCCAAATAGCCCACACACTGTGCAAGACTCAATCTAGGAAAACTAGGTTTGGCTCCAAGGTAGATAAGGGAAGAACCAAGTCTTCATCTTTCATCTCCCACTGTCTAAATTAAATAAACTCTAAGAAATTATTTCCTAACACGAGCAAAATAATCCCCTCTGGAGAAGGTGGAAATATCCACCAGAACTTAGGCAGCATCTTGCTCCATGGTACAACATAATGCTCTATGTAAGAAAAATATGCATTCAAGGTGCTTAAAACTCATTCGCTGAGGAGGAGAAAGGAATAGGTTGGCATGGAAAAACAGAAATTTGGATTCAGATACAATGGAATCTCTGAGCACCACTGTGCAATGAGACATTTATTCTGTATAACTCATTTCCTGTTTATAAAGAGCTCTAATTCACGTCAGAGACTGGAAGCCAAGTGAATACCACAGATAGACAAGCAACATCTGCACTGTCTTTCATCATGATTAGAGAATGACCCAGAGCCCTCATCCTAAAAATAATAAAATACAAAATTGCTGAGATGCTGGTTTCAAATTCTTCTCTACCTATCTACTCTCTTAAGTTCCTTCTTCTCCCCACTTTTCCATCTAGTTGAAGATTTAATAATTGGTGTCAAAAGTAAATAGAAAAGTGTCATCTCTCTCAGCTGGAAATACTGAGAACATCCACAGTGTCCGTCTGTGGTGTTGGACTGGGATTGCCATTAGATTGTTATGCTTTTTGCTATTGTTCATCCCTTGCAGCTCATCCTCATCCCATATCCAAAGAAGAAAGGCAGAGGGGAATCCCAAAGCAAAGGCAGCAGAAATGTCCTCCTGTACACTGACCACATCTCCAAATATATTACTCTCTCTGCCCTGGTTGTGAGCAGTGGTATGGGGAGTTGGCGGCCCCAAGGGGGCAGGAAGCACATCCTGGTGCCCCATGGTGACATCTTCCTCCTGATCTTGGGACTGGAACAGTTTATAGCAAAGGGGATTCCAGGAAGCTCACTATTGATGGGAAAAAAACCCAATCTCTTACCCACAGGGTTGTTAAACACTGCAAATAGCTGGGATCCATTCAAGTGGGCTCAGCACTCGTGGCTGCATTTTCCCAGTGTGCTGCTCTTGCCAGGTCAAAGAACAGGCAGCAGAAAGAGGAGTTGGGGTATGTCTCCAAGACAATCCAGCACTGTGGTTTTAGAAAGCCAGAAGGAAAGGAGGAAATTCCTTATTACGTCTGCAGATGTCGTGGGGAAAAGTGATTCATCAGCAAAAATAATGGGAAGCTGAGCTTGATTTAAGAGATGAGTCTTGCTATTATTCACGAAGAAAAGGGTTAAGGTGCACCCATGAATGAGCAGGCACTGAGTTTTAAGAGACATGTTGAGATATTTGTTGTCATATATCTTTCTTGCTTCCAAAGTAAGATTCCAAAGTTATTGTTTCATGAAAAATACCGAATTCTGAAATACATATGGGAGTATATGGAGAATTAAGAGAAAAGGGAGGAAAAAAAAATGAAGAAAAAGATCTACTTTACAAGAAAAGGTACTGAAAGGACTGAAGTTTCAGTTAGAAACGACAGAAACTGCTTTTAACCGGAGAGCCCTCAACCAGCAGCAGAGGGCGCTGAGATAAATTGATTTATTTCTAACTCCACGGATAATGGGGATTTTCTATGGGGTTGCATAAAGGGGGCATATGCTGTTATAAAGGCACACATTGACTTTAGAAAGCTGAAAGCTTGATGAAGATGAAAGCTGTGAGGTAGGAGCTGTGAGGAGGGTCAGGTAGAGTTTCTAAGGAAAAATCCTGGTAAAATCATATATTAGAATCAAAGAATCACAGAATGGTTTGGGTCAAAGGGATGTTAAAGCCCCACCAGCCCCAACCCCTACTGTGGTCTGAGTGCTCCCCAGCAGTTCAGGCTGCCCAGGGCCCATCCGTGGCCTTGGGCACATCCACAGATGGCAGGCCACAGCTCTGGGCAGCAGTGCCAGGGCATCACTGCCCTCTGCGTAAAGAATTTCCTCTTCAAATCTAACCTAAATCTCTCCTCTTTTAGTTCAAAGTCGTTCCCCCTTGTCCTATTGCTATCATAACGCGTGAAAAGTCCCCCTCCTGTTTATAACCTCCCTTGAAGTACTGGAATGAAATATGCAATGAAATACGGATAACTTGGGGAATCAAAAAGGATTTTTTTATTTTATTTTATTTTATTTTATTTTATTTTATTTTATTTTATTTTATTTTATTTTATTTTATTTTATTTTATTTTATTTTATTTTTTTCACTACGAGCATCAACGTTCCCAGCCGAAAAAAAAAAAAAGGCTTCGGCCGTTTGGAAATCTCAGCCCCGGGCTGGGAGCGCCCATCAGAGGGCGCCGCAGCTCCGCGCAATGCGGCTCAGTGCGCGCTGCCCGCAGCCGGAGCGGGGAGGGCACCAGGACCTCGTGCGGGGTTCGGCTTGAAGGCGGCCTTTTGTTCGCAGGGATGGCAGAAAGAGTGACAGAATCAAGTGAAATACAGAACTAGACGGCTCGAAGATTCGTCTTATCGATCAGAGCTCCGCGCTCCGTGCTGGAGAAGTGAAGGTTTTCACTCCGTACAGTGTTTCCCAAAATGTACCGAGAAATGCCTCTTTTCCTCTTTTCTTGCTTGTTTCTCTTTCCCCCTCCCTCCGATCCCTTTTCTTAAATAGCTTTCGGGGGTCACTTTGGAAGGCCTGGCTCACATTTCTGAAGCAGAGCTTCGGGAGCAACACTTCCTAACTGGAACTGCTAAAACAAATGCACTGCTATAGAAATAAAAATACAAACATAAAAAAAATAAAAAAAGGCTGCAAAACAAGCCCCAAAACTGTGTAGAACCCTCATTTATTTGAATTATTCTTAATGAACACTGGACACACGTAAGCCACGTTTCGCAACTACAAATGAATGTAATGATTGTGGGACACGGAAATAAGGATTTCAAGTCTCCACAATTCTGTTAGCAGAGAAGCGGAGGCCATCATATCCTTTTGAGCTTCTTTTCTTTCACCCCTCCCCCAGCACAGAGAGCATATTTAATTCAGGGTGCCACGAGATGGTGAAGCATTTGCTGTCAGGCGGCACGTTCCCTCTGCCCTGTGCCAGCCTCGCAGGATATGACCCAAAGACTTTAAGAGAAGTGATGGCACACTGTCCCTTTATGAGCCTGATATTTTTCTAAGAGGGCCATTCGGATCTGTAGGAGCAAAGAGAGCGCTGTGGGGTGGCCGTGTGGGGATCTCCACATATCATAGCTCTCTTCTCCTTCCCAGCATTTTTTAGCACTATTGCTTCGGCTGCGCTGCTCTGTCCAACCCACTCAGGGATGTGCTCTTTTCTCCTCCTCCTCTGTGCAGTAGCTGTGCTGAGGGGAAAAAAAATAAAAGGGGAAGAAAGAAAACCTACTCGCATCTGTTTTAATAACTTTCAGCGAGAGCGCTGCCCAGCTCCTGCTGCAATATCTGGCTGTTGTTTGTCTCCTGCCTTTTGCTGGTTGAGTTTGGGGAAGATGTGAGCTTAGGAACAGTGAGGGGAGCTGCATAGTGTGGGGGAAAGAGGGGTGAACGTATTCGTCCTGCTTGGATTTGAAGCCAAAGGGAACACAAAGAGACAAGCCCACCCTTCCCATCAGCCAACCAAACGGCACCACAAGTGTCTCCTGATGAAGTTCTCCTCTTTTTTCGAGATTACCCATCTATAAAAGCATTCTTTACTTGTAGGACCTCTGAAAGTGCAAAGGACACTGCACTTCCCCCATAGGATCCCGTGCAGAATAACGAAGATTGGTAGGAATCAGGACCTTGAATTTAGAAACACCTTTCTCTCCGTCTTCGCATGTGTCTCTTATGCTGATTCACCCCTCTCTCCCCCTCCTCCTGATGCACCAGCCCACCGCAAAGCCCAATTGTTCCCTTTCCTAGGCAGAGATGGGCTCTGCTCGCCTGCAGAATAAGTCGCCTCTGTGCGGTACGACGTGTTAAAAAAAAGGACAATGCGAGCGAAGGTTTGCCTGGGGGGGAAAAAAAAAAAAAAAAAAAGAAAAAAAAAAAAAAAA
>NW_024962287.1:2530442-2534951 GCF_019238085.1 Lagopus leucura
AAAAAAAAAAAAAAACAAAAAAAAAAAAAAAAAAGAAAGAAAAGAAAAGAAATAAAGGCTACAAATGGTCCAACTCCTCCTCTCCCCTTCCAAACCGAGGGCTGCCATGGAACCGCACAGATCCCAACTCTGCTTTAACCGTTCAGCAGAAAGTAGTTAATCGCTATTGAAATGCGTGCAGAGGAGGGCTTGCGAAACTCCGTTTCTTCTCCGTTTTTTTTCGCAGGGAAAGTGTTTCCAAGTTCTAAATTAGACAGCCCGAGTCCGAAGTAAAAGGCTTTCAATGGAAAACCATTGATCTAAATGTCTTCCTCTTAGTTTGGCTCGGATGTGTTGGGGAGACGCCGCTTTGGTGCTTTACTGCATAGGAGAGGATGATTTCTGGACATGTAAATAAAAGCATCTTGCATGCGGGGGAAAGAGTAATATCTCATTGCAAATGATGAACCGCCTGGTGCAGAGACAGCCTGTCCTTTACTTTAGTTTAAAGAGGGTTGAAAAAATGTGCGTTATTTTCTCCATTCTATGTGTCTATCTATCTGTATATCCATCCATCCATCTATCTATCTACCTACCTACCTATCTATCTATCTATCTATCTATCTATCTATCTATCTATCTATCTATCTATCTATCTATCCGTCTGTCTGCCTGTCTGTCTGTCTGTCCATCTTTCTATCTACCCATTAATCTTTCTATCTATCCATCTATCTGTCTGTCTATCTATCTATCTATCTATCTATCTATCTATCTATCTACCTACCTACCTACCTACCTACCTACCTATCTATGTATCCGTGTATCTATCTGTCCATCCTGCCCTCTATAAAAATAGCGGGTAAATGCACTACATAATATTCATCTCTGATCATGTACATAAGGGTAGGTGTATAAAGGAATACATACATATGCTTTTCTATATAGTCCAGTATAAATGGATCAGGTTTGCACCCCTATATGCATATGTAACGTGTAGTATACATGTGCCTATGTAAATCCATTCATAAGCGAGAATATATATAATTTACATACTTAAATGGGTCACTTTATGTATGTCTGCACATGGGAAAAGTTATATGTTTGGAGATATAAGTGTGTACGTGTGCCTGTGTATGTGTGTGAAACTGCATTTATGTCTTTATCTGCCTGCACAGAGGTCTCTATATGTGTGTATAAGCAGAGATATAGTCACATATATGTCTGTAGATATATGTAACTATGTAACAGATAATGTTTTTACTATCCGATGGAGGTTTACTTCTGCAGCCTATTGTTTCAGACAACAGATATAAGTTGCGATGGAAGAGGAACGTCGGATTTGGTGTCTGTCCCCCATTTCCAATTATAGATGGATCATTACAGACAGAGAAGTACTGAGAATCCAGACATCTGCTCTTCACATGAATGCACTCACCTCCTAGAGAACAGCCTGCCATCATGCTCTGGAAACTGGTTGAAAATGTCAAGTACGAAGATATCTATGAGGTGAGTATATAATATGCATATGAGTAAGAGAGTATATGTATATTTAAATATACATCTAGCTGCATAGAGGCACACTATATAATACATATATAGCTCTGCATCTGCTTACATTCAGATATAGAGAAGCAGACACCCGCACACACAAATAGAGATGGGAAACAGACAGTAAATGCTTAAATGCTTATTTATTTGCAAATTTGTAGCCGGCATGTCAAGTCCTAAACTTTCTTTTTTTTTTTTTTCCTTTTTATTTTTTTTCTTTTTTTTTTTCTTTCGTGGAAAAGCTGTTTGATGCGATTTAAAACATCAAAGAAACGATCTGAGGGTTGGAATGAGGCAACTTAAAGGCAAGAGTTGGGTTGTTTAGAGCCCGAATTAAAT
The DNA here is from genome assembly GCF_019238085.1 of Lagopus leucura. Classification (NCBI taxonomy): domain Eukaryota; kingdom Metazoa; phylum Chordata; class Aves; order Galliformes; family Phasianidae; genus Lagopus; species Lagopus leucura. The sequence goes on from NW_024962287.1 coordinate 2,532,309, forward strand.
GTAATTCGATTAAATACGGGCAAATGTCGAGAAAGAGGGAAAAAGATGAAATTAGAAGAGAAACGCGATCTGCTATTCGGGGACGGGATGCATTTCTTTCTTTTCTTTTTGTCCTAGTTTCTTAATTTCCGATCCCAATCTAAGCTCTACCTGAATTCGGATATATAGATAGATTGTCTTTTTCTCGTTTTCACGACCGGATGGCGTTTTTTACGACTCTTTTTACACGCATACACCGGTAGATAAGATGTGCGCGTCCTCATCTACCAGCGCTAATGACGAAGCACACACACATTCTCTCACGTCTTTGGGTACACGCAGCCGAACCGATCCATCCAAAGCGAGCACGGAAAGTTCTGGGCTTGATTTCAGAGACCTCCTCGGGATTTTTTTTTGAGGTCCAAAAGCAGAGCGAGGCGGGAGGGGACGGTGTGTGTGCTGGGGGGGAGGAGGATCACAGCAGAGCCAAACGGTTCTTAATTTTGCCCGGATCTTTCCCAAAGCGACTCCGCGAATGCGTTCCTTGTAAGTAAAGCAGCGCGCTGGATCGGCTCCGAAATGGAAACAAATAATAATAATAATAATAATAATAATAATAATTAGATGGAGGGAAAGGTTTGCCGCTTCGTCAATGAATTTTTGCTGTTCGTTTTTTGTTTTTTTTTTTTTTTAATTTTTAATTTGGATTTGGTGATGCTGGTGTTCGTAGGATTGGGGAAGGATTCTCACAGCTGTTGGTTGGGGGTGTTGGAAAGGCTTTGGGCGATACCGTCCGGCCCGGGGAAGCGCCGTCGGGGCCGCACAGCTGCAACAGCCCCAAAGCGGTCCCGCATCTCTTCGGACTTCCATCGGGAAAGCAGACAGAGATAAAAAGAAAAGAGAGGGGAAAAAAAAAAGAAAAGAAAGAAAGAAAGAAAAACGCTGAGAGGGAGGGCACTGCTCCGACTTTTCGCAGCCGGAGTGAGGATGGGAAAGAGCCGCAATATCTCCGGCTTTCCGAGCTGCGTTCAGGCTCGTTATCAACCGGCATCGCAGCTCGGTGGGTGTCCGGGTCTCCCTGCAGCCCCCAGACCCGCCGAAGCTTCCCCGTCCCCAGCACAGCCCGGCCATTGTCTGTGCCGCAGCAGCGGGCGACAAAACGTCTCTTTTCTCGTCCTGTGAGGTGGGGGAATGTCGGGGGGTTTTCTTCCCTCTCTGGTTTTTGGAAGGGGAGATGGAAGCGTCGTGCGTCCCTCCACGGCCGTGGGAGCGGTGGGATGGGGCAGAGCAATCCTAACCCGCCGATGAGCTCCGGGTCATTCCGTAGCGGGCAGCTTTCAAAAGAATATTTTTGTGGGTCGGTTTGAAAGAGGAGGAAGGATTCTTAAAGGAAAAAAAAAGAAGAAGAAGAAGAAAAAAAAAGTGTTTCTCCTCCTTCTCCTCCTTTTTCTTTCCGATTTCTAATTGAGAACGCGATTACAGGGGCGTCTCAGGCGCTTAAATGGAATCTGTTCTTAAAACAAAAGTGTGTGTGTGCGTGTAATGGGGATTGGGGGGGCTGCTCTGGGAAGTGTGAGTCTATTTAGGAAGGAACGTAAGTTGAACTTTAACAGAAATGGCAGACAGTCCAGTTGAACGAGTTCCTGCAACATCAAAAAGGTTTTACATCGCCCCCGGCTTTGCCTCGAAACTAGAAATTTACTATCCTTTAAAAATCACTGCATACATTTTACATTTGGGTGAAAATCGGGATAGATATGTGCATATCTATACGGCGGGTTGGGTTCTTTCTCCGTATCGGGCTGGAGGAGGATTCGGAATTGAAGGGAGCCCAACTTCACCCCGCTGCAGCGTTTATTGGGCTGTTCCGAATGAGCACGGTCGGGAACACGCACCAGAAGGGCTTAATCTCCGCTGTAAATAGATAGATTGGAGTCAGTGAGCATTTCTTCTTCCTTTTTTTTTGAGAGGGAAAAATAAAAAAGGGGGAGGAAAAAAAAAAAAAAAAGAATAAAAAAGAAGCGAAAGGATTAGGAAAGCCTCTTATTTTCCTCGTTATTTGTTAAAAGAAAAAATATATATATCTACAAGAACAAAAGCACCAAAGGCAATCAATTCACCGTATTGGGAATGTATAATTAAACGTAAAAAGGGGGGGTGGAGGGGGGGGAAGAAAAAAAAAGAAAAAAGAAATACGTTTTTTTCTTCTTCTTCGCCTCCAGCACTGCTCCATCTCCCTTCCCTGCTCAGTGTCTGCTTTCCACGTCTTCCCCCGCTCGAGTTAATTGAAGTTCTGCCTCTTCCCTGCTAAACTTTTTCCCCCCTCTCCCTCTCCCCAAACTCTGCCCCTGCCAGCCCCCCTCGTCTGATTACATCGAGTAATTCTCCACTGAATGAACGTCATTTACAATAGTAGGGGAGCTCTCGAGCTGGCTGCCAGCTTCACGCTCCATTTGGTCCTGCATTCTCCCTTTAAAGTAGTCGTGTAATATTAATAGTCATGAATATCAATTATTATGAGGCGGCGTAGGGAAGGAAAGGGAGGAAGGGGTAGCGGAGCAGTCTGAGCCCAGCCTTGGGTTGAAGAGGATTGCGTTTGGGAGCTCAAAGGGGGGTGGGGGGGAAAAAAAAAGAAGAAGAAAAAAAAAAAGAAAAAAGAAAAAA
>NW_024962287.1:2535051-2536010 GCF_019238085.1 Lagopus leucura
TTTTTTTTTTTTTTTTCTTTTTTTTTTTTTTTTTTTTTTGATGGATAGTCTCCGAAATACCTCAAGCTGTTCTCCTGTGTCCAACACGGCCCTTTGCAGATCTCCTTGATATATATCTATATATTTTTTTTTTTCCCTTCCAAATATTAGTGTTATCGCCACACTCTTTGATTTTTAGCTATTACAAGACTTTTTTTATTTCCAGATGTTAGTCCACACCTATTCCGCCATGGTGAGTTTGGATCCATGTTGTACTAGAATTGCATGTTCTCTCTCTCTCTCTCGATCTGTTGTCTCTCTCTCTCTCTCTCCCTCTCTCTCTTTTAAACGCCTTTGGCTTGGTAATTTAGCACAATAATTGGAGGAGGCTTTGCAGCTGCTTCTCCCTTTTTGCATTGTGTGTTCTCCATTTGAGATTGGGGGTGGGGGGCGCTGGTGGAGGGGGGGGGGAGAGCAGGGGAAAAAAAACTTTATTCCCCCCCCCTTTTTTTTTCTTTCTTTTTTTTTCTTTTTTTTTTCTTTTTAAACCCTGTGTGCCATTGCTTGTGGGGGTACGAGCTGCACTTGGTGGAATATCACCTTTTCTTCGGTTACTTTCACCTCGCAGCGATGGAGTGGGACAAAAGTCCGCTCCCACCTTTCCTCTGAAGCCTTCACACACTTCTTTCCCCCAACCCCCCCACACCCCAAAAGATTTAACATTACAATTACCCCCCTACCCCACCCCCCATCCCCTCCCACCCCCCTTTCCTCCGGAATATAACATTGCAAAAAGAGACAAAAAGACACCGGGAGTTCCTGCAGAAGTCATAGCGGTTGGATTCGTTCAGTACAGATGTTTCACTTTGATTCTGTTTGGTTATTATTATTACTATTAGACTCTTATCCAAAGGGTCCCTGTGATTATATTATTATTATTATTATTATTATTATTATTATTATTATTATTATTATTATTA
>NW_024962287.1:2536020-2565351 GCF_019238085.1 Lagopus leucura
TATTATTATTATTATTATTATTATTATTATTATTATTATTATTATTACTATTATTATTTCCCAACTCTTTTCTCGGACAACTCTTTACCTCGGGCTCCTCCGAGAAGTGCAAACTTTCCCCTTCGGGTCTGATGTCGAGTTGTTGAGTCGCAGGGGCTTCAGGGAAGGAAATAAAGAGACGTTGGGAAACTTCGGGCAGGACGAGGGGGTGGGTGGTGAGGAGGGGTGGATTTGAGGGCTTTCTCTCTTCTTTAAACTTTTATATCGGGGACCGGTGGAGGGAGAACCGTGTTAGTAAAGCGGAGTCACACATCATGTACGGAGCATCAGTCCTACATGTTTAATCAGGACATGAAGCGTCTCTCCCTCTTCCCCCCCCTTCCCCCCTCCCCCTTTGCCCTTCCTGAATTATTCCTGGGCATAGTTTTGGGTACGAAGCTTTGGGAGACGCAGGGGACGGGGGGACACCGACCAACACCGGTTCACCATGGTTTCACTTTTCCTTTATTTTGTTTTATTTCGGGGTGGGTGATTTACTGCTGGGTTTGCGTACTTTATATATACATATTAAAAAAAAAAAAAAAAAAAAAAAAAAAGAGAGAGAGAGAGAAAAAGCGTTCCTCTTTTGTTGTTGTTGTTGTTGTCGTTTCTCTTTCATCCCGCCTGTAGGACCGGCATGATGGAGTGCCCAGCCACAGTTCCAGGCTGTCCCAGCTGGGATCCGTCTCCCAGGGACCCTACTCCAGCGCTCCTCCGCTCTCTCACACCCCGTCCTCGGATTTCCAGCCGCCTTATTTCCCACCCCCCTACCAGCCTCTTCCTTACCACCAAAGCCAGGACCCTTACTCCCATGTCAATGACCCCTACTCCCTAAACCCCTTGCATCAACCCCAGCAGCACCCCTGGGGACAGAGGCAGAGGCAAGAGGTTGGATCAGACACCGGGTCACTGCTGCCACAGCCTCGGGCCGCCCTGCCCCAGCTCTCGGGACTGGACCCCAGGCGGGACTACCACTCGGTACGGCGACCAGATGTCCTGCTGCACTCAGCTCACCATGGCCTTGACTCCGGCATGGGGGACAGCCTTTCCCTGCACGGCATCGGGCACCCGGGGATGGAGGAGGTACAGGTAAGGCAACGCGCTTCTTCCTCTATGGGCGATGCTTTCCACCTGGGAATGGTTTTGGTGTGGGTTAAAACGCTTTTTTTTTCTTTTTCTTTCTTTTTTTTTTTTTTTTTTTTTTTTTTTTGTTGTTGTTGTTTTGGTATATATATATATATATATACATATATTTTATGATATTGCCCCTTCCCTCCCCCAGTTCATTTTTATTTTTTGCTTTTTCCCTTTTGATTTGTGTGTTCGAGGCGAGTTTATCTCATAGCTGTCACGCACGGGCTCTGCTTTGCCAACTGTCTGCTGCAAAGAGCAGAGTGCGTTGGGGCAGGCAGGCTCTGCTCTCTCCACGTGCTTCCAAAGCTGGCAGGGTTGAAGCCTGGCTTTTCAAATCCCAGCTATTTCCCATGCAATCTCAACTCCCCCTCCACTCCCCACGCTAATTTCCTTCACTCCAGGGACTTTGATGAAACTGTCAAATTACCACTTTACTTTTTTTTTTTTTCCTTCCATCCGTGAATATCAACAGAACCCAAATCGAGAGGGGTTATCGGGACAGAACCGTCCCCATCCCTCCTTTTTTAAGCACAATTATTAGGGTAGCATTGATTTTACGTAGTTCGGTTCGCTCCTTTGGATGACAAAGGAGTTTCACGGGGAGGAAAGCGCAGCATTTCCCAGCCTTCCCCCATCCCACGCGAAACTCATCGTCACGTGTTGTTTCCTAAAAACAAAGTGACCCTTAACAGCTTCGGTGCTGGGGCGGTTGGCACCTTGCTGGAACAGGGCACGGCCCCTTGGTGGGGGAAGGGATGGGGTGGGAGGCTTCAGCCTCCGGCATCGGGCTTCAGAAAGTCAGGGTTTGGGGGTTTGCCTTTCTTTCTTTCTTCCAAGTTTATCTATCAGAGATACGAAGAAGATACGTATTAAAACTTGGAATACGCAAAGGAAAGGGATGAGGGAACGAGGCGTAGATTGCAAAGTTATAGGCAAGGGGAAAGGAAGGAGAAAAGAAGAGAGGAAGAATAGCAGAAAAGGATCCTAGTGAACATCAGTGGCAGAGAAGCAGAAGGGATATATGGCATCAGCCTAAGGACTGTCTAAGGGCTGCAAAACAAAACAAAACAAAACAAAAAACCAAAAAAACCCCTTGCTTGGCTGGGAATGAGGACTTCAGGACCAGGAAGGTTTTATGCCCGGTTCTGCTTCTGCCTCCGAGCTCCATGACCGACGGGTCATTGGTTTCTGCGGGTTTCTAAGCTGGTTTGGGAGACCTGAGGGTAGTCTTGAGCCCCACGGGAGCAGTGTGCAGGTCTCGGCTCGCATTCCTCCACGAATGCAGCAAGAGGCTCTGCTCCCTCTGCCCTTCTCTCGCTCAGCAAGCGAGAGGCGTTAAGTACTGTTTGTGCTTTGATATTTATACCTTCTCCAAATAAAAGCCGGTAATTGTTGGCTCTTGTGAGAAAGAGAGAGAGGGGAAGAGGGGAAGAAAGGGGGAAAGGAGGGGGGGGAGAGGTGAGAGGAGGAGAAAGAGAGTGAGAGAAAGAAGAAAGAAAAGAAGAGGGATGAAGGGAAGAAAAAGGAAGGAAGACAGGAAGGAAAGAAGAAAAAGGAAGGAAGACAGGAAAGAAAGAAGAAAGAAAAAAAGAGAGAAAAACTTCAGGGAGGGATGGAAAAAGGAGAGAAAGAGAGGGGAAAAAAAAAAGGAGAGAGGGAGAAGCTTTGAAAAGCTCAGAACAGCAGTTTTTCCCCTCTTCCTCAATGAAACATCCCCGAGGCTTTGAGCTCAGCCTGCTGCTGCCGCACACGGGCTGCTTCCCCGGCTGGGGAAGCGATGGGGAAAGGGGAGAAGCAGCTGTGGCTGCAGGCTGAGCTGTTTGCTCGGGATGCTAAAGGCACCGGGAATGGAAGCGGTCCCTTCTTTGTAAAAGTTTGGTGGCAAACTGAGGGAGGAGGGGAAGAGGGAGAGGATATCCCAAGGAGAAGCACGTGAAGGGAGAGGTGTCCAACTGCAAGTTAGAGCAGGCAGAGGGGAAAGCAGCCCAGTCCTCTCCTACTGTTCGGCATTTTCTATTCTTGTCCCCCCTCCCTACCAACGACAGATGAAACCGGGCAATTTTCCACCGAAAAATTTATTATGGATCAGGTTCTGCTCGGGCTATGAGGATTCCCGTTATTATCCAAGAAAGTCCTTCCAGAAATGGTCCCAACCCTCTTTTTTTTTTTTTTTTTTTAATTTAATTTAATGAAGTCCTAAAAGTTGAACTGCCATAAGGTCAGACAGATGAAGACGTGTATCTCTGCTTTAGCTTACGCACCTCTGATTAAATAGATGCCATGGGAAAGGGTTGGGCTGTCAAGGGAGAGAAGAGAGAGGAGGGGAGTGCGTGACAGAGAGAAACAGTGGTTATTATATAAACACCAAATCCAGGCCATGTGTAAGCCATTGTCCAGGGCTAGAATTAAGTGACTGCAACACGATAGCTCTCTGTTATTGTAAACAGGACGTATTGTATTGCTATTGCTGCCCCTTTCGAGAGGAATTCTCAATCTGCCACTGACGGCCAAAGGGAGGGGAGAGCCAAGACCTACTTTTGGAAAACAAATTTGCATTATTTCACAGCGGCGCTGGAAAATGCCACTGCAACTCCAGATGATCCTTATTTCTCTTCACCATTTAGACCAAAGCAGGGCTCTACTAGAAATAGATGGGGCAACGCTGTGCACAGGGGAAAATCCAGGCTTAAAGGAAAACAGGGTTCTTTAGGATTTCCTCTCAGATACTTCCCTTGCTGTTGGATAAGGTGTAGGTGTATATACATGCGACATGTGTATATATATATATATATATATGAGGTATTTATGTATCTATGTGGCATGTATATGTACGGTATGCCTGGCATATATATATATGGTATGTGTATATATATGACGTGTGTATTCATGTGGCTTGTCTACATATATATGTGTACATATATATGGTATAAAGGAAGCTCCATGCTATGGGATTATTGGCAGAGGGGAGGGAAGGCAGTCTTTCTCTCTCAGTTATAAGCATATCAGGGCCCCCATCACCACCACACACCCCCCTTCAACCACACATCTCCACTTCTCCTCCTCCCCACGCTCACGGCCGTCCCCTCCTGTGTGCCAGCAAGAGGCACGGAAAGTTGAGTTGCACACCAAAAAACACCCAACTCTCTTATAAAGTAACCCCTGGTATCACTTTTAACTAAAGAAGTCTAGTAATTAAAAGTCTGAGTTGTTTTTCCACGTTTCCGCATGCAGTCCTAATTAAATCTTTACGATCCTCTCTGTGACTATTAACTGCCAGCATGCTGAGCGAATATCCTGTACAAAAACCCAGCAGGAGGGCGTAATTAGATAGAAAATCAGACAGGAGTCTTCTCATTAACTACAACAACTAACCCACGTTGCTGATGGAGCGAGCGGAGTGCACGCACGCACATAAAGCGTGTGCACAGACCTATACCCCAGAGATAAGGTGAGAAAAGAGAGGAGGGGGGGAGGAAGGACAGGGAGAGAAGATGGCGTTTCGTATTTACCTCCAGCTCTGCGCCATCGAGTCGCAAGGCGCAGGACTCCGGCAGGCTGCAGGATTTGCTCATCATCCCTCCTCGGCAGCTGCTGAGGGAAAGGAGGGAAGAGTTTGTAATTGTGTGTTGTGCCCTTTAGGTATGCGGGCTATTGATTAGGGGAGAGGCTGAGCCACGCACGGTGTGAGGAACAGCCTTGTGAGCGCGCTTTGGAGCTCACGGTGCAACGAAAGCAGTGGAAAGGTCCATGGGAAAAATTGCTCCATCACCTTTTTTTGGTTTTGAGGGGGGAGATACGATTTTCTCCTAAATCGTATCAGGGTTGGAAAACTGGAGATAAGGGCTGAGGTCGAATGAGCTCAGCTTCTCGGAGAAGCCGATATAAAGTCGAAATAATAGGGAAGGGAATCGCCGATCTGTTGATGTTTTCCTTGTGGAAAAAATATATGTAGGTGTGTGTGGGAGAAGTTCTTAAGTATGGCATACCTTGAAAATTAAAAGGAGAAATTAAAAAAAAAAAAAAAATAAAAATAAAAAAAATAAAAAGGAAAAAATAAAAAAGGGAAAGGAAAGGAAAAAAAAAATCAGGGTAGAAAGAAAAACAACAAATAAACAAATGAAGGAGAAAAAGAAAAAAAAAAGAAAAAAAAGCCAAGAAGTGTAAAAAGCACACACAGGTCCTCCTTCCACCTGAAACCCGGAGTTCACCCTAAAGCGGAACCTGTGGCAGCTCCGCAGTGAATTGCCCTCTCCAAGCTGCTCTGATGGAGGTGGTTTCGCTGCACCGAGCTCTGATTTGCGTTGGTTTGCAGTCGTGGACCACACCATCAAGCTGAGATAAGCGACCCAATGTGGGCTCTGCCCCTCTTTGTTCTTTCCCCTTCCCGAGCGCCGTAATAACAGGTGTGCTCTGACAGGGACCCAAAAGAGCAACAAATCGTAAAAAGGGATATATATATATTTTTTTTTTTAAGGAGGATCGGGGGGCCTTTTTTTCTAGGCAATCGATTTCATAGCTGGTACTTCTGATAAGGCATAACCCCGCTCGGCCCTCCCGGCCCACAAATTGGGAACCCCGGGAGCTGTAAATCCCTTTCTGCTCACACCCTACACGAAGTGGGCGTTGCGCTGCTCTTCAAATCGCCCAGGCTTTAATTAAAAGTCCATAACGCAAACTATTCTATGTAAGAAGTAAATGGCCCTTGAATTATTAAGATGTAGCGGGGTTAAGCAAACAAACAACACGAAAATAGGAGAGGTGGAGGAGGAGGAGGAGGGGGGAGGGGAAGAAAGGGGAGGGAGAATTGAAGTTGTCCTTAATCGTGTTCATTTATGCCATGCAATAGATCTTGCAGATGTTGCTAAATTGCAGGATTTTCAAAGGGAGAAATGTAAAGCTTTCTGGCATGCAAAGAAGTCCATGAGATAGCCACGGTTTTATAAGATAACAAAACCAATATTGCGCCCCATATGCTTCACACCTCCCTTTTTTTTTCCTTTTCTTTTTTTTTATTAGGCGACTGTATAATTTGTAAGAATTTCATTTCCTTGTCGTTTGGGGGGAATAATAATAACAATAATAGGACTAAAACTCCCTCCTCCCCTAGTGAATTAATATAAATGGAAATAACAGCAACCCCAGTTTGGGATGACATGATTTATGTACGCGGTTCTTTAATATCCAGTCAATTTGAATAGAGATGTTTTTATATCCACAGTCAGTTGAAGATGCCAATAACAGCGGTATGAACTTATTGGACCAGTCTGTCATTAAAAAAGGTATGGATTATTCCAACGAGCTAGACAAACTTTTACAGTGTGGCAATACCCTCGTGATATATATGTGTGTGTATATGTATATATATTTTACTTCGGGACAATGAATGGATCCGGGAAGGAGGAGACAGCAAGATGAAACGCTGATTGGGTCTTTAGATAGAGAGAAGAGGGAAGGGAAGGGAAGGGAAGGGAAGGGAAGGGAAGGGAAGGGAAGGGAAGGGAAGGGAAAAGTCAATCTCCCCCCTTCCTCCAATCACACCCTCAAATGGGGCACCCCATGCTGTCCCTCATCCCCAACAGTCCTCCATGGGGATCGCGTGGCTTTATACGTGGAAGAAAAAAAGAAAAAGGAGGGGGGGGATGTTGAGTCCACTTTTGGGCTCCAGTGCATCTCCCAGGCGGGTGGGAGGTGGAAGGGAGAGAAAGTAATGCCTGTGGAAAGCAGTTCTGCCTTCTTTCCCTTCCCCCCTCAACCTCCCCTTCCCCCTGCCTATTTTTTAAATCTCCCTACATATGCGCACATGATTTAGTGTAACTGCAGAATCACCCCATACTGTTAAAGGGAATGTGATATTAACAAATGTTTGCAGTCTCTCGTACAGCTGTAAGCAAAATAATTAACTAATTAAACTAATTAAATGTAATTACAATAACTCATTTCGGGCGTAATGCAGCTGCTTAATTTTTTTTACATTTCTCTGACAGTCACTGGAAGATGCTTGGCGATTAGTGTTGTGTTATGCTGGTAGACATTAAACAGATCCCACACTGCAAATGTAGGGGAAGCTATCTTTAATTATCTAAGGAGTTTCTATTTCTAGATTCAATTTTAAGTACCAGAGACGAGGCTTAGAAACGCTGGCCCTTATGCTTACGATCAGCAGAGCTTATTTCCGGGACCTTATGATTTGTCAAACCCTCAGTGTAGCTACAAACACTTAGGATCTCGTAGAACCCAAAGCAAAATAATCGGAGTGTTTATAGTGTTTATTTAAAACGCGTTCAGGGCAGCGTGAGGTCCTTCCGTTGTGTTTATTGTTTCTTGTTTCAACCCCCGTGCGCCTTTACCACGAGCTTGCAGTTGGTTGAGGGATGAAAACTCCAAGATCGTTTGCGGCCACCGGTTGGAAACGTCGAAGAGGGAGAGACAAAGAATTCCTTGCTTAAAGGGAAAGGCGTTAGTTCGGCTTCTGTGCTTTGAGTGGGTGTTGCGGTCAGGATCTGCAACCTGACGGCTCCTGGTGGTGTTTTTCCCCTTCTCCCCTCTCTATTCTCCATCCTCCCCTCCCCACCCCGCTTTGCTGCCTCATGAGCGATGTTTCCTCGTGGGCGTTGTTTGATTAATTGGTGGTTGATTTGCGGTCGGGAGCCTCCTTTATAACGCTGGGCCGCGCTCGCACGTTCGTTTCGCAGCGTTTAAACCTCTCCCATCCTCCCCTCGCCCCACACACCTCCATACTCCTCTTCCATTCAGATCCGGCACGGATTAAGGACAGGATGAAATGTGCCCGTTGTGCCTCGAGCAGCGGAGATGGGCACCGCGCGGTGCCATAGGGAGAGATACGCTGAGTTCTTACCGGCGTTACACGTGCGCTTTGGAAATCAGATTACTCAAAGGCACCGAGATCCATCTCCTGCTGTGCTAAAGTAGTTGCGTTTTGTTCCTAATGAATCTCGCCAGCAGAAGGGCACGGTGTGGGTTCGGCTGCGAAGTGGGAGCTGAGTGAAGGGTAACGTTTGGGGCAGGCAGTGGGGAATGGAATCATAGAATCACAGAATGGCCTGGGTTGCAAAGGACCACAATGCTCATCTAGTTTCAACCCCCTGCTGTGTGCAGGGTCACCAACCAGTAGACCAGGCTGCCCAGAGCCACATCCAGCCTGGCCTGGGGCCAGAGGAGTGGCACATAGAGGCTTCCATCCGAATTTCACTTTGTTCCCTGTGCTATGAGAGCTACTTTGGAACAAGAACAAGTTATTTAAACTCTGTGAGCGGTTATTGCAGGCAGAGGATGCAAAGAGTTATGGGTTGGAGCCCTCCTCGTGTTAAGTATTTACTAAATAAGCAGCAGAGGAGATCTATTTCACCCAAACGTAGCATAGCTCCTAAAATGCTTTAATTAAACTGTAGTGAAAAGAATACAACGTGAACTCGAAGCATCAAGTTAATTATATCATCCAGGCTGCACGTGCCTCCTTCTTTATGGACTTTGAGGCCTGCAGAGGGAATTATCTATCCATCAATGCAAAGGGATTGCCAAAAATATTAAGGAAATCATAAAGGGATTCATAGGCAGCTATCGATTTATCTCGCGGATCGATCCTGCACGACGGATCCCTCGTACGCGGCCCCTTGTTATGTTTGCTATCTGAGCTTACTTGACATTTCTGAAGTAATTTAGTTAAGAGGAAATGAGTTGTTCCCAGTAGAGAGAGCAAACGAGTGGAGTGAAGGTAGCCAGCGTGATAAATGGCTCTTTCATTTGGAGATCTCCAGAGCTCGTTTAAGGCTAATTTTCTGTATTAGCCCCCTTTGAGCTATTAATGCAATAGGCAGGGACCGTGGCCCCTCATCTCTTAGCTGCCCCATTAGAGCGAGCATTAAGCTCCCAAGCCTGAGCTCTGCTGCGGTGGTGGCAAAATAATGAAAGGTGCTTTTAAAACTCTCCTAATCTAAGCTGGCAGAGGGTGGTTAATACGATTTGAAGGGGGCTGGTCAATGAACAATCAATAAACTAATAATGAGAAGGATTCGGTACATTAACAGTCTCAAACTCCAACGAGACATTAAAAAATCATCGTTCACTCCTAGTCCCATTAAGATTTGGGTGGTGGGAGTGGGAAGGAGGGAGCCGGATAAATCATCGAGATGATGACAATCATCAAGGGAACGAATACCAGATTTTAACTTAGCCCGAAGAACTTACTGGCTGCAGGTTTGGAGGCCTTTCCCTCCGTTCCCATTGCAATGAAGGGCAGGTTTTCCAAGTGTCGGCTCCCTTCGTCATCTGCTCATCTGAAATTCGCTTGGCACTCTCTATGGCAGAATCAGTCGTCGTCGCTCAAATCCCTGCGTGGCCCGAGCGAGAAGTTAATTTTTAGTGACTCTGGGGCACAGTCAGTGACCTTAACGTTATCCCCATGTATTTATTTACTTTCAGCTATTTCTGAAGCCTGGCCTTACCTTCACATCAGATTTAGCACGAAGGGCCGTTTTAACCCGAACACCTCTTTCGTTGTCTCCTTGCTGACACGCTCTCTTAACGACACTGTTTTAAGGAGAGATATGAAAGGAGCTCTCTTAACTTTGTTTTTCCCAAATAACTCTGAGTCGAGCAGAACTCCTCCCCACCCCCCTCTTGAAGTATCCAGCAATAAATGATTAACTGAAAACCACTCCGGACACAGCCTTCCAGATGATAGATCTGGGAATCTGCGCCTTTTCTCGGGCTGCCCATTGAGCCTTGAGATTCCTTTTTAATTTAACGCACAGCAATTTCGGAGGGAATATGTTTCACTTTGAAACGTACTCCGGCATCCAGGGTGAAGGGGAGCGATGAAGAGAAGTCAGGAATAAAAGGGAAGGGGACGCTTACACTCTCTGTATTTGCTCATTAAGTCTTAAGTAATGATTGGGTCTTTAGTGGCAGCGGGCAGTCATTGTCCCTCTATTTGGCGACAAAGGCGGATCCAATCACCAGGAACAACACAGCCTTGCTGCTCTGATGGACTTCTTGCTCACTTCACACCCAGTAGGCAGAAAGGGGGCTGAGGGCTGTTTGACACCTCTTCAGTAATTAGTTCGCCCGCGCTGTTGGCTAATAAGACATACTAATCGCCATGGATTGTTCCATTAATTGATTGATTGATGCATCGGCGATCATATTATTTTGCAGCGTTACTGCGGCGATGTCCGCAGCTCAGAGCTCCTGCTTCTTTTCTTCTTCTTCTTTTTTTTTTTTTTTTTTTTTTTCCAGCTATTTTCAGGCCACGATTCTATTTATCCCTTCAGTTTGAGTGGTGCCAAAATGCCTTTTTAGTGCCATTTACGCTCCTGCGTGCGCAATTTCGCGCGTGTGTGGAGCGCAAACCCACAGGAAATCACCACCAGCACGAAATAAATAAATAAAAAATAAAATTAAAAAGAAAAAGGAAAAAAAAAAAAAAAGAACCAACCCCTAAGACTTAATGTATGCACAGAAAATTGTAAACATGTAAAGAACTGAAAGCTTCACGCTGAGTTTCGCCATGCTCCATTTCCCCACCATTTCCTGCTGTCGTTTTAAAGCGATCTCGCTCATCTAGAGATCCCGTTTGCAGGAACAGTATGCTTATAATTACTAACAAATCAAGCGGCTACTGTTGCTCTCCCGCTTTATTGATAAGCTGAAGAGAAATGGAAAGGGAAGGGATGACAAAGAAGGTGGAAGTCATCACGGGGTGTGAAAGAGGGAGGGAAGAAATGGAGGAATGGGGAGGAAAATAAATGATTTGAGAAGGAGGAAAGATATGAGAGCGGTCACGCCCGTAATTAAAGAGAGTTTTGGAGCGCAGGGACAAGAAGAAGTAAATCTGGGGGGTGGGGGGGGAATAAATAAATAAAGTTGAAGCGGAGGTGGTGGGGATGCTGTGCAGGAGTTGTGTGTTGTTCTGTCAGCAAGCAAAGCAATCCCTGAGCTACGGGAAGGCTGAAAATCACCTCCCGTTACGGTGCGCATCGGTTTGCACGCCCGCGGGGCTGTGACACGCGCAGCGCACACGCGGACGCGTGTGGCCGTTCTGTTCTCTCTGCCTACAGCCGGAAAGCGACAGCCCACCATAAACATACAGATACGATGTAGATAGCGATAATTCATTCCGTGGCAAACACGGGCTTTTTTTTTTTTTCTTCTTTTTTTTTTTTCCTTTTTTTTCCTTTTTTTTTTGTTTTTGGAGGGAGCATTAGGTAATTTACAGAAGATGCAGAGCGTAGATAGAACACATCTCTCTGAAGCTATGAAATCGCGATAGATATGCTTGCACCGCCTGGAAAAAGCTTGTAGAATGGGATGGGTGTTATTAAGGCTCCCAGCTGTGTTCGCGCAATACTTTTAGGGGAGGGGGTGGCACCGCTGGGAGCAAAGGGGCTCAGCAGAGCAGGGAAGGAGCCTGACTGCTCACCGACAGCAATTCTCAGGGGAAAATCAACCCCCCGAGCACGTGAAAACCCCTATTTCAGAGGTTAACAAACGTGGGAAGTGGCACGACGGGCGGTGTGGGGTCTCTTGAAAGCGTCGCAGGGGTAAATCTGTCTTTAGTGAGTTTAGACTAAGATCAGATGGCCGCGGAATTGTTGCCTCTTGTTTAATTTCTCAGTTCATTGGACAGTGACCTGATAAAGCGGTCACTAAATATAGCCCCGGTAGAAAGAGGTGAGCCCGAACCACCGAGTCCATGCGTTTGTCCGGAGGAGGAGAGAGAAAAAAAACAAAACAACAAAACAACAAACAAACCGACAACCAACCAACCAAAACCAGTGATGAAAATCCATTTGGTGTGGCAACGCATGAATCCAACTCTTTTTTCACTTTGTCTTGATGGTGCGCTCGCATGACGCTGCAGAGCACTGCATGTGGCATATACGATACATCTACGTATAACGGGGGGCAAGGCAGAGTCTTTTGCTTTTATTCTTACTACCCCGAAGGAGTCTCTTCCTATAGAATCAACGGCAAAAATCCCATTAAGAGCAAGGGAAGGCCTCTAAGTCTCTTGTAACTGTTACTGTGCCGATCTCCAACTCTTTGCAAACGCCTTTATGAGCTGCATAATGTGCCCAACTAAAAATAATAAATAGGAATCCGTTTCACTTTCCGATTCCCCGAAGTAAAGCCACTCTGAATAATTTGTTTATACTGGGGACTATATAGAAGCAATACGTATATCTGAAATCGACATGCCTTTTGGTTTTTAGCTGTTATAGGGTTTTTATTGTGGGGGTCTGGTCTGGCGGTAGGAAATGATCTGTAATAAAAACAGTGCAATACGGTTGTGTCTATTCCATACGCTGAGGTTATAAAATTGGCAATTGCCCAGTAGTTAGCACTTGGTAATATATTAGGATACCCGATCTTATTGTTTAGCAACTCCAGACGACTTAAATATCCCCTCAACCCTAATGGTTTGATTCTCCAGATATGTCGCAAATAAACAGGGTTTTTATGGCTAATAGCCGGCATATGCGCAGAAATCAGAGCCCTCTGATTTGCCGGATGGGTTTTGCAATTGATTTGAGTGGGAAGACGGCAAGAGGCCGAAGCGGTATCAGCGCTGCGTGAGGGTCTGTAATCAATTCAAGCGTTCTCCTCCGCGGTCGCGGAATTCTCTCCGCGCATCGCGGTTGCGGCGATCCGCGAGGAAGCAGCGGTAGCAGCTGTCAGCTCTTATTAACTCCTACATAAAACATACCTTAAGTACGGTTTGTTATCAATTACTCGCCGAAATGAAACAACTGGGAAAAGGAAAGGCGAGGCTCCCTATAAATTAAAGCGATTGGTTGATTGATCAGCGCACCTGCCGTAAATCAGAGCGGTTGCGCGCAATTACGAGCGAGCAGTTGAAGTCCATTGGCAAACAAACGGCGGTCCATTGCTTGTTGTTTGTTTCTGAGTGGCTCTGGATGCCGTTATGGGGATTTGCTGAGTCTGATTTCCTTTGGTCTTAACACAGCCCTCGTTTCTCAGAGCGATGGGGTACGTTGGTCGTGGGTAGGATAAAAAGTTTCTATTTTGTTTTGGTTCGCCTTTTTTTCTTTATTTTTGTTATTAACCTTTCCTAACTTCCTTTCCATAACTTCTAGTCCTCCCTTTGGGGGGCTGGAATTTGATGATCCTTGAGGTCTCTTTCGACCTAACCCAACCTTTTCTATGATGATACGTAATACTGTATCCAGATTTCCTTTCAGTAGGAACAGATGAGTTCCCACTGCTTTGAGGACAGCACAACACGGTTCAGTTGGTGCACGTCATGATTAAAACCGAGAATTTATTTTTCCGCTGTTCATCTTTTTCTATTTTTTTTTTTTATCAGACAGAAAAGGCTCGTTTTGTTTCATAAACCAGACTTAATAAAAACACAAAGCAATAACAGAGCTGTCTTCTGGTTGCTGTATCCTCCAGCCTCCACACTTATTTAAGGCAGCAACTCCCTCAGTGTAGTGAATTTATTCCTGGCTCGGCTTAGAAGTAATGGGAAACATGAGCGAAAGAAGTAATTCTTTTTCTTTCCCTGCAAAGCGTCAGGTGCTGTCAGCTGTACAAAAACAAGGGGAAGGGGGAAAGGGAGGGGAAGCGAGGGACGGAGAACCCAAAGTTGCCAAATACTTCAGACATGTGTTGTATTTCTCAGGCCTTCACAGGGGCTGTGCTGCATCGCCATCCTTGTTATTATCACATTCCTTGTTATCCTCACCCGGGGGGGGGGGGAACAGCCCCTTTTAGTTTGCTGTAGAGCTGAAAAGTTCCCTTTGGTTTTGCTCTGCTGTGTGAGTTAGAGTGTGTTAACGCTATGCTGTTCGTGCCATGACGGTTTCTTCCCCTCCCTTCCCTTTTCTTTCTCCAGTTCCAGTCCCTCCAAAATCCGTTACTTCTTTGATGATGAATAAAGATGGCTTCCTGGGTGGAATTTCGGTCAACACCGGAGAGGTGTTCTGCTCTGTCCCCGGCCGTTTGTCTTTGCTTAGTTCAACTTCCAAGTACAAAGTAACAGTGGGAGAAGTTCAAAGACGCCTTTCTCCCCCCGAGTGTCTGAACGCATCCCTGCTAGGAGGAGTGCTGAGAAGGTAAGGGGTTGGGGAGGCTGTGTTACAGTGAGGGTAAGGTGGAAATATTCTGCATTCGGGCTCTGAGATGAATGTAGGGGGAGTGCAGCCAAATCAAGCCCGGTGTAGCTTTAATCAGAGCTTCTCGAAATACAGACAGCCAGCAGCTCGGAAAAGCAGTAATTTGGATTTCCATCCGGAGAGGGTTGCTATCGGAATCCTTCGCTGTTGGTGCAAATCACCTCCTAATTGCCCGGTCGGTGCTGCTGAATAACTCTAAGTAGTTAACATTATCGGTCCTTTTTAAGTGAGAGGTAGGGAGCGACCTCCAGGCCTGGGTACCAACCCGATGAGTGGGAGATTGCTCAGTCACTAACAAGAATTCAAGCTCCGAAGTCATCGGCTGGATGAACGCGGAGAATGGGCTTTATCTTATGAAAGACTTAATTGCCAGCGTGATTTTCCTGTAGGAAAGCTGAGCTAAGAACATACATCGATGAGAACAGGAAAGACGTTACGATGGAGGTTCTCCCAAGCCAGTGGAAATATGTCAGGCTGGGGAATAAAGAGCGACTTCAGGCAGCTCACTGACAAGTATGAATTGGCCCAGAATAAATTTCAGTTTATGCATGGAAGCTGCAAGTCTTACAGTAGGGAGGATGTTGCCAACTAGTAGGCAAACACACCGTGTTTGTTTGTTTCCTTGCAATTATTACAACATAATTATTATTAATCGTGTTGAGGTCAGGTGCTCTGGGTCTGGAGAAGGGTACCATGCCCCGCTCCGTGCAGTCACCCTATAACACACGTGGGAATGAGGAGCTCCTAAAATAGCTGCTGTTCCACATGAATGTCTGTAATCAATGCTCAGCTGCGATCTGTGCCAGGGAGAGGAGCAGAGGTTTGCTTAGAGACGGCAACCCGCCTGCAAATGGAGCAGGAGGACATTGGAGAGATACAGTGTAGAAAATGTAATTATCAAGGTAAAGAAACCTCATTATAGAGCTTCAGTGGATTACCGGAGATGGCCCAAGCCGTAATCATTGGCTACTGCTGACTTCAGTTCCTATCTTGAATCTGAATTTTAGACAAGCTTTGGTTCAGGGCAGATGAAATATAGGAAGCTGTTCTGCCGTGTACCCCTATTTACTCTGATAGCAAATATTGAGAAGTCAGCCTGCTTTAGAGAAAGCATTGCCGGCTTCCTTTTTGTAAGCGTGACTGCTGAGTCTTAAACGTCTGTTGAGTAAGAACCAAGAAGTGCTTGGGATGGTCTGTGACCTCAGTGCCAAAACTCTCACTGTTATCACAGGTGGAAGGCTTCCACCCCTCGAGCTGTACGTACCTAGGGGTGTGTGAACAATAGCTCCGTGTTTCCCACCTATGGCTCGTTTATCCTTTCAGTGTCCTTATCAGTAACCTCCGACAAATATTCACGTCTTCCTTCAGGCACCCAAATCCCCGTGTAGAACGCGGTGCCTCTGGCTGAGCGTTGCCTCTCCGCACGCGTTCACACGGGCACGAAACCTATCCCGAAGTTTCCTCAGTGCTTTCCTCCCATTCTGCCTGCCCGCAGTTCTCCCTTCGAGCATTTTTTTTTCCTCACCTTTTCTTCTTATTATACCCGGACTAAACGATTATTTATTTCTCCTCTATCTTTCTGTCCATCCCCACGCTCCATCAACAGAATGCCATACAGTAGGAACTCATTTGTTCTCTACCTCACAATCCTCTGCGGTAATTATTGCTAACCGGCATTATTTGATTTCCCTGGGTAAAAGAGGAAGAAAAGTGGGCTCATCCCCACTCCTACCCCTGGGAGAAATTAAGCAAATAGCAGCGAACTCGGGCACAAATCAACACACTCAGAGTGCCGAACACAGGATGAAAACCTTTTCAGGGCTCCACTGACTGCACAGACTGAACGTTTCTTCCAGGAGCACCGCGGGGCTTAACGATCATCTCGATTTCTTTGCAATTCTAGAGCCAAATCGAAAAACGGGGGGAGATCTTTGCGAGAAAGGCTAGAAAAAATCGGTTTGAATTTACCAGCCGGCAGGCGTAAGGCTGCAAATGTCACTTTACTCACCTCCCTGGTGGAAGGTAAGCGAGGTTCGCAGCTCCCTTCACACCCCCTCCCACCTCGGGGCTGGTATTTCGCGAACCACAAAAGGCTTTGGGGGATCAGGTGGGAAAGCCTCGAGGAGGTGAAACGCAGGGCGGGTTGGAGGAACGCTTGTCAACGATCCCGTCCCCCAAAATGTCCCCGGAGGGGGAATTGGTGGCAAGAATGGGGTGTGTTTGTGTGTGTGTGTGTGCGTGTGTATGCTTGAGCTGGGCAGTCCCGTTCCTCATTGCTATCAATTACCGGGCTGTGCTCTCTGACTCCACAGTCTGCTCCATCCTCCCGCTAATTCCCTCATCCCGAGTTTGTTTGTGGTTGAGGCTCATTATTTGTTGACTCTCAGTGAGGGCAAAATTATGTTTGGTGAAAGAAATGATCAATCGAAGACTTAGGAACACAGTTTGCCCTATAGTGGGTGGAACAGGACAAGGACTTAAACTATTCCCAAGGAAGCATAGAAGGAAGGGAGGGCTGAAGTTTCATCTCAAGTCATAGGATACCCTGAATTGGAAGGGACCATAAGGATCATAGAATCCAACTCTTCATTCAGCTGATGCCGTTTTGGTGTTTGGCGTGTTCTTTTTGATTTATTGTTACTGTATGGAAGAGCCATTCTTAAAGCCCCTAATATGTTTAGGATATGTGTAAGTTTATGCTAAGGGAAGTTGGACCTTCGCCAAAAAAACCATAACCAGAATAGTGCGGATGCAATTATGAATTGTATGTATCTACCTTACACACACACACACACACACACCGAGAGGCGTAGGAATAATCCACTTATCTCCTCCACATATGAGCATGCATAAACATTTGTGCTAGATATCAACTTTCCAGCTCTTCTTGGTGGAGTTGTGGCAGCGATAAGCCCTCACTGCATGCAGAGCAGGGGCTGATAGCAGCTCCTCGTGGTAGTGCAGTGCTCAGATATAGGCACGGGGGTGCCCGCTATAGGGGATGTGCAGCATTATGGATGCACCCAGGGTGTTGAGCCATAGGTGTGAATGCAGCTGTGTGTGAGAAAGTCTACTCAGAGCAAAAGCAAAGCTGGCTTGCAGCCCACGAGGTTACACAGTGATGCGAAACCCCACGTTAAGAGAGTAGGAAGGTGCGCGCATCTCTCCCCTGGTTTCCTTACAAATCAAGAGCAGTTTCTCTCGTGAGAGCTTCCTTCTTTTGGAATAAGCTGCATCTGATGTAAGGTGAAGTTTGCTTGGTGAGAGCAGTCAGGCTCTGGTGATGCTGTCATTGTGCTCCGGTCAGCATCAATTGAGTGTCACCGGGGGGATGGGGTGGCTGCTGTGGGGACACCTCAGCTGCCCTCACGTTCAATTAAGAGCTTTGTTGATTAGGGAGAAGCTCTGGGAAGCAGAGATGACGTTGGAAGGCAACTCCTGGTCATTAAAAATAACACGGGCCTGGAGTTATTAGACCTATCTGTTTTGTGTGTTGGAAATCTTCCCCTCTGCTCCCTCAGGCAGTGCTTTAAAGGGTTTAACACTTTATTCTGAAGGAGTTGAGCTGTAATCTGGTGGAATCCCCTTAGAGTCTGCTATTTCTTTTTAATTACCTTTCCCCCCTCTTCTTTTCTACTTTTCTTCAACTTCTGTCCTCTTCTCGTAACACAGAGGGGTTTGATGACATGAACCTCTCTGTAGGCAAGGAATTAGAAAGCAGGCAGTGGAAATGACAGTTATAATTAGAAGAATTAGTGTTGTTCACAGACAAAATTGCCATCAGTTTATATCCTTCCATAGGTCAAAGAGGACTTCCCATTCCTGGTGATCAGTTAAGAGAGCAGAGTAATGAATTCCATCAAACAAAATAGACTTACTTTCACCATTTTACTGATGTGGCAACAACTGTGATTTAAGTGCCGTGTCATCCTGTACAAAATCAACATCAAAATTAGCATTATGTCCACATCCATAAAATGTTGGAGCATGTTCTTCCGCAGTATTGAAATAGGAATATTTTTGGTGCTCTAAGGGAAGGTTGAGTCCTTCTGTCTTTCGGGACTTGTTGAGTTTCCCCTTTTTTTGGCCCAGTTCACTTAAATTTGTGTGTGTGTGTGTGTATGTGTTCTCTGCCACAGTTCCATATGGGATCAGTTGCATGCATGTCTATAAGCCATCCCTCAATACGTTGCTGCAGAGACGGCTGTAAATCTGTACCCAAAACTTCCTATTTCCCCCATCGTAAGATTTATAGAGGGATAACCTCTGCAGCTTGGCCTTAAGTTGCAGTTGGGTTTCTAAATGTGACCCTAAGAGCTGCTGTCTCCCAGAGAAGCAGCGTGCAGCAGCAAAGCATTACATGAAGCCCTGGCAGCTTGGCCCCAGCCCAGAGGTATTAATGCCCCTCTCATTCCATGCAGGTGAGGCTGTTCATTTAGCCCGGGATTTTGGGTACATCTGCGAAACGGAGTTCCCAGCCAAGGCTGTTTCTGAATACCTGAACAGACAGCACACAGACCCCAGCGACCTCCACTCCAGGAAAAACATGCTGCTTGCTACAAAGTGAGTGCCAACTTGTCCGTCCCTCCCCTGGAAAAATCTTCCATTACCTTAAACCCTATGACTGAGGTCAATTTAAAGGCAGAGAGAGCCTCCAGTCCCAAAATTATAGTAGCCTCAGGGGGAGGAAGGGGTGCCCACATCATCCTGTTGGTAGGGTAGCTCTTACTGTTTGTGTGTCACTCTGCAGTGGGACAGTGTTTTCCTTACGGAAGATGCATGGGCCTGAACCCTGCATCTACAGTGTTTTTTTTTCCAAGCCATCCTCAATCCAAAAACCACCATGAGAAGGCAACAACCAAAAAGTGGCTTACTTCTGCACCGTGGTCTGTCTCTCCTGCTGCTCATGCACACCTGTCAGCCTGCTACTAAATTGCAATGTCTAATCCAGATGGTTTAATTAAGAAAAAAAAAAAGAAAAAAGGGGGAAAAAAGAAGAAAGCAAGGTTGGAAAATCCAACAAAAACACTACGAACTGATAATTGCCCTCACTTTTTGTCCCCTCGACCCATTTCTCTCCATGGGGACTCTGTTGGTCGTGTTGTATGGGATGACTTGCACCCAGCTGCATCTCCTAACTGAGCGCTCAAGTCCTCAGTGGTGGTGGTGCTGTGTTTCTATCTCTTTTGTTGGGGTGAGGAAAAGGAAAAATAAGGTAAAAGAACAGCCGAAGGAGCTCTCATTTATTTCATGCTCTGGGACGTGGCTTGCCTCCGATGACAGCGTAATTTAAAGAAATATATGGAGGGTTGAAAAATCATTTGCTCAAATTTGTCCAGATGTTTTTTAGACGTGATTGGAATTTGATTGCCCTTTTCCGCAGGGTCAGAAGATATTAATGTCCCAGAACTTTAATTGCTCGCAGACCCTGCTCTGCTCTTTGAAGATGTAAAATGTTGCACTCATTACTGTTTGTTCTCCAAATTCAAAGTTTCCTCTCTTGCACTTTCTTAATGGATAATACACATAGAAGTAGACCTTTATCTTTCTCCACCCTCTGAAACCTTTAACCCACTGGGAATTTCAGGCGATGAGAGCTGAACTCCTTTTTTAAGTGTTTCTTTTTCATTTTTTTTTTCCTTTTATGTCTTTTTTTTTCCCCATGCTCTTTTTTTTTTTTTTTTCCCCCTCAATCCCTGGGTAGGCATCTACTCAAAGAAATTATCCCATTGGGACCCCCTCCACCCCCAGCTCCCACTTTCCTACGTGGTCTTGGCACCTGTTGACATGAAGGCCTTCTGGACTAGAAAGACAATGAAAAATAAAGAAGGGGGAAATCATATAAATAGTAATAATTGAATATGATTTTCAGAAGTGTGGAAAAAAGTCAACAAGGCCACACATTTCCTCTGATGCTTCAATTGGTCTTTGTCTCCTCAGAACAAAATAGGAAGTGCTGGTTTTGATAAGCCAGAGTGGAGCTCTAGAATCCAGAACTTTCTCAACAAGTTTGTGTGGCCCAAGCAATCTCAAAAAAGATTCCATTTAGTCCATTTACCACATCCTCAGCAGCACATGAATGTGATTTTTCTCCAGAAATGACACTTGAGATTTGCTTTGGTCCAGATGGGTGGTTGGCAGATGCATGGTGCATCTCCTACTCAGCCTGGTCATTTTTGGGTGCACCAAGCAGGGTTGGGTTTTCACAGTGCTTTGGAGATGTCCTTGTGATTGCAGGATAGATTTGTATCTCTGGACCTTCTTGCAGTCCTGCAATTGCAGAAATGTGTTTCCTGAAGAGCATCACCCTAGTTGTGGATCCTAAGCATCAGTTGGTCTTGGATCTAGGATCTGATCTTGGTCTAAGATCAGATGATCTTGAAGGTTCGTTCCAACCTGAGCAATTCTATGATTCTATGATCATCCTAGGATGATCCTCAAGCACTGGGAGAATCATAGAATGGTTTGAGTTGGAAGGGACCCTTAAAGTCTATCTGTCCCATTTCCCTGCAGTGAGAAGGGACACCCTCAGCTCCACCAGCACCCATCCAGCCTGACCTTGGGTGTTCTGCAGGGATGGGGCAACTACCACTTTGTCTGTACAACTTGTGCCAGTGCCTCACCACCCCAATTACAGAGTCACAGGTTCTATGGAAATCCTAAAGGGCAAAAATGTTCCATCCTTTGGTCTGGGATCAGCTTTTGGTTGAACACGCTCCTTCCTTCAACCTTGGTTGTCTCAGAGAACCGTGTTAAGTGTGAGATGAGTCTAACCTCCTCTTTTCTCCCCCTTTCTCTCCTTTTTTTTTTTTTTTTTTCCTCTTTCTTACCTTTCTCTCTTCTATTCAGGCAACTTTGTAAAGAATTTACAGATCTCTTGGCCCAGGACAGGACACCCATTGGAAACAGTCGACCCACCCCTATTTTGGAACCAGGCATTCAGAGCTGCTTGACTCACTTCAGTCTCATCACTCACGGCTTTGGGGCTCCCGCTATCTGCGCCGCCCTCACGGCCCTCCAAAACTACCTGACTGAAGCTCTCAAAGGCATGGACAAGATGTTCTTGAACAACAACACTGCTAACAGGCACACATCTGGCGAAGGACCAGGTAGTAAAACCGGAGACAAGGAAGAGAAACACAGAAAATGAGAGGAGGAAAAAAAAAAAAAAAAAAAAAAAAAAAAAAAGGAAAGGAAAAGAGGAAAAAAAAAAAAAGTTAAATAAAAGGAGAAAAGAGAGAGAAAGAGATAATCTTTTAAAACAAAACCGTCTTAATTTTAGCTTTAAAAATATCGGATTGGGCTTTGGAAGAATTCTATTAGGTAGGACAAAATAATAATAATAATAAAAATAATAATAATAAAAGAAAGACGATAATTTAAGATCAGAGGAGCACAATGGCGCAAGACCAGTGGTTCAGAGTCTCTTGCCAGGAACATGTGAAGACAACCACCAGGATTTTTTTTTTTTTCCCACTTCTGTTCTTTCACATTTTTTTTTTTTTTTAAATAATGATTTGGGGAGGGGGAGGAATCTAATAATAATTAATAATAATAATAAAAGAAAGAAATGAATAACTTATTGGAAGAAATCGGAGAAACATTTTTGGTGTCAGTGCTTTGATTTCTTGAGCTGCACGGTCTGTCTTACTCTGATTTGATTATTATTATTATTTTTTTTTAACGACGTCCTGTCTCCACCTTAGATAAAACAATCTTCCAGAGTGTTCTGAGCAACCCATCACCTCATCCCCCACTCTTCCCATCTCATCTCACCCCTTTAGCTCTGTCTAGACTAGGAAAGGAGGGCAGGCAATGCCTGGGCTCCCCAGACCTCTCTCTCGAAGACATCACCATCAACCACTCATGGCTGTGTCTTCGCTTAATGGCATCAGATGGGACGCTTTGAGTCATGGTAGCTCAACCCAATTAGCTCACTCTAGTTCTTAAGAATGCCACTGTTATATTTTTCCTGGTCTAGACAGACTCTCTGTTTAGATTGCCAACGTTTACAGGTGTGTATGTGTGCGTGTGTGAGTATGTGTGTGCATATGCTTATGCAGGCACATAACCCCTCGGGGTGTGCGTGTGTGCTATGTATGTTTGTACATATATATGTATATAGCTGGACATATACATATATATATCTAATATGTGTGCATCAACCACACATATTCATGCATGCAAACATACCTTTGTGATTTAGTACAATGCCTTGTCTGTAATGGGTTGCAAAATTTGAAAGTAAGGTCTGGTATAATGTCAGTGCTATCTGATTTCTTAATTTCTGAGGTCTCCTCTTTCTCTAGGGAGTTTTATATTCCTAACTATGCCAATGTTTCAGTCCTTAATTTCCTCGAGTAGAGTGTGTGTGAGAGATATCTTTCCCCATTTTTAAAGAATTGTTAACAGCAACAACAACAACAAAAAAAATGAGTGATATGAGTATGTAATTCTTTCTCAGGAGTATGCACTATTTTATTTTCTTCTGTTTCCTAAAGCTTTGCCCGCTTGGCTTATGAGCTTCTTCAAAGAGGACTAGAGATCCCTACACAATATATCAGGTACAGAGAAAAAAAATCCACAATTCTGATATTCTGATACTTTTTTTGTCTTTTTTCAAATCAAAGCCAGTTGTTTCTGAATTCCGTAGGTGCACTTCTTTAAAGAAGCTCAAAGGGAATAATTGGAAGGAGATAAAACTATGAGTTGAAATCGAGGTGTGATACTGCAAAGAAAATAAGAGCTGTGTTGAATGTTACCTCGCTTGCTTTGCACCGGGGCTTTGTACCAGGGAGGAAAGGGCTGCCATGTGAGTTGGCTCCTCGTGATGGGAGCGGGGAGGGTTTGTCAGGGAATATCCTGGTTTCTCATCTCAGTCTGATGAAATCTGCTTCTCTTAGAAAGCTTTTCAGAACTGTCTTGTGACTCTTGCTTTGGAATGAGTCGATGAGGTAGGGGGAAATCTGCTGAACTCCAATGTTTTTCTCAGTGGTTTGGTGTGTGTGACAGGATGTCTTATGCATATGATTTGGGAGGGGTGGGGGAAGTCTGATTTCTTCCTTTTTTTTTTTGTTTTTGTTTTTAGCATATCTTTTTCTGTCTTACACGGTAAAAAAAAAAAAAAAAGCTGAAGTGTAAGGATGTGAACTGCTGTTTGGATTCTGTCCTATTGTAATTGCATGTATTTCTCAGTGGGGCAGGATTCATGTGCTAATGCATCTTTTTGCTTATGTCAGAACAGTTTCTGGGTATGCGTGGGGTAAAGCCTGGCTCTCCTGGAGTTGATGGCAAAGATTCAGTGGGAACATGGCCCCCCCTAGTATCTCTCTTAGGTTTTCAGTGCTGCGTGCCACCAAGCTGAGCAGGCACAGCTGATTCCCAAAGAGTAGGGAAGAGAAGCTGTAATCTTGGTTTAAGTCCTAAATATCTTCCAGAGTAGACAGTGAAGAGAAATAATTTAGCAATACACTTCTCCTTGGCCTCCAACAAAACTTTCTTAAAGCAAAGCAGATGAAACTCTTGATTTGTATCCATAACGCCCCAACTATCTTAGATAATACAGAAAAAGGAAGTATCAGCTTTCATCCCCCATGAGTTGGACATGTGGCAACAGAAGCCCAGGGATTGTCCTGCCTTGATCAGCCCCAGGGAGCACCCAGCCCTCGTGAAATGCTCATCATCCTTGGTCCCTGTGGGGCAGAGTGCTGTGGGCATTCTCATGTGAGCAGAGTGGGAAACAGAGGCAGGTGGGTTGCTGGGATGAGCTGGGACTGGCCTTCAGCTATAGCAGCAAGCAGTGTGTTTGGCAGTTGGCAGATCCCTGCAGATGTCCCAAGAGGAAGTGTAGCTCCTTGGGCAATATAGATCTCACAAAATCCCTGCTGTGATGCTGGGGACCCATGGACTGAAGAGCAGCCCTGGCCCTCCAAAGCCTTTTCCTTGCCCATCACTGCCCTCCATCCCCCTGGATAGCAACAAACTGGATTCCAGCATATGACATGCTCTAGCAGCAGGATGCACGAGGAGGAGTAGGGATGTGGGTGGATGTCTAAGGAGAAGAATCAATGGCACAACCTGAAAGCAAATCTGTCCATTGAGACTATTTTCTGAAAGCCAGCTCAGTGTCAAACATCATTTTGTCTTTGTGAGGAACACATGGATCCAAACTCTCCAACATCCCCAACCTGGGGGGATGCTACACACCAGGGAGACAGCAGGTTAGAGCTGAGCCCTCTCCAGCTGCAGGGGCAGGGAGACATGGAAACCCACTCCTCATCACCCAGGAGCTTCCAGCTGAAGGTCTGGGGGGCCACGGGGGGGCTCCTTGGTGTTGGAGGGGATGCTGGGGGTGCTCTTTCCTTTTAAATGTGAAAGGGCAACACACCACCACTGTGACCTAATGGGGAGAGGGAACTGCTTGCATCTTCTCAGGGAAAGATCTACACGTTGTGAGGGCCTGATCCTGCTGCTGCTGACATCTTCCCTAGGTGAAGGTTTGGTCTCCTGGAGCAGGACCTAAAGCCTGGGAAAGTCAAAGGGAGAGTTTCAGTCGACTCATGGCAACTTTGGATCTGCTCTTTGTGCCTCCTACCTGGAAGAGACAGACTGCAGAGGCCAGGCTGTGCTTTGCTCAAGCCAAGATAAAATCCCCACTGCTTTCAGAAGGACTGCCCTGTTCTTCTATTCTCTTTTTTTCTTGTGCTTCCAAAGTCCAGAAGAAAAACAAAGAAACAAACAACGAGGTTTCTGAATCAAAAGCAAGCAGGGAGAAATTAGGATGTAGGAGAGTACCCATCCATCTCTGATGAGAGCACACATCTATCTCCTCCCCAGAGGACACATCCATGCTTGATGGCTATGGGTGCTGAGGATGGGGATTCCCCACAGAGTTGATTTCAGCTACCCACTAGAAACTCTTTCCCTGTTGCCCTATTCTTTCCCAGCCCAACCACTCATGTTCGTTGGTGGAGTGGCTCGAACATTTATCTGATAATTGAGTTATTAAAAGATTCCTTTTTTCTCGGGATGGTAAATCAATAAACAGCAGGATTAACTTGGCAGCTTTGCTCTGTAACTCGAGGGATAAGTTTGAGGAGAGACTGAAAAGTTTGTTTTCAAACCAAACAGGTGGGTCGCTGTAAGTTTTATTTCATACTTAGCCTCGCTTTTCCTTTTCTTCTTTAATTACAATTCTGTTTGCTGTTAGAAAGAGCTCAGTTTTCGTCCTCCCCTCAGCTTTTTTTTTTTTTTTTTTTTTCTTCCCTTTCCTGGTTGCTATTCACACAAAGTGTGAAGGAAACAAGAAGGCAATGTTATGGGAAACCTTTCACAGCACGGCAGTTTCTCTAAAACCAAGTGGTTGCATCTTGTCCCACCCAATGGAAGTTCTCTGTGAGAAGCTGCTCCAAGTCCCCTCGCATCCTGGTCCAAACCTCTCCCCATAGCCCTAAGTTTCCATGTGGCCTGGGTGGGGGATGAGAAGGATGGTGTTAAGACATTTTGCTGCCTTCCAGGGTTCACTCAATTCCCCCTCTCATATCTTTCCCATTGGTGTAACGCAGATCCATTTGGTTCGGGTTGAATACGGAGATTTTGGTGCTGGGTTTGGCAGCCCTAAGCATTGCCAGATGGATCCGGGCAAAAGTCCCTTCCCCTCTGGCTTCCCTGTGTGAAAGACCGTAGGCTTTTTACAAATAGTCTATTTTCTTATACAAAGATGAAAAGTAATAAATAAATAAGAGAAAATATCCCCGAGCGCACTGGCAAACGCCGGAACATTTCGAGAGTGGCGAAACGTTACGTGCCAGCGAGAAATAAAGGGAAGGAAAACCAAACCAATGCGAAGCGGTGGAGGAAATAGAAAAATGAAAGAGGATAGAAATACGCTCTCCTTTCTGTGCCCCAAATGATCCCTTTCACCTCCTCTTCTTGAAAAAAAATCTGACCACGAAGTGAGAAATATCAGTTTATCGACTCTTCCTGAGAAGAAACGCGGAGAGGCATTCGGTGTTGAGTTTGTATATATTTATTTATGCTTAATTTAACGGGAATGTGTAAATATGGCGAGCAAGTAGTTTTTGGGTTATTTATCTGTGAATCTATACCTCTGTGAATGGGTGGGGGAATTTA
The DNA here is from genome assembly GCF_019238085.1 of Lagopus leucura. Classification (NCBI taxonomy): domain Eukaryota; kingdom Metazoa; phylum Chordata; class Aves; order Galliformes; family Phasianidae; genus Lagopus; species Lagopus leucura. Next base: position 2,562,483 of record NW_024962287.1, read on the forward strand.
AAAGGAAAAAAAAAAAAAAGAAAAAAGGAAAAAAAAAAAGAGAAAAAAAAGAAAACACAGAAAAAAACGCTTGACTAGATAGTATCCTATCGGAATCTCTTCTGTTCTTTATAGACAAGCTGTTATGGTAATGGGTAGAAATTGGTTTCTTGTCCCGTGATGACCTGATTTACATAAATAATAAGAATAAAAACAAAGAGATTGTTGTGTTTTGTTGTATTTTCCTCTTCAGTTTTTTTTTTATTTTACAACTTTTTTTATTTAATTTAATTTGATTATGATTATGATTATTATTATTATTTTTTCGAACGTTGGTGCTGCTTTGATTCTGCAGACGGATTCACTTCTAATGCCATGAAGTCTTTATTTTCCCAGTCAAGGCTTTGGGAAAATACAGGACGTGTCTCTACATTAAAAAACAGGAAAAAAAAAAATCCCAGAAAAAATAGAAAAAAAAAAAGATAATAAATGTTGCTTCTCAGAAATGCTGGTATTTTATTTCTGTCTGACTCGGAAATGTCCATATTTTTACCACTCTTGCCTCTTCATTCTAAGCAGACCAATAATAAACCTCACGTCATGTTAACGTGATCTTTCATTTCAATTTGCCTTTACTGGCTGAGTTGGCAGTAATTGTTTTCATTTGCAGAGCGTTAGCCATTGAATCAAAGTGTTTTGTATCATTACAAGCATTCGATATCAAGAAACTTTATTTTTTTAATTATTACTATTTTTTTTTCCCCTGCGGTCCCCATTGCTGTATTACAGTTACTGTACGTTTCACTGATGTCTGTGTGGATGTGAGTGTGTATATATGTAGATATATACTCTTCTATACAGAAGGGGAATGATGTTGGCAGCGTTATTTTCTACTTCTAGGTCTACATCGCAACACCAATCACTACCAAAAGGAAAAAATTAGAAAACACCCCCGACCCCCCCGTGTTCCCAAATCGCCTTTATTTGGGTTTGCAAGCGGCACTGACATAGAACGGCTGTGGGCAGAGCTCCGGGGCCAATCCGGAGCCACTCCGGAGTGACTCTGATACCCCGAGGCTGAGCAAAGGGGAGAGCGGGGGCAAACGCCTCGGGATTCTTTTTGGTAGTGTTTTGTGTTGCTTTTTTTAATTTTATTTTCTTTTTTTCAGTGCTGTCATAGAAAGCAATATTAAGCAATATTCCTTTCCAACCCCTCCCTCCCCCCCCCCACCCCCGGCAATCGGTGCTGGAATTGACTGTCAATATAATCTCAAGATGAGAATAAAACCTCGTGTGCTCGGGGGTTCCGGGGCTGAGAGCATCGCCCTCACTGCAATGAAATGTAGCTGAGTTGCTGGCTGGGCTCGGGATTGTCTGTTGGTTTCTAGGGGCAGAGGTAGCTAGGAGGGCTGATGGAGAAGTGCAGCGGATCGGGTTTTGCAACTTAATATTCCTCACGGAGGAGGGGTGTGGGGACAGCAGAAAATAAATCCATCCCCACCTCCGAATTCCAAACTACCTCCCTTCTCCCTCTCCTTCCAGCTTGGACTACAGGAGCCGGCTCAGCTGATCGCCCAAGGTGTCCAAAATAAATCATCATCATCATCCTAATAATTATGCTAATAATAATAAAAAGAAAAAGCATTGCAAACCACGACCCCAAAGTCTGTTTAGTGGGGAAGCTTTCGAGTTTCTCCCATCCCAGCCTCAGCCCGGCTCGGACCCGGCCGTGACCTACATTCCCTCCGTGGTGCGATGGCGAAAGCGCCCGGGGGTCGAACTGGAGGGGGAGACAGCATGGAGACAGCAGTGCTAGGGGTCGGAGCAGGGGGAAAAGCGAGAGGGGACGGGGAGGACGGGGGGGGGGGGCAATGAGGGGAAAAAAAAATAAATTATCAGAATCCCTCACTCTCTTCTCCTTCTTCCTACCGGGGTTTGGCAAGGAGAGGATCAAACCCCCTCCCAGCACCCCCAGATCCACCCCAGCTGCGAGCAGGTGTGCGGTGAAGGCTGCCCGGGGGCACAGAACGCTGGGAAGAGCAGCGACACCGGAGCCGGTTTCCAAAAGCTGCGAGCTTTTCTTCTTTTTCTTTTTTTTTCCTTTCTTTTCTTCTTTTTAAAATTATTTTATTTCATTTTATTTTCCGGTTTTGTTTTGTTTTCTTTTGTGCTCATCGCCCCGACGATATTATTTTGAGGACAGCATATGTTTTGCATGAAAGCTTTCGCAACAGTTCGTGGAGTTCCCAGTGGAGTCTGGAGGGCCGTTTGGAGAGTAAGGAGGGGGGAGAGTGGGGGGAAGGTTCAGGAAGTTTCTGTGTTGTCCAAGGGCTGTGCAACAGTTATGTAAAAAGTAAATTAAAAAAAAAAAGAAGAAGAAGAAGAAGAAGAAGAAGAAAAGAAAGGGAGGAGGGGATTGAAATGAATAAATTAATAAAAGAGCAAGGGAAAATGTTTTATAACTCAGCAAAAACACCAGCTTGGAGAAATCGGAGTCTCTTTTTAAAAGCAGACCCTGTGGAAAGAGGAAAGCTTCACCCTCAGTTTCTTAATCCCCAGTTCTGAGATTGCAAATCCAATGCATGTCCATGTCTGTAACTAATACAGGTGGCTGTTCTGAGAGCATTTGCACTGCTTGAAGTCTGGAACCTGGTGTCCGGAAGGGAGAAATACGCCTGCTGATATCTGCTTCACTGCATTTCCCATAGATCTTCAGCAATTCAAGAATCTGTTCTTATCACCTACCTACCTACTTACTTACCTGTCTACCTATAACCAACCTACCAACCTATTTTACTTACTTACCTACACATCTACCTATCCATCCATCCATCCATCCATCTCTCCCTCCCTCCCTCCCTCCCTCCCTCCCTCCCTCCCTCCCTCCCTC
>NW_024962287.1:2565960-2567625 GCF_019238085.1 Lagopus leucura
ATCCATCCATCCATCCATCCATCCATCCATCCATCCATCCATCCACTCATCCGTCTATCCATCCACTCATCCATCCATCCATCCATCCCTCTCTCCCACCCTCCCTCCCTCCCTTCATCCACCCATCCACCCATCCATCTCCTGGTCTTTCACCTCTTTGAGCTTCTCCCTCAGCTAAAGTTACAAACAAACGAACAGCAGCACTAACCTATATCTCATGACAACATCCCCTCCCCACAGGTCTGGTGTTAAAATCTGCTTTTCCAGCCATGACCAGCGGGGCTTTATCTCTGTCTCTCCTGCCTTGCCCCAGTCTCTCTCTCTCTTTTTTTTTTTTTTTTTTTTTTTGCAACTCGAAGTACTTCTAGCTTCCATTACAAAACTTCACCTTGATTTATGTAGTCATAAACATCATTTTTTGTCTTCCATCCCTTTGGGGCGAACTCTTCTTTCTTCCTTTTGCTTTTGTCCTTTTCCCCTCCCCACCTGAATAGTACTGCCCATATTAATACGAGAATTCATAAATAACATCTGGCATCCCTATGATGGAACTCGACAAATGTCTTCAACAATCCCCAATGTCAACTTATTTCCCGAATTCTTTTGTTTTCTCTGTCTCTCCCGTAAACAGGCATGTTTTATTTTATTTTTTATTTTTTTCTTTTTTTTTTTCCATGCGTTGGACGTGTATATGCATGTGCACAGCCGTACCGGGACACTGTGTTACACGGCACAAAAACTCACAGTTCCACTCTCCCATCACTACCGATTTCTATGAGTTACTGGGGGCAAAAATGATCCTTGGTTTCGCCTTCGATATAGACTCGAAGCAGTGCAAAAGGACGGACACGAGGCATTGGGACCCCGGGGCATCTCCTCAACCCCCGCTCCCGATCCGCCTCCCCGGGAGCAAAGGGAAATCTCTTTGCGATGTCTCCAAGGGAAGAAAATCTCTGGGAAGCTGCGAATTCAGAGCATCTCTGTCCCGTCCTTATCATTAAAGCGGAAGAACTAAAGTCACACCGCACATTACTTTGGAGTTCAGCTCAAAAATACAGCGACAACAAGACGGAAAAGTGCGTGTGTGCATTTTTTTTTTCCATCCGATTATTCGAAGGCGATCATTCCTGTCGTCCTTCGCTTCGGATCTGCGCCGGATGGGGGGGAAAATGAAAAATCCCCCTTGATACGGGAAAAATAAAATAAAATAGCAATAAAAGAGTAAAGGAAAAAAGAAAGAAAGAAAGAAAGAAAGAAAGAAAGAAAAGAAACAGAAAAAAAAAAAAAACAAACAACTTTGATCCTTCCATGGTGGTGAGTTGGCATCGAAATGGCATAAACGCAATGACATTTAGAGTGTGACCCGGGTGAATGAGCGTGGGGGGACATTATTTTCCCCTTATAAAAACCCATTCAAATACAAAGAGAAAAAAAAGTATCTTTTAGCTCACGGAAGCATCTCTGGGACATGTTTATCTTGCTGTGGGTGCACAGACGGCTCTCGTTCCTACAGGACTCACTATGAGCCCACCCGGAGCCGCCGCTGTGCACCGCCGGCTCTGCTCTCCCCCAGTTGTGAGAGTGGCGATCGGGACAGCAGCACCCCCAAGTCCTCCACACTAACCGACACTGCTTTATTTAATCTAAAGTAAATCCTATTTCGGC
>NW_024962287.1:2567725-2649199 GCF_019238085.1 Lagopus leucura
CAGCACAAGAACTGGTAATAACAGGGGTGGGGTGGGTGGGGGGGAGATAGGGGGTCCGCACGTTGAGGACGGAGAGCATATTGGGGATCGACGCTTTCCGCGGAAATCAGCTGGATTTTTAAAGGTGTTTGAAGGGTGGGACGGAGCGAAACGTTCGGAAACGAAAAGTTTGGGATTTTGAGAGGAATATTTGGCGGTGAGGGAGGGAGGGGGTTTTGGTCGGTGAGAAAAGCAAAGCCCGGCTTTAAGCTGCCCCTGAGACTCAGCCGCTGACGCCTCGCAGCCCTAAACCCGCAAAACCTTGCGCAGAAAGAGGAGGAGGGCTGGGAAAGGGCAGAAGACGGCGTTTGGACCCCTCCCGTGTTGCTTTCCTGGGACATCGCCATTGCAGCAAAGCCCGGAGCAGCTGCTTAAAGGAGGGGGGGGGCGGGGGGGCGAGAAGTTGGGGTTGAGCAGCAGGGACCTCCTTCCTTATGCTTCAAAGGGCTCTTTAAACTTTAACTTCGGAGCGACACGAGACGAGGGAAAGTAAATCAGCTCTGACCCGTAAACTCGTATTTTGGAAATACTTCCCCCCCCCCCCCCCCCCCCACACACACTTTGTTCTTATTTCCTGGTTTTGTTTAATTTTCCCTTTTGTTATTCTTCTTTTTATTATTATCATCATTATTTTTTTTTCCTTGCTCCTTCCCTACCTCGCCTTGGGAAGCTGAGGCTTGTTTGGAAAGCCTGGAAAGCACATTTCCCTCCCTCTAACCCCCCCCCTCCCCCCCTCCTCCAAACAAACAAAAAGAAGGCGTTAGTTGCACAGAGTTCCTTCTCTCTGCATAAAAGGTGATAATTAGAGGTTTGCTCACCCCAAAGGAGCTCCAAAATACACACCCTGCGTCGGGCGTTGTGCAATTCTGGAGGATGGGTGTGAAAGTCAGGAAGGGCTTTTCTTTTTCCCCTCTGGCTGTAGACACTCTGCGTGTATGTGTGTGTGTACATATATGTACTTGGGTTACTGACCTGCGGGAAATATTTTACAGCTACTTATCTCTCCCCGCGTAGAGAATGGAGGCGACAGGACAGGGTCGTTTCCTCCTTTCTGCTTCTTTCTCCTCTGCCCGCTCACGCTCAGCAGCCTCATCCCATGCATGCAGGCTTTCGCCGTCCCCTTTTATTTACCCCCAACAGCTGAAGGGCTCCTTCTGCAACCCGAGCCGCGACTGCTGCCAGAGGGGGGTGGCCACGGTGGGACAGGGAGCTGAAAGGGAAAGTAAAGCTGCGGTGTATCTACAGAAATCCCTTCTCTGTATCTATAGACGGATATACGTACACACACATATAGGCATATATGTGCATACGGATATAAGTAAACTCTCTGCTGAAGTTGGGAGGGGAAGATCTGGATAGGAGCGCATCCCTCTCCCTGCCCCGTCCCTTCGGAGCGGGCTGATAACGAGCAGCCACTGCCCGCTCCCCTTTTCCCCCTCCTTCCCCCTCACCCCCATCCCAACATCCTGTCAAGCAATAGGCTGTAAAATAGTTATCCAGCCCAGCACACAGGCAAGTGCCGTTTGAGAGTAATTTCTGCCCCGAGCGTTTGGCCGGGGGCAAAGCAAGCGTGCTCTCTAACTGATCAACCTGGATATTTCATTATTCATTAATTTACTGTTTAACCAAATCCCACTCATTATCAGAGGCAACGCTTGGCAGAGCCCAGCGAACAGTAGCAGTTGGTGTCAGGCGTGGAGAATTGGCCCATTTGATCCTGGGCTGTTTTATTATTCAACACCACTGACTGAGAAAAAGGCCCATGAATAATAAAGAGCCAAAGCGTGTTTGAACTGAGAAGCATGACACAGCCTTACAAAACAGCAGTTAGGAAATTAAAGGCGAGGTGGCCCAAGCTTTGCATTTTTTATTCTCACTGTGGGCACGGGCACTGGGATCCCATATTTTTTTTTTTGTCCCTCCCGTGTTTATCGTTCCTGTTACTAATAGTTTCCCCACAAGCCTTTCGAGAGGTGCAAACCCAAACTTTTAACTGTGAACTTTTTTACCACCAAGGTTCTCTCCGTTCTGTCCCAGCTGTCGTGTTGGTGTTAAGATATGAATTATCATAGAATCACAGAAACGTAGAATGGCCTGGGTTGAAAAGGACCACAATGATCATCCAGTCCCAACCCCTTCTATGTGCAGGTCACCAACCAGCAGACCAGGCTGCCCAGAGCCACATGCAGCCTGGCCTTGAATGCCTGCAGGGATGGGGCATCCACAGCCTCCTTGGGCAACCTGTTCCTGTGCGTCATCACATCTCACTTTCTTTTCTCCACAGGAATAAGATCACTACGAACATCGTCTCTGGATTGTTTGGGGCACAAACCCACAATAACTCTCACAAAAGCAGTTTAATGGTGCATTGGGACGCCACTGTTGGCGTGGGAATGCTGCTGAGATCCTGCAGGACCCTTCAGGCTAAGTCAGATCCTTAAGGATCACCACATCTCCAAGAAAACTATTCCTTTGAAAGCACTATCCATGTTTTGACATCACCTTCACCTGGCACAGCTGCCCAGGGATGTGGTGGGTTCACCATCCCTGGAGGTGCTCAACAACTGCAGAGATGTGGCACTGAGGGATGTGATCAGTGGTCATGGTGGGATGGGTTGGGATTGGGCTTGGGGGCCTTAGAGGTCTTTTCCAGCCTGAATGATTCTAAGATTCATCTCTGGGCATCAACTGATCACCAACTGAAAAAAAAAGGGTTCATTTCCCTGACAGTGACATCATGAAAAAAATATTTCATGTTGGATGTAAATGATCTCATATTTGTCCTTGTCATTATTATTCACGCTAGTGAACCCAAATCTTTGCTTATTTTATTCTTCAAGGTGGCTAAAATATAATGCCCTGAAAAAAAAAAAAAAGAAAGAAAAGGAATAAACAGTCCACAGCAGAGACCTTGAAGAACATTGACCAAAAGTGCTCTGCCTTGTATCCAACATGCAAGAACAGCAGAACAAACTTTGTGTCTGCAGCTAAAATAATCACAACCTCCAGTATTCACAGCAGCCTAGCTTGAATTTCACTCTTTTTAAACAGGCAACTTTCAAAAATCTATAGGTCAAAGCAGTTATTCTGTGTTGTCCTTTGGATATCATGGAAATCATCATATCATATAATAGAATCATAGAATGGCATGGGTTGGAAGGGACCTCAAGGATCATGAAGATCCAGCCCCCCTGCCACATGCAGGGCCACCAACCTCCACATTTCACAGCAGCCCAGGCTGCCCAGGGCCCCATCCAATCTGGCCTTGAACACCTCCAGGGATGGATGGGGCATCACAGCCTCTCTGGGCAGCTGTTCCAGCACCTCACCACTCTCATAGCAAAGAACTTCCCCCTGATATCCAACCTAAATCTTCCCTCTTTCAATTGAAAACTATTTCCCCTTGTCCTGCTGTCATCTTCCCTTTCAAAGAGTTGATTCCCCTCCTGTTTGTAGGCTCCCTTTAGGTGCTGAAAGGCTGCAATGAGGTCACCCTGCAGCCTTCTTTTCTGCAGGCTGAACAAGCTCAGCTCCCTCAGCCTGTCTTTGTAGTGGAGGTGCTCCAGCCCTCTGATCTGTAGATGCTGACAAATGCTGTTGTGATTTCCTCATGTTGCATTATCATTTCCACTGGAAATAACATCTTTAACGTCATCAGGTTGCAGGATGACCTTGAAAGTCTTTACCAACCTTGATGATTCCATGATCCTATGAAAGATCTGTCTTTGACCTTTCTTAAGTAGATGGTGGGATAAATTCTGCCCTTCTGACTTTTCTATTCCCCTTCTGTCAACTTCATAAACCTTTATGGTAGGAGCAGCCTCAGTGCAATACCTGGTGGTAGTCACAGCCTGGGGGAGCAGCCCCATAATGTTCAGACTGTTCTCCCCCTTTTGTCATAAGTCTACTTAGATGCTAAATAAGATGCGTGGCTGGAGAAAATAGATCATCCCTCCTATTTCTGTCCCTTCCTATCTTCCCCCTCATCTTTTCTCACAGAAGTGGGATTTCTGATGTGTGGTAGCCATTCAGGGAATGGTAATTATAAGATCAAATGTAGGTTATCTGCACGGTTAGTTCTGGTCAGGATCAACAGAGGCCTCCTAAATGATTTAGGGTTACTTGATTTGGATCAATTGTTTATTTAATAAAAAGTGGTCAATTCAACCCTACACCACATGTCTTTTTATTTATTTGTGGCCTGGCTCCCTGCAAAGGCATCTTTGAGCAGGCCATGTGTATCTTATTGTGTCAGGAGGCACTTACCCATAGAGTCCATCTCATCCTGCAGGGTGGGTTCTTTCTTTCTTTTCCTCTTTCTTTTTATTGTTATTATTATTATTATTATTATTATTTCCGTTCTTCTGGAATTTCATTGGGTTTTCATATCTTGATTTAAAAAAATCCAAATCGGGAATAAGTGGTTGGAAATTTGTTGTAGTCAGAAGTTTTCCATATCTTTCTAAAGGAAAATGTTTAGAATTCATTTCAGATTACCATTTTTCTCTTCAGTTTGGTTCAAACTGACTGTGGGTTTTAAATAATGGGACAAAATAATAAGGTGCCCACACACTTATCTGCACATGGATTGGTAAAGATGACCCTCTTCTCTCTCTGACCTTTCCTGAATATTCATGAGAATGTTTAGTGTTACTGGAATTGTGTGTTTCTGGTAGCCCAGCATTCCTGTTAGCATTTCTTTGGGCTTCACACCCATCTGAGTTCTTCTCATCAGGAAGAACAGAGACAAGGACCAGACCCATGATCATTAAAACAACTTCTTTGTTGACTCAAACAGGTTGCCCAAGGAGGCTGTGGATGCCCCATCCCTGCAGGCATTCAAGGCCAGGCTGCATGTGGCTCTGGGCAGCCTGGTCTGCTGGTTGTTGACCCTGCACATAGCAGGGGGTTGGAACTGGATGAGCGTTGTGGTCCTTTTCAACCCAGGCCATTCTACATTTCTATGATTCTATCAGTCTATCACTACGGCTTCAAAAGGAGGAGTTCACCTGGGCAGTTCTATTAGCAAACTGCAAAATGTGGCCATGTAGTTGTGCAGAAGAGATGATACACGCAGATTATGTCACAGAAACGTAGACACACAGCTGGCTTGGATAGCCAGTTGCTGCAGCAGTGAGTGGTTGGCCATGTGTTAGGGAACATCCGTAGTTTGCTCTCAGAATGTTTCCACTGATGCAACAGTGGTTTAAGACGGTGACCTTCAAATTCTTCTATCACTTTCCCTAGCTGAAAGGCAGGCACAGCCCGTGTCTCTTTAGGGTAGGAGCTGTCTTTTGTTAGAAGACACCAGCATTTTGTGAAATAGCACCTTGGTTTTCATTTCTGCTAGGTACTGAAATAATAACAATCATAGGATACATTCTTCAGGAGGTACAAATTAATGAGGATTCAACGCAATGTCATGGGAAAACAGCAATCCTTGAGTATTATTTTGCTCTTTAGTGAGGAGTGGATTCTCTTTCTTTTCCTGGGAAAAAAAGAAAAAAAAAAAAAAAAAACAAAAAAAAAAACAAAAAAAAACCAACCAAAAAACAACTCTAAAAATATTCTGCTGTCAGGACAGAAGAAGAAATCTGGTGTTTCCATGCATGTGTGAATGTGATGAGCAGACGTGCATCCCAGTGAAGGCTGCTGAGCGTAAGTGGATGAGAATGCCAGTGAAGGATTATACCGTAGGTGCAGAATTGCAGGTTTAATCACATGTGATTATAATTGAGTGTGGGGGGAGGTGGGCAGCACTGGTGGTGTAACTGAATGGGGAGTGTGAGGGTGTGATTGTAATTAAGTGTGGGTGTAGCACTCTGGACATAAGTGAATGTGAGCGCCAGGAGTTGGGTATGTAACCAAATGTGAAAGTGTCTGAGTGAGTACATGTCAGTGGAGGGAAGAGGGCATGATTGAAGCTGAAGGTGAATGTGTCTGAGTGTGTATGCAATGGAGCTGGTGCGTGCTGGAGGATTCTAAGGAACCAGGGTGGCACCAGCAGGATCACAGGAGTCCAGCTGCAACCTTGTTTTGGAGCTGGAGGTGTAAGAAGTGAGGGTAGAATCAAAACACAGCCTGGGCTTTCTAAACTGAAGGGTGAGCTGGAACAGCTCTTCTGCTGGTGTGCTCAAAGTCACAAGCAATCTCATTGACTTTAACACAGCTGAACATGCATGAATAAGTGCTCAGTACCAGGAACAAAGGCTACAAAATTAGTGGATGTAATTAACCAAGCCAGTAGTGAACGGTGCTGGGCTAGTCTACAAAACATTGACTACTAGCTCAAATAAAATTTAATGCCTGTTTTTTTTTTCTTGCTGTGTTTCTGTTCCCAGTGTATTAATTTTTTATGCATAATTTAGTCTGTAAGTTTACTGGAGGAAGGTTTTTATAAGCAAGGAATTTCAAATGGCTTTTAGAGGATGTTTGTGGCAGAGGTATTTCCAAATAATTTTTTTTCATGTCTGACACATGTTTCCAGGAACTACATTAATCCAATCAAGGCAAAAAACTAACACATCATAAACTATGCATCTAATCAAAACTAATTAGCCCCGCTTTATTTTCATATATCAAGCATACACAAGAAACAGCCCATAGACTGGAGATCAAGATACCACAAAGAAATCATTTGTGAAGTTACTTCAGATAATGAATAGACTGCAACCTCAAAGATCATGTGTGAGTCTAAAAAGAAGTTGAATTCATTCAATTATTCTTTTTCCTTCTAACCTAGCAGCTCAGGTCGAGTTGTTTGTATGCCAGAATGATTGAAAATGATGCTACCAGCAATATTCTCAATGCCATTTGCCAATGTACGCAAGTTTCCTATTACTTTTACCTTCCTTTTTACTGCTTCTCATTGAGACAGGCACACACTTCTCTTCACATGCCTTTGAGCTTCTTGACGCTTCAGAATTTCCCCGTGTAGCTATTCCAGACTTCTGGAATAAAGTTGGCTACATGGAGGCTTCAATTAAGCAACTACTTGGGAACCATTACCCAGGAATAGTAAATCTGTAGGAGAAAAAAAAATGTTAGAGAAACAACGTGGCCCAGTGAGTAGAGACACAGCATGAGAGGGAGGAGAACACCCATTCTTCAGCTCAGCCATTTGCCTGTAACAGGGATAAGGAGTTATATTCTGGTGGCTTACTAAGGGTCTAAGGTTAACTTGACTAGATCTTACTTGTCTGAACCCGAATAAGATGTAGATGTTCTCCCTACATGGATGGAGAAAGCTCCTGCTGTGTGTTGATCCGCGCCACCCCAGTGTGATTAGAGAACCTGGATAAACATCATCTCTACATCCTTTGTTTCTCCACAGAGATGGGTAGCTAGAGGACTCAGAGGAGGTGGTAGGTGTTGCCTTTTATGCTTTGTGGTCCACTTACTCTTAATGAATGTACTGCTAAATTAGGCACAGAAAAGTAGTGTAAAGATGGCCATTGCTATCTACTGTATTCTGAGAAGGACTTTGAGTTCTTCAGATATGTGGAACTGTGCTTCCTCAGCCATCTCACTGCTAGTATAAACTTTACTTCTTCTTTCTTTGCTTCTTCTTTGTTCTGTGTTTCTTTACAAAAGCAAATTTAGCTCGTAACACATAGAGATGAACCCCTCAGTTTGACCGAGGAGGATTAATTTTTTGTAGTCTATTGGATAAGACATCAACTGAACTTACACATAATCTTTAGAGATATAGATGTGTTCACTACATCCGCTTTGTTCCAGCACCATCTCTTGGTGTTGCTTTGCTTTCATTTGTAGTAACATGGTTTGATAGTAACATGTTTTCTGCTAATAGCAGTGGATCTTTGAATGAAGTCTCCGTATTTAATATTTAATATTCACAGCCATTTATAATATCAAGGCAGGTGTAGGATGCAAAATATTTCCCAAGGGAAATTATATTCCCTCTTGTTTCCTCTGAAACTCTGGTTTCACTACCTGGATACTTCCTTCTCAAGTAGCACAGGGGTTAAACAGGCTTTTTTTAGGGGAGAAAGGGACATGAAGTCTTTCACGAGGAGTGGGAAGTTGACCTTATATCTCCTTCTTCCTGGACAAAAGCAGCCATTACGTCACAGACACTGACTGAAAATGGTCATGAACTGGAAGTGATGCCATCCACCGTACTCAAATCAGAGCAACTTTTCTGGGCAGGGCCCCTATGGATGCCTCATGGAGATTAGTTCAGCTCAGGAGAATGGTGATGATATGCAAGAGTTGTTCTCTGATTTTTTATTAATTTTTCTATCAGTTGTAGAAATGAGATCTTGGATCATGCTTTCAACCTTTTCACTGAGATCTGAGAGTCTGGGGACACAGATTTTACTCTGATCTCTGGGTGTTAAGTCATTGAGTATTGATTCAACACCCATCCAAAGCTTTCAGTGACGTCAGTGGTCTAAAACTGGGACCTTCAAGTGTAAATTTTAAGGAATGAATCACTGCACACTTCTGTAAAGGTTCCTGCTGGAAATGACTTGATTAAAAATAACACACTTAGGAGAGGTGTTTCAGCTACAGCCAGACCTCATTAACAGAATCACTCTTGATGTTCTTCTTGGCAAGCCTGGTGTTAGGTCTGCTCCAAACTTGTTTATGAGGTTGTTTGAGGTTTGTGCTGCACACAAGATCTACAGTTGGAAAAGTGTCACTGCATGAGGCTGTAATCCTTGCTGTGGTCAATGTGTTGAGAGTTTTATATTTCCTGACCGCGGGATCTTTCCATAAAGTGAAGGGGGGAGGGATATTATTGTGATTAACCAGCTGGTTTATTAAAATTTCTGGAAGCCACAGTGAAGCTTTAATGAGATTATTGTGTCCATAAATGGCAAAGTTTCTTCTACACTTTGTTATTATATGGAAAACAGAGGAACTGGACAGGCCTTTATCAGGCCGTGTGAAAGGTTGTTAGAGACCATAACTTTGGGTGTGAATGGTGGCAGTGAGTCAGGGAGAGGCCTTTCTGATGCACTCATCAGCTGAAAATTGTGACGTGTTTCTCCACCTATGATCCCTGGAAGTGTGAACTGCAGAAGAAGCTTTTGGCAGCTGAAACACAAACAGGGATAGGATTCCCTCCATCCCTCAGACCTCCTTGATTAATTACAGGCTGAAACACGAGCAAACTTTCCAAAGGTTGGCTGTGACCTATGGTTTGAAAACATGTACTGCATTTACAGATGCTGTGTTGGCAGGGTCCCTAAGCACCTTCACAACCGTATGTAGGTGAATTGAGCCCGACTACTCAAGCACCTATTCCTATGCTCCCAACTAGAGCCATAACATTCTTCCTTTTGATTGGTAGAACAGCAGTTTTTACTAGATAGCAACAGCATTTAACATTGATGCAGAACAGCTTGTACTTGGCTTTCCAAAATTAACAATTTAATTTGTCTGCCAGGTAGCCAAACAAAACAGTGTAGTGCACAACAGAGAGGCAAAGTGTATGGGAAAAACAGTAGCAAAGTGAGCTCTGAGATATTTTTGACCCTTCTTTCTTGATTCCTCTATTCCTTCTGTTAACTTGATGCAAATGTGGAAAAAAAAAAAAAAAAAAAAAAAGAATAACAGTCTGGACTAATAACATTCTAATCTTTCTTCTATTTGCTAATTATGTTAGCTTATTTATAATCTCTTCTTTTTTTATTACTCTTCCATTTTTTTCTTCTCCACTTTTTTTTTTTCTTCTTCTTTCATAGTCATTTTCTTGGAGTTGTGAAAACAACACTGAATAGAATGGAATAGAATAGCTCAGTTGGAAGGGGCTTGCAAAGATCAACAAGTCCAATTGGAAAAGCTTCATGAGAAAATAAAAGTATAACAGGTTGCATCTAGTGTGGTGACCCTTTCTGGATGTTAAAAAATGTAATCTTGTGTTGGGGCCCCCCATGCAAGAAAGACAAGGAGCTGTTGGTGAGGGTCCAGAGGAAATCCACAAAGATGGTCAGAGGACTGGAGCACCTCCACTACAAAGACAGGCTGAGGGAGCTGAGCTTGTTCAGCCTGGAGAAAAGAAGGCTGCAGGGTGACCTCATTGCAGCCTTCAGTACCTAAAGGGAGCCTACAAACAGGAGGGGAATCAACTCTTTGAAAGGGTAGATAATGATAGGACAAGGGGAAATAGTTTTCAATTGAAAGAGGGAAGACTGAGGTTGGATATCAGGGGGAAGTTCTTTGCTATGAGAGTGGTGAGGTGCCCAGAGAGGCTGTGGATGCCCCGTCCATCCCTGGAGGTGTTCAAGGCCAGATTGGATGGGGCTCTGGGCAGCCTGGGCTGCTGTGAAATGTGGAGGTTGGTGGCCCTGCATGTGGCAGGGGGGCTGGATCTTCATGATCCTTGAGGTCCCTTCCAACCCATGCCATTCTATGATTCTATGTGAAAAAAAGAAAATAAAAAAATCCATCCTCAACAGCAGGCAGCTTGGTGTTATCAGGCCACATATACTTAGCAAATATTATCTGAGACAACACAACAGAGCCATACCCAGATGGGGCTGATTCTTCTTCATTCAGGTGACTTTAATGCAGGAGAAGACAATAACAACCTTCTAGTGTCATGCCCACAATAAACAATGCCTCCAGTATCCATGTATTTGTCACCCCTAGAGCCAATAATCATACTCCTCTAATATCAGGGGGAAAATGGTGATCGCCTTTACTAGATATATGCTATGGGGCTGCAGGTCCCAGAAGTCATGCAAATGTTTTTAAAGCCCCGATTAAACATTTCTCAAAGAAAATACGGAGTGATCTGTTTTATAGTCTTAGTTTAAAACCATTCCTGCTTGTCCTGTCACCATCCACCCTCATAAACAGTCGTACTCCCTCTTGTTTATACACTCCCTTCAAGCATTGGAAGACCACAATGAGGTCTCCCCGGAGCCTTCTCTTCTCCAAGCTACATGCTTTAAGATGTGTCATTCTCATCTCTGAGGCTGAGGAGTGATGAACAGATCTTTTCTACCAGATAAGTAGACCCTTCACACCTTTGCTGAGTCAAAAGCCCACTAATCGCTTCTCCAAAGCAAACTCTGATCTCATATCCAGGCACAGGATTTGATGTTAAGGTGAGGAAAAACACAATCACAGTCTCATTTGCAAAAAATGCTGCAGATTCTTTATTTAAGGATATATAAAAAAACCTGTTTGCTTCATAAATACGGACTACAGCATGGAGTGGAAGAGTTTTTCATTTTTTCCCTTCTGCCCTATCCCCTCCTTACTATGTGTAAAAGACTTGTGAAGCTGTGTTTTTATGAGCTCTACAAATATAAGAAGTGTGCAAACCAGTAAGTAAGGGGGTTAGAAACCTTCAAGAAAAAAAAAACACATCTGGATGTGGTTCTCAGGGACATGATTTTGCTGAGGGTTGTTAGAGTTAGGGTAGCGTGATTAGGTTGTGGTTGGGTTGGGTTTTCATCTTTATGGTCTTTTCCAACCTGAGCAATTCTATGATTCTATGATTCTAAGACGTATCGGATTAAATCACGAAGTCTGATCTGTTGTTGAGGAAAAGGAGAGTGTGGGAGTTGCAGATGGAGCAAAGGTAACCTCATGTAGCTGTATTATGAGCACATCCCATGACACTGGGGGTGACTGCTATTGGAGATATTGTATTTCAGGTGAGAACAAAGGGAACCCTTTTTTTTCTCCACAACAGTCAAACTTCCAGGGAAGTTCTGTGTGTGGACAGAAACCCTTTGACTCTGCCAAAGCAAATTACCTCCAAATTTTCACTGTTTTTTGGATGGGTGAAAAAAAATCCGTGCCTCAGATTGACTATAACACTGTGTTGTTCTATTAAATCACTGTGGCAGCAGTGGTTGTCCCACAAACAACAGAAAATGTCTTCTAGAGAAAAAGGAGTTTCAATCGATGTGTATAGGCTGTGTGTACCCTCCAGGCAAAGAAATCATTGGTCACTCTGTGGGACTGCTGGTTTTAGTTCAGGACTATGTATCTACATTCACTGCATGCTAAAGCCCATCAACGCCATCCCTCCTTCCATGTCTAACAGCACAAAATTATTCGACAGGTTTCTCTTTTTGCTAATTGGCAGCAGCTCTGTAATTATGAGATAACCGCTCCAAATGAAATATTTGGGATTGGGTTTGAAATATTGTCTCTTCCTGCCTGCCTGGGGGACTTATGCAAATGCAGAAAAGATTGTACCCTAAGTCAAAAGATTCTGTGGTCTTATCCACCTCTTCCAGGACTTTATGAGCAGGAAGGAAGGTTAGGGCAGTTTTTCATTTCCTATGTGAATGTCAGAGCTTGGAACAATAATGGGGTCTGGAATTGCTCTTCGTAAAAAGTATGTTGAAATTATCAGTAGAATGGAAGGGAAATGCACCAGGTGAGATAGGAGATATAAAAATAATTTTCCTGTTGCAAAGTAGTTTTCTTTCTTTAAATGGTATGAAGGGCTAATCTGTTTAGTATCCAAGCAAGCTATTTATCTGGTAATTTATTTTCCTGCAAATAAGCCAATCTGATACTATAGGGTATACACAAGCTATTTTTGTATATTCATATATAGTTTGCCTCCTTTTTCTACCTCTTTTTCTTTTTCTTTTTCTTTTTTTTTTTTTTTGACTGGTTTCAGATGTTGAAAACACCTGATGATTTCTGCTGTGCAGATGGTAGTCACCAACCATAGTACCACAAGCTATAGATTAGAAGAATGTTCATAAGACTCAGCAGACAAGGAGGTAATCCTGAACGTGAACATTGAACATCTGACTCAGTTTTGAAGAAAAGAGGAGAGGTTCAATGGTTAACATGAATTAAGTATCCCAGAACAAGCTAAGCACTACATGAGGAAGACCATGGTTTTTAGATATGACTGCAAGTTTTCCGTGCATAAGAAACCAACAGCTGTAAAATACACGAATGCTACATTACGTATGAAGACATGACATACTCTCATGTGTACTACATATATGTATCTACATCTTCATACACACAAGCATGTACACATACATGTGTTCAGGGAGGGGTAGCAGAGGGTGCTAATGGATAGCTGTTGAAGGAAAAGATGTACCAACAAATCAAAATTTGCTTCTGGGAAGCATAAATATGACAAAGCAGTATTTGTTACTGCAACAAGACTCATGAGATTTCTAAAAAGATAACGCATAACTGGGGGTAGATTAGTCTCATGTAAAGTTACATGTCTAGACGGTCGGTACCTAATCTAAGCTAGTTGTCTAAGCTGTTGATCATCCCACCATAGTCAGTGGAAGCAGACAGCATCCTCCAGAGTGTCTCATCCCTCTAACACTTGGAGGAGTTAGACCATTTCTGCAGGTTTGCATCTTTCTTCACTAGCTATTGAGGAACTGATTAAGCAGTGTAGACACATGCCTAACTTTCTGATGGCTAAAGTTAGGTGAGGTGAATTTGCTTTTCCTGTGCTTGCAGGTTAACACTTCCAATCCAAATAAAAAGCTTTAATATTTGAGATGCATTAGGTTAGATGGCTAACTGAAATATTAGAAAGCCAAAGGCTTTGAACTGTTCAAGCTTTGGTACTCCTCCAGTTTTTAAGCACTAATTATATTGCTACAGTATTTTTCTTCATCTGTCTTTTCTCTCTCATTGTTATCAATGCCACCTGGACAACACCTGAAGCCTATACCTAGGTTTATGGTTCACCCTTAATCAAATACCAGATGAAACCAAGCACATGGATACCTAGAATATCATCCAAAGATAAAGCGATGGAGTGAGAGTTTAAGGCCCTTAGATCTTGTTTTCAGTGTGCAGGTGCCTATAGGCTCTCCAAGCAACAAACATCCCACTATGGGAAGCAAAAACTTCATCAATGTGGCCAGTGGAGCATGGAGAAGATGAAGTTTTAATTTTAATCTGCTACCACAGAAGCCAAATGTAGGTTATGTTGTTCTAACCCCCTGACACTGAAATAGTCTGTGCAGCCAAAGTTGCAGGCAAGTTTCTGTAGCTCACACTGCTGCCCCACTTCCCCTTTAGTTCTGAGTGATGCCCACAGCAGTGTCTCTCTGCTGAATCAACTGTTGCAGTCCCTAAAAGCCTTGTGGTGTCACCTCTGCCCCGGAAGCCAGATTTGCACAGAGATGGCTCAGCTAGAGGCTGAAGAGGACATCGATCCCTCTCCCCATAAGGAATCATAGAAAGCATCTTCCACATTAAGACCTACTCTACATGTCAAGATTTGGCATGAACGGGGGAAAGGAAGCAAGCAGCAGTTCACAGTTGTTGCCACCAGGCGTAGGTCCTTCTGCAGAGAGGAATGGAAAGTTTAAAGGAGCAGGAGAATCTGAGGGGAGCTATATGAGGCCACCCCTCAGCCTCCTCTGCTCTGGGCCCAGCAAACCAAAGAGCCTTGGCTGCTCCATACACCCCTTGCCCTCCAGACCCTTCCTCATCTTTGTTGTTCTCCTTTGGGCACTAGTAGCCATTATCTGGGTTACCCAGATGAGTGAGGACCCGATGCTTTTTGCGCTGTCTCTCCTGTGTGATTATAGTGGATAATTGGGATAAGATTCTAAGATCTGGATCAAAGTGCAGAGGACAACATGCTCTGTCAGGCCTTCATGGATTGAGAGCTAAACACTTCATCATGTTTAAAAACAGAATAATGGAGTTACTTCAAGAAAAAAAAAAAATGCACCTAAGCGTGATTTATTTGCATCCAGAAGTAGCTGAACTGAAATCAGCAAAGCAGTACTGGTATAAAAAGTCAAGCACGGTCAGAATCAGTCACAAAATCTGTTTTTTAAGCTCCACTAAACCTTCATGATAATTCCCATGCAAATCATCTAGAATATCTTGCTTCTAACGGGCTTTTTCTGAAGCTCTAACATTCTGCAGTCTATTTCTCCCAGGCCCCGGATTTTCTGGCAGTGCACACATGCTCGCTGTTAATAAAAGCAAATGGCTACAGGGGATTCTGAGTCTTAAATTTAATAACGGGTAAGAGTTAAAGTAAACAGTGACTTTGCACCGGTGTGGAGGGCTTTGTAATGGACATGCCAATGGTGAACTGTAGCTGAACAGTTCTCTTTCCTGGACACAGATTTGTTATCTGATCATTACCTGATCTCTGTGTATTGCTAAAGGAGGGGAAATAGCTCTTATCACACAGCTTCTTCTCTCCCTCTCCTCACCATTTCCACTATTGCACCTGTGGGGTCTCAAACTGCTTCCCCCCCCCCCCCCCCCCCCCTCTTTCTTCCTTTTTCAGCTGTCCAGCTGCTGATGGAAAGGAATTCCCAAAGCACCAGGATCCCAAGAGCATCATGCCAAGAATAAATAGCACAAAGACAAGACATTTCATAGCAAATACCACTCAGTAGGAAGCAGGAAAACTGAATTAGTAAGGATGCTGGTAATTCTAATCAATATGCTCCCTTTGCATGTCAGGCTACAAATGCAGAACAAAGTTGGTTAAAATGCACGTCCTGGGATATTTTAACATCTGGAACTTTTTATGTATTCATGAAGATTGTGAGTCAGATTCACATAGCTGTTTAAACAAGTGTGCTGATACACATAAGGTTTACTGTATATATAGGGAAAAAAAAAGCATCATTGTTAACATGTTTTTTTGTATCCCTGCCAACCTCTTGCCAACTGGGGATGGAGTGTAGGTAGTTGGCACGTGTTCCTAAAGCTCTCATTGGAATGGAAACTTCCCAGAGTTGGTTCAAAGGTTAGCTGGGTGTTTGATTTAAGCTGAACCGTTTTGGAAAAGAGGGATTTATTTATTTATTTACTGTTCAAAGTGAACATTAGTGTTGGTAATTCTCACATTTTGTTGTTGTTAGGGAAGATGTTTATTTGGACTTGAAACAAGTGGTTTGGTTGATCTGGTACTAAAAGAGACTGATTAAATTTGGGTATTACTTACGTTGTAGCAGTAGCTGGCTGCTCATAAGGAACCCTCTCTTTGCTATGAGAGTGGTGAGGTGCTGGAACAGCTGCCCAGAGAGGCTGTGGATGCCCCGTCCATCCCTGGAGGTGTTCAAGGCCAGGTTGGATGGGGCCCTGGGCAGCCTGGGCTATGAAATGTGGAGGTTGGTGGCCCTGCCTACAGTGGGGGGGTTGGATCTTCATGATCATTGAGGTCCCTTCCAACCCATGCCATTTTATGATTCTATGATTCTATGAATTACGCTGTTTGTGTTAGCTGTCTACAGTTTTGTCACCTAGTTCTGGTTAACCAACTAGCATCCTGTTTTAGGATGGAATAAATCACCATCTGGAAGTTCTTACTCTTGCACTGAAACCATATACAGAAGCTGGATGTATGGTTTGGTCCAGATGCCTAACTTGGGGATGAGTATGATGAGTTCCACCACTAATAGGTGCTTTTGTTATAAACTTCATGTAGGCTTCAGAAAAACAGAGCCAAGCTCTTTCAACATGTTCCCAGTGACTGGACAACAGTCAGTTGGCACAAACTGAAACACAGGAGGTTGCACCTAAATACCAGGAAGCACTTCAGTGCTATACAGGTGGCAAAGCAGTGGAATAGTTTGCCCAGGAAATAGTGGAGGTTCTTCCTTGGAGATGTTCAAAATTCACTTGAGCATGGCCATGGGCACCCTGCTCTGGGGCACCCTGCAACAGAAGGGATTGCCTCAGATGACTTTGACCTCAACCATTCTGTGAGTTGAGATATTCAGAAATATAAACACTCCAATTCTATTGAGAAGCCACCCATTCTTTAAGAAATGGAATTTCTGTATGTCTTGTAATTTTCTTTGTGTTCAGTATATGGGAATAGACCACAGAATCATAGAATCACAGAATCATAGAATCACAGCATGGCCTGGGTTGAAAAGGACCACAATGCTCATCCAGCTCCAACCCCCTGCCATGTGCAGGGTAACCAACCAGCAGACCAGGCTGCCCAGAGCCACATCCAGCCTGGCCTTGAATGCCTGCAGGGATGGGGCATCCACAGCCTCCTTGGGCAACCTGTTCCAGTTTGTCGCCATCCTCTGTGTGAAGTATCTGTTTACTTCAAAACCGAGCATTTGATGGAATGTGAAGTTGTTCTTCATCTCATGAACCTTCCCATCAGCATCCATGGCGACATGCACCTTCAGATATCCACGGGTAAATTGGGCAGGGATGAAAAATTGCAGCCTGAACCCCAACATATACTGTATAAGTCTCTCCTTGGGCATAAAGAAGGAAGCAAAAAGATTTCATTTTCCTACCCACTTATTCTCTAACTATTAGGCACTCTGTGCCTCAGGGAGCTGATGTAGCTTTCTTATCGGAGAGATTTAAGGTATAATTAATTAATTAATTCACGTAAAGATTTTTTGTAACAATTGGAACAAAAATGATGATATTCAGGTAAATGGCAACAATAAAGACGGTGCATATGTAGAAAGAAATAATATTTTATGAATGTGTTTACAGTATCCTCATTTAATATCCATTTGGTTTGATTGCTCTTAAAAAAAGCTCTTTAGTCAAAATGTTACATTCTGTTGGTTTCTCGTAGAACCATAAAATGTAAAATGTAATGCATTCATTCTTAAAATTGTAAGTAAAATAAAAGTACTGTTATCTAATATACGGAAGTGATTGTAAACGTTCTACTAAGAGATTTTTTTTTAAGGTGGAATTTACATGTTGAAGATTTAGAAGTGTATATTGAAGATTATTCTTGTTTTTTTTTTTTTTTTTTTTTTTTTTTTTTTTTTTTTTTTTTTTTTTGTAGTCAACTGAGAAGTGATTTTTTTAAACAAAACAAAACAAAACCCAACAAACCGGCATAATATAATCTTAGAATCATTCAGGTTGGAAAAGACCACTAAGATCCAACCCCAGCCCACCCCACCATGCCCGCTGCCCACGTCCCTCAGTGCCACATCCCCATGGTTCTGCAACATTTCCAGGGACGTCCCTGGGCAGCTGTGCCGCTGCATCACTGCTCTTTATGAGGAGAAATATTTCATAATACACAAGCTGATCCTTCTCTGTCACAAATAGAGGCCAACACCCCTTGTCTAGAAGCATAGGCAGATCCCCAATTCACCACAGCTTCCTTTTAGGGAGCTGGAGAAAATGACAAGGTCTCCCCTGAGCCTCCTCTTCCCAAATTGAACCACCCCAATTCCCTCAGATGCTCCTCATAGGACCTGTGCCTCAAGAATGTTGCAGAGCTGAGATGAATGACTTTCTGGGTGTCCTATTTCTTGCTCTTAACTAGAGAACTTACTACTGCAGAAGATCACCATGTCTTTGAGTGAATAAGTATGACTTAAGCCATGTGTTTGAAACACACTCAGGTGAGAGGTATCTTACCTTTTGTTTCCATTTTCCAAATGCAGCATTACAATGGAGGCAGGGTATGCAGAGGGCTTGAGGCAGCATCTCATGTGTAGGCCATGATCCCTTTGAGATGCTCCAAGATATTTCAAATCACTATGGAACAGTTGATTACAGCATAGGTGATGTAGTAAATAGATCTCTTTCAGAATGAAGCTTGAAGACACCTGTTTGTTTCGTCTTTGACCTCATTTGTGCAAAACACACTGATATTTCTGTGAGAAGATCATCTCTTCAGAGATTTCTAAAAAACATCTGTTTCTCATCCTATCATAACCACTGTCTGTCTTCAGGATGCTTTGGCATTTCCATTTCCAGTCCCAGCTTGCAAACGGCAGTAGAAGAGGAGCTTGATGAAGTCTGGTTTGAGTTTAGGTGTAAAAATGAGTGAGGCTCATCTGCTTTCTATCTTCTATGAACTGCTGGCTAGTCCTTTTCAGTCAAGATGTTCAAATGACGATTACGTACGTTTTAAAGGAGATTGTGTATGGCTAGAATAGAGGCTGCTTAAAGAACCAGGAGATACTTTTCCCCATGTATCTGCTATAAATCTCTCATTATCAAAATAAAGCCTCATTTGTGGTCTTGGATGGCTCTGGTTTGAATGACTCATATTTCTTCTGATGTAGATGATTCATATCACTTCTTGTACAACCAGTGCTTGATCTCTAGCAAAGCTTAGCAAAAACCTGGCTATAGCAAACAGGCTCTGTATATGTTCTCAGTTGCTGATACTCAGCCTTTATTTAATAAAGCTTCATATCTTTCATGTGAAGTAATTATTATTATTATTATAGAAGTTACACTCCATCAGGAAAAATATAAAAAGGAAAAATAGAGAATAACTGATTGGTGAAAATCAAGGGAAGTGTTATTATAGAATCTGGATTTGAAAGAGTCCACCTTACTGTTGTTTCTAAACACACAGTGACTCTTTCTATTGCAGGTAGAGATGAAATACATATTCAACACAGCCAACAAGTGTCTTTATTCAGCTTCCATTGAACACAGTGTTCTAATTCAAGGACCAGAAAGTTCCTGGCTTTAGTGATGAATCAGTTTGTATGTGCTTTTTTTTTTTTTTTTTTTTTTTTATTCCAAAAGATAACTATCAGGAAGAAGATATTCATCCATGTCTTCATGAGGTTTTGGAACTAGAGACGATGAATTACATTTTTTCAAACTCTGGTCTTCCTGCTATCACATTGTTTTCATAGATGTGGTTTCTTAGGCTCTGTTCTTCAAAGAATGATCATTTTCTTCCCCTGCCAGCGAAGAGAACTGTCCTGCATTTATTATGGGAAGCAAGGGATGCATTTCAATTCAGACCTCATGGTTTCTCCTCTCCTATTGCACAAAGCCAAGGCTGAGCATAGATTTGCACAGGAGAAACTATCAGTGTTGTGGTCAAACAGGACTTAGCCTCCAAGAAACTTGAACATACTTCAGGAGAAAGAAATAGTGAATGGATCTCAGACGAGAGAATGGGGTGACTTGAGACACTTTGCTAATGCAACCCTTTGCTGAGACAGAGCCATGAGGCAGGATGATATTCACAGAAGAACCTAACAGTCAAAAAACATGTTCTCTTGATTTCTCAAATTTTGACTGTGGACCTGAAGTCAAACACTGACAACTATGATAGCTTAAAAGCAAACTATTATACCTCACATAATCCTCACATGCAACTGCAAAGACCTATACCTTTCATCATGACAGAACTGTACATTTTTGTTTTCTTTCACAAGTACTTTTTATGTCCTTGACATAAAAGACAGCTTAGCCTGAGCTGTCTAACAGCACTGGATTTATTAATGATTGTTCTGATGTACCAGCAGATATGCGACAGTATTAGATTTCATTCTGTTTACTCTAATTATGAGGACGCTTTCAAAGCAGAAAATATGCTAGCTTTAAATAGGAACAAGATACTTAAATGTTGCTGTCATAGCATTGCAGAAAGAGAAAACAGCTTACCGAACAACTTGCTGCCCTGTCTGTTCTGACACCCAAGCTATCTGAATCCGCAATTATTTTCCTGAGAGGACTTAAAAAAAAAAAACCAATATTCCAGAGTCTATATTTCCATCTGTGACTAAAGGAGCAGTGCTATAGAGCACCAGGAAATAGATGAGTGAAGAGATAGAAAAATCAGACATCATCTCTGTCAAACATAACAGCGCTAAGCAAATAAATTAAAGCGACATTTACTAAAACAGCTGTGAGAGCAAACACCACACCCTCCCTTTTACATGGAGCTTCTGTTCTGAAATGCTACATTTAATGCAGTGAAGTATTAGTTTCCCTCTTGCTGTTGACTTATATGAGGGACATTCAGGCAAAGCGATCTTGGACAGATAGCTAAAACCAGAAAGGCAACTTGATCTTGTAATTACCGTACAGATATTTTACCAGGAGGTCAATGCTTGATTGCTAGATCACTGAAATTCATTTATCCATAAAGCTGTGATCATCCACTGGATCCTGTGGACTGAGTTGGCTCTCCCAGTCCATTTGCTTGTTAGATTGATAAGCACATCAAAAAGGCAGTCATCAATTCCATCATGCTGTGGAATATATTGTCATATGCAAAATCTTTTTTCTTCTAGTTGTACTTCATAGAAGTGTCTCATAAGAAGCTGAGAGACTACAGATTTACAGAGGTAATCTGTTTGCATGGATAAATAGAGGGATCTATTTTCCAGGTATCATTTTGTAAAATGTGAAATTCATCTTGAAAAGAAAAATAAAATCACAACAAAACTAAAACCATAGAAACCAAAATACCAAAGGCCCTAGAATCAACTTATGAAGGCCGTGAAACAAAAACCTCATTTTCTTGGCAAGCGAAACAAATCTTTATATCAAGCTGTAAGTTAAATATTCAGAGAGACACAGCTGTAATTAATTCAATTATAATGATGCAATCAATACATTGACACTTTCTGATCTGACAAGGATGATTACTGGATTGCAATTTATCTCCCAGCTTTCCCAATACTCAATGTCTCTAATGAAAAGTGTCTTTTGACTTATTCCCACTTGGTGTTTTAGCTTATTTGAGTTATTAGCTCTAATTTTGTCAAGCTGGAATGTTACAGACCGGGCTGCTAGGATACTGCAAGATTCATGGGTTTTGGATATTGTACGACAGTAAAACAGCTGGAGGGGAGAGGAGGGGAGAACCGGTATGGTGAGTGATGGCAAATGCATCCATCACAACAAAGAAACTTCTACCAGCCCCACTGGCGAAACAGCGAGTTACTGAACTATCAAGGATATCAGGCTGAGGATTTTGAATGATAGCTAAATATACTTTCCCCTTAGAGGAGTGATCTTCCTTTGGACTGATTATATTTGTTGCTATCAATGATGACAATGAACAGCTGTGCTCGGTGGTAGCTGCTTCTAATTTCTTCGCCATCCATATCCACTCCCAGGACAAATAGATGCATTATAAAATGAGCAGCAGAAACAGACCAAAACAGTGAGCAAGTCGTACAGCTACATGCTACTGTCCAATCTTCCCTGAAAGAGATACTGATTTTTTTGACTGGTCTAATATCATCACTGAGTCTATTTGACCACCTATATTTTGTTACAAAGCCTTCTAGCACTGAGGTACGCCATTTTCACAGGGTAAAAGTGCTTCCACTTCAAGAATTACCTTGTAGCATAAATCCAAGCCACAAGCTCTTGTCAACTCACAGTTTGTTATGAAATAGATATTTTATTCAAAAATGAGTCTGCTATGTACAAAAAGAAGCAAGAAGGAAACTGTAGTGCAATTAGAGGCAATGGCAAAAATGACATTGATATCTACAAACACACAAAAGAATTACTCAAGACAACTTTGAGGACCTTTTCGATCTTGGTATGGATTGCCAAGCAGATCTTACCATAGTGGACAGTCTTGTAGGACATAAGATTTGTAAATTCGATGTTTTGAAAACTTGTCAAATATGGATCTAAAAATTTGACTCGACTTTGGTTCACCATTGTTCATTTTCACAGAATCACAGAATGGCCTTGGTTGGAAGGGACCTCAAGGATCAGGAATCTCCAGTGCTCCTGCCACAGGCAGAGCCACCAACCTCCACATTTCATAGCAGCCCAGGCTGCCCAGGGTCACATCCAACCTGGCCTTGAACACTTCCAGAGACAGACGAAACACCCTCTCCCCTCAGCTTCTAAAGTGAGAGCAATAAAGGTTGTAAAATGAGGGCAGGACATAAACACAATACAAACACAATGGAAATAGTTGTGAGCATATCTTAGCACCTGGAAGAAACATTTAAGGAAGACATACATCAACCATTGTTTACAGAAATTCCTCCTTGCTTGAACTCTGATTAAAAATGTCATTTAAGGTGGAGTAGTAGTTATGAGAAGCCAAACAATAATGAATAAGTGTAACCAAAAATCAGACTGCAAGGGGTCCAAACAAATTAGAGAATGAGGCCACTGAATACATCAAGGCTGTACACACAGATACACATTGCACAGACCAGTAGAAGCTCGTGTAACTGTGAAAGATAACTGAATTTTTGTTGGGATCTCTTTGGACCACTCGTGGGCTCCTGTGTTTTGCAAAGAATAGTCTACAAGACTAAGTCTTGGATGACCTAGATCAACTTTGTATTTAAAATACATTGAGATCAGCAATCTTAGTGGGTTTGAATTGATCGCAGATGAAATGTGTCCATGTCCAACTTGAAAACAACCACTGCAGAGAGGGATGGATGGCTTTCCTCTATGCAGGAACAAAGATGATAATCAGAGGGCTGGGGCACCTCTTCCATGAAGAAAGATTGAGGGAGCTGGGCTTGTTCAGCCTGGAGAAGAGAAGGCTGCAGGGAGACCTCATTGAAGCCTTTCAGTACTTGAAGGGAGCCTATCAAAAGGATGGAGACTTACAATTTACATGAGTAGGAGGAATGATTTTAAACTAAGAGAGGAGACATTTAGAGTGGCTGTTAGGAGAGAATTCTTTGCTCAGGTGATGTTGAGGAACTGGCACAGGCTGCCCAGAGAAGCTGTGGATTTCTCACCCCTGGAAGTGTTCAAGGCTGGATTGGATGGGTCCATGAACAGCCTGATCTGGTAGGAGGCAATCAGTCCATGACAGATGGGTTGAAACTAAATGATTTATAATGTTCCTTCCAACCCAAGCCATTGTATGATTCTATTATCAACTGATTAATTTTCATACACGTTTGGTTCTGAAATTTGCTCCTTGCGTTCTCCAACCTAACAGCCTCAATGCAGAGTATCTTGACTAATTTCAAAGACCACAGTCTCACAGTCTGTATGAAAGACATAGGAACATGTTTAAATACTGGTTTATTTAATTATAAATAAGAAAAAAAAAAAATATAGATGTAATTGGATGGCTTCTTATAGCTCTCTAACTTGACTGCAATAATGTTGAAATTTAATATAATGTAACATATTGATTCAAATCCTTGGTAACTCAGGCTCTACTCACAGAAAAATATTTACAGTATTGAATTTTTCACTGTGGCAAACACTTTATTTCAAGTTTATTTCCTCATCAGCTGCATCAGGAACTAGTCTGCTGACTCGAGCTAGTGTGATGTCAGAAACCACTTAGCTTCATTTTAAACTCAATTGCTAGAATATTAAAAATGCTTGACTGAAGTATGAGTGAGAATGAACTCTTTGCTCTTGCTTTCTTGAGCTAGTGGAGGCAGTGGTGAATTTGAGTTCTAGCATGGGATTCTCTTCCTGATTAATGTGTCTGAATTAGGGTGTTTATGTAAAGATGTCTGAAAACCCAACACAAGCTTAACTGAGTCAGCTGGGTCCATAGTGCTTATTAATTAGGGTGCTGGATATTGAACATCCAAGTCAGGCTATTAGATACGAAGTGGGACATACAAGAGAACTGGTTTTATTGTAATATTCTATGTCATTATAAATGACACTAAGCATTTGTGACTGAGCACTTGAATTGAAATCTTGGTTAACACAGTGATACTGGACAACAATTCATCTTCTGTTATAGTGGACTTTAAAGCAATGTATATTGTGCTAAGGCCCAGGGATCTTGCATGGTTTTGTCTGAGGCCCATTGACACACTCTCAAAATCTTCTAGGACTCAGTTGCATTCACACAGACCAAAACTGCCAACAAGGAGTCAGGATGTGTCTGTCTCATTTTGGGGGGTAGGAGAGTTTAAAGCATGCAAGTGGACAGATTAGCTCTGTTGGAAAGATGACCCTGGCATGGCTCTAAGATTATACTGATTAGATCTCTACTGACAAAGTAGTAGAAACAGTTCCCTTGCGTGTTTATACACCTGCATGTTCACATCAAAGCTCAGAGTCTTAATCTTGAACCCAATCCCACTCCTAGGACTGTCTGTGCTTCAGTTCTTTTCAGCACTATTTCTTTATCTATTCATACTGGCAGACTGTTGAATAAGAAGGTCGTTTATTGAAGCTGTGATATCACAATTGCTCTTACTTGATCAGAATAGTCTGGTGAAGGATGGTGACCCTCCATATACATACTCCTACATACACATACATTCCTATTCTCTCTCATACTGTTTTTTGTTTTTTTTTTGTTGTTGTATGGCCTAGGTTGAGACTTCCAGTTCCTGTGACCATGTGTGCTGACAATGACTTAGAGTGGACCACAGAGTGAAGATGTAGGACACCTACATCCTACCTTTTTGAGACTGGAATGTTTCAAGGAAGATAAGAAAAAGGAGAAAAAAACCTTAAATGATTTGTCAAAAATCATTTTATAATTCCCATGCAACAATGAAGAAAGCAATGAAAACATGTCTTAAACTCTTTTAACAGGAACAGTCTTTTCTTGTAATTTTCTTGACAACTCATTCACTCTCTTTCTCTCTCTTTTTGCTCATTTACTCATTATGTTTAATAGTTAAATAACATCAGAAATAAACAGAAAAAATGGTCGCTGAGTAGAAGTGCAAACGAGCACATCCATGCTTAACATAGAGTTCGATTCTTTCTGGTTTCAGACCTTTTAGTTTAAGTGATGTAAAGTGATCAGCACTGAAACTTCTTCCACAGGGAAAAAAAAGTTTAACGCATACTAATAATCTGCATTTAGAATTGTACATTAGGATTAGGATTGTACATTAGGATTAGGATTACATTAGCCATACAGTTTATTTTTCTGCTGAAAAAAAAGGAGAATTTTCAGTCTCTCTTCTGTGCATTAATCTCAAGTCAGTGGGATATTCAGAATTTGCACCACTGTAAGTGGGATTTTATGTCAATCCATTCATTTCACTGCAGTTGCTCCTGATTTACACTGGCAGCAAATGTTTTTCCACATCACTAAGAGATGGAATTCTATTTAAGACAGATTTATTTCACTGGAAATTGAAATAAATTCTTCCTATAAATGCTATATTAGAAAACAAAACCCCAAACCTCCTTCCCTTCCCCCCATCCCCTCTCCTCTTTACAATGCTGAAGGTAATGAAGCAAAAGTCATTGCTACAGATCTAAACATGACAATTTGGCACATTTTATTTCCTTAGTTCAGCTGAATTTGTTATTCTCATACGATTCTATAATTGCCTTTTTCTTTTCCCCAGCCATCAAGTTCACACAGGTAGAAGAAAGGCTGCTTTAGATCTGAACTTGATGCTGGAGGTTGCAAAGATTATGTAATACAACTCAAAAAGCTTTACAAACTGTTCAAATAGCAGAACATTTCTAGTAGAGTGAAGGAACATAAAAGTGAAACCAAACAAACCCAAACCATTTTGCAATTACTGACACAATTGCACACTGGCAGAAATGTGAAAAAACAACGGCAGTGGAGTGGTGGATTTGTTCTTTTTCTTTCTCCAATTTTTGTCCTTTTTTTTCTTTTTTTTCTTTTTTTTCTTCTTTCCCTTAGTACCAATAAAATAAATGCATCTCAGTTCTCAAAACAACTGAATACATGTCTGCTTTCCCTGCCTTAATGCTTTCCTTCATATTGATAGTACCAGCAAAAGATAAAATAGCGTTAGCGCCAAGTGTAAATTAAATGATGGATGTTACAGTTCCCTTTTTCTGAATCTAACTCTTTAAACCTCAGTTTAGAAGCCTAAATGTGGAATGAGGGACTATGTCCTGTTTCTCCCTGCTGGGTTCATTTAGGATAAAACCCAGGCTGTCCTGCATTTTAGTTGGAGACTTGCACACAGTGGGGGTGATTGGACTTTCTCTGCCCAAGGCACAACATATGCTACTTCCCATCACTTTAATAGGCATTAGTTCCGCAGACAGCACTGGTCAAATGTACATTATTCACAATCACTTTAATGCAAATATGCAAGGATGAGAGAGAAAATATGTCACAAAGAAAGAATCGGCCATTTCCGTTCTTTTTTTGATTTTCCTCTTTTATCACAGTATCTCTTCTTCTTTCATCACATCTGCCTACCTAGATCTGCACATATCTATGTAATTGTTTGAGCTTCTAGAGGTTTGTTTTATTTCTATGGAGGATCTCAGTGTTGGTTGAAAGTCTTTAGATACAAAATACCAATTTTACACTTCTAAAGGTTCTGTCTATTGTTATTCTTAGCACTCACAGGAACAATGGGTTATTTTCTTTTGTCAGCCTCTTTTTCAGAAGCTTCATTCTAAATGTTATTTGTATTATGTATGTTCTTATGGATCCTTTCTTGCACACTCAGAATGACCCACGTCTGTTACATATGATGATTCCTAATTAAAATATTATTACCAGAATGCCATCCATGCGATTCTGTAAAGATGAGAAATAGTTTTGTGTTCTTTGTAGTTGCATCATGACCTCTTCACCTAATTTTCAGCTGTATAAATTACACATTGTGCTCTTCATGCTGCCACTGTGATGTAAATCCAACTAAGGTACTGAGATTCTTAATATCTACCTTTCTGTCCGTCCATCTATATTTCTTTCCTTGTTGTAGGTCCAGAACTGATATGAAACGAGTGCTACTTCTGCTGTGACAATCTCATCCCAAGGCTGACAACCCTAAAAATAAACTGAATAGAATTCAGCAGCACCTAGCAGTTGTCAGCTTCCCAAACAAAATTCAGTGGATGTTTGGATTGAGTACTGAGAGAAAATCTAAGCTTAGCAGGCATTTGAAAGAAATACGGAGCTGTTGCTTGATGACAGCCAGAATCAATGTAATCTTTGTATCCAATCCACGGTATTCCTTAAGAAAGGAGTTGTTCCTCCCCATCTAATAATCTGGTCCAGTGGTAAAATCTTGACCAAACTCCAAATGAGATATAGTGGCCATACGCACAACCAGGGTTACCTATCCATGGAGGTTGCCTTTTGTATTGGAAGGCTCTTTAACAAAGAGGAAGAGACATAAGGTCCAGTGATCTTATGGAGGGTAATCCAGACCTCAGAGTTTTAGTTGAGAGCCCATCTGAACCATCAGGATAACTTTCCAGGGGAAGAAGTGATTTCAGCAATTATTCATTTTTCAAGGCTGTTTGTTTTCCCTTAGAAGACATTCAGATTCTACCACAGGTTCTTGGAGTCATGGCAGGAGCTTAAATGGGAAGTTTTGGAATTAAATCAGTATGAACTGTGAGCATTGTGGAATAAAAAAGCCAGACTTATGGATTCCTTGTAAGCACTGGATTAGAAAAGCAAAGTAATTCTGTTTAATCTGTGAATGCCAACAATGCATTTTTTAAATAGATACATTCACATAAGATAATTTAATTCATACAAAATTGAATTTTCTGAAGAAAATTTCACACACAGCCACACAATGCTATTATTTTATTAGTTCTAGTAATGTCAAAAGAGTAGGCATTAATTCTAAAATCATAGAACCATGGAAGAATCAAGGTTGGAAAAGACCTCCAAGATCTTCCAGTTCAACCATCCACCTATCACCATTATCTCCCCAGTGAACCATGTCCTTTACTACAATGTCTAACTCTTTCTTAATCACCTCCAGGGATGTATGTAACATTGCAAGTAAAAGTAAAAAGTAACATCAAGTTTATTTTCTAATAGGTGACTTTCAAGGGCACATTTCTGCACCGATGCTCACAGCTATTTAGTACAGAAGCAAACACAAAACAGTAGATGTGCACACATATGTTGAAACCCAGACAAAGACTTTGGTCTTTTGCAGCATTTCTTTAAAAAACAGTACTTAGCACTTCATAGGGTATTGAATGACAGCAATACGATGGATGAAACTTGGCTACTTTTGATCACCCAGTGTTACTTCGCAGTAAGCTCACTGGAATCCATCCAGATATAAACCAGTAGAAAGGGAAAAGCTCTTCTGCTTTTATTTTTTGCATATCATCATCTCATACAGATCATAATCGGGACTGGCCCAGTGCCAAACACCAGGGAGTCCTGGTCAGTGATCTATGTGTTTTGCTGGCCTACTGAAATAAATTCCATCAATTTCTGTAAAGAACAGTAACAAGGAGCAAAGCAGCAAGCGTTGCATCTGGACACCTTTAACTTCTTAGCCCAAATGTTCTGATGCCCATTTACATCTGGATTAGCTAAGAGCTGCTTTCGTATTATTTCTAACAATCCTTGTCCTCTCTGCGCACATAACAAGGTGTTTTATTGGATCTGTCACTATCTCACAGATTTAATAAAAAAAAAAGACAATAAAAATAACATTTGTAATCACTATGCTCCCACTCCTCCTACTTCCTCTGCAGCTATTTGCTTTGCTTATGTTTCCACCAACAGCATAAGAGGTATATGAGGTTTCTTAAAAAGGTTTGGAAATTGTCAGACATTGCTACCCCTTGAAGCAATCACTTTATGGACTACTTTACTCATATCACGGCATTACTATGCAGTTCAGATGTCAGATATTTACAGTGTAGGCTTTTTATTATTAATAGATTTTTCAATCAGGAAAGCCTGTGTTCTCTGAACTTAGTAGGACTTTATCTTTTCTTGCTGGCGATGAGTGATTTATGTGGACAGCTCCTATTAATGCTAATGGAAAGCAAACGCGTAAATCTCTCCACAGCGGATAGATAGCAATCTCAGAACAGTGGTCCAAGCAAAGCGTGTCTTTGTACGGGGTCTAACTTGCAATTAGCATAAAAGATTGACATCAGCTCTAATTCAGTATTTATATGAGTACTGTTAATCTAAATACTGAATCAAATTAATCCCTTGTGTAACTCCAGTGCCTGCTTTGGAATTTCAGCACCGAAGATTGTGACCTACCCTGTCTTCAAATGTGCAAGCTAAATACAAAATGCTCTGGTTTTAAGGGCTGGACTCTGATACCCTGTTCATTCAGGGAGATCTTTATTAATTAAGCCAACCCGCATAGCTCTTATTATGTGATGTGTAAAGTCATTTGAAAATAGAACTTAGTATAGGAGGCTGAAAGAACAATTTGCTCTTTGGGGTTAGGCACCTAAAACGCCATCAGAAAGACAAAATCTTTTGACAAAGTCCTTGAAGAAATAGGACAGGAAAAGGGTGATATGAAAGGGTGTTTCTATGAAAGAAAGTGAAGGTTTAGATAGGGAAATGTAACAAATGAAATAAAAAGCAACGCAACCAAACACCAAAACAAGGACACCAGCTTTTAGTCAGAAAGCCATCAACATTTTTGGAATGAATTGCTGTTGTTGAGAAGTGTTTTTCTGTAAAAAAAATACTACAAAGAAATGTCAGTGTAGCCAACTCTTGAATGTAGCTATGTTTTAACTGGAGCCCATCACCATTTCACAACATAAAGTAAATAATGTCCAAGGATATACTGATAGAGAAAACGAGTTTCAAGGGCGAGTCCTGTACAGCAGGTTCTTGGTGATTCCCATCTCACTGCCACCTGGATTTCAGCTTTAGACCAAACTCAAAGTGTAAACATGGGACACAGTAAGGCACAGACTTACATTTAACTTTTCAAACAAGAGAGTCGCTGAATGGGTGAGATGCACTCTTGTAGACAAGTTGATTAAGACAGAGTAGATAAATTATAGGGAGGTGGACTAAGAAATGATTGAAATACTCAGAGCATTGTGATAAGTGAGTCCAGCTGGAGGCGAGTAACTAGTGGGGTGCCCAGAGGTCCATAGTGGGGATAACACTGCTTAACCTCTTCATTAATGTTAGGACTGAATTCACCCTTAGCTTATTTATAAATGATACAAAGCTGGGAGGAGTGGCTGCTGCCCCAGATGAGTCTGCAGCCATTCAGTGGGCCTTTGTCAGGCTGAAAAAACGAGTTGACAGGAACCTGATAAAATTCAGCAGAAGGAAAGGCAAATTTGCCCTTGGGAAGGAGTAATTCCACATACCAGCATAGAGCGGGTACCAATCTTCTGGAAAGCAGTTCTGCAAATAAGAACCTGAGGATCCTGGTGGAAAAGTTTAATATGAATCAACAATGTACTTCAGGGCAAGGAGACCACTAGCATCCTAGACTTCATTAGGAAGTGCAGTGCTAACAGGTTAAACCTGGGGAGATACATTTGGAGTGCTATGGCCAGTTCAGGTCTGCAGAGATCAAGGTAGACATCTGCATATTGGAGTAACTGCAGCAAAGGTCCATTAAGGCAACTAAGGAATTAGAATATCTGACATACTGGTAGAGGATAAGAGAGCAGGGATTATTAATGCTGGAGAAGAGTAGGGTTTTTTGGGTTGTTAAAGTAGTGAAGCTATTTGAACTCTGGACCAGATTGCCCAGAAAGGTGCTAGAATATGCATCCTTGAAGATACACAGAAACTGGCAGGATATGGCCTGGAGATATTTGATCAAGATGACCTTGCTCTGTGCAAGGCCATTCCACTAGATGATACCAGATGCCCCTTCCAACTTCAGCTATTCTGTGACTTTGGACTCGATTCTACTGCTCACACACTACCTATCAGCTTTTGAGAGAAGTAACATAGCATTCCTAGTCTCCATTTGCTATTTTTTCCCCTCCTCAGGTAGGAATTATTTTGTATTTTTGACAAATTGCTTACTCTTGTCAATAGATCAGTGAAAACAAAAAGATAGGAGCTGCCTTAAACCAGTTTAGTTATTTCTAGGTACCTGTGCCAATATAAGCCAATATAGTGTTGGCACATAAAAAAATCAGCTTCATCACCCTGAATAACTTACGCTTCTAAAAATCTTGGGCTGGGTATGAAATTGGAAGAAGCCTCTCAGTGCTGTTCCCAGAGCCATCTAGTTTTACAATGTTTTTGTTAATATACAACCCATTGTAGATGACTGCTTGAACAGGAGGATTGGTCAAGACAATTTCCAAAGGTGCTTTCCAATCATAATGTTTCAGTGACTCTGAGGTCCAGTATGCTCAAGCTTTCCTCCTGGAGAATGACTGCAAATTAAGCTTGTGATTTCGCATGCAGGTGAAAATATACTGCAGAATATGTTTGATTCCTCAACTATTAACAAACGTACTTCAGAGTTCAAGAAGTCAGACTTCAAAACTGTTGCTGCCTTTGACTTCCTTTGGTGTGAGGCAACTGGCAATTGTGCAATCCCTTGAAATCCTTTTCTCCAGATACTCCCCCAAGACAGGGGGATATTTAAGAAGAAAGAAAAATAACCACAGCAATCTGGACAAGAAACTGACTGAGAAAACGAAATCTCCTCTCAAAGAAACCATTTCCAATATTTTATTGGCCATGGTTTCAGGTTTAAACAGCATTTACAGCAATTACAGCAATTTTCCCATGGTATCTGGTCCATGATTCTTATCTCTCTGCAGAGGCACTGCAGACCTGTTTGGTGACCTAAGTTAAACATATCTAGTCCCTAAGGCACCTTCATTCCTAGTAAATTAAAGTGTGCCAAAGAACATTACTGGGCTGTGGAGTATTTATCTATACATATACAGGATAGAGATGGTCTCTGCCATGTCACCCAATGCTCTCCCAGTGTTATACACCTGGACCTTGCTCAGAAAGTGACAGACCAGAGAATGATCTGACAAGGTAGATTCAGTGCAGCCAGATTGTTTTGAAGATCAAAAGGATTTAACTGGCACAAACAGACCATACAAGTGGGTCATGGAGTTAGAGAACAAGCTTAATTACACTTTGTTTTAATAGTGTGCTGTAGTCCAACTCCATCAGAACAGTGCCTGACTCCCAGGGTGCTGCTGGATTTATCCATGGTTGTTTCCAGCATACAAGGTTGCCCTTGGAGAAGCTTAAGAAAAACTGGTTGACTACATGTGTAAATGCTAGCACATTGGTGTGTAGGATTTTACAGGGTCCAAAAACTCTGCTTTGGATGACACAGAGATGAGGAACAAGTATGACTCTACAGGTGTAAGAGACAATGCAGACCCAACCAAACCATGCATTAACCAGACAAAGAATGGAGTTTTGGAGTAAAGCAATGCTTAAATCAAATGCTTCTTTAGCTTCTGTCATGATGAAAAGGAAATATTTTTTATAGTTCTCCTTTTAGCTTATCCAGTATGGGCAACTGGATCAAAAGATGTAAGCAGCCAGTGAAACATGTCATCTCAAACAGACTGGTATATATAAACACAAGAGAGTGATAACCCAAAGTTTTAGCAGGTCCTAGGATTTGGGAACTGCTCGAGACACATTTGGCTCTGTATAATCAAAGGAACATCTTTTTCCTGAGGACAGGCTTCCTCCCTGTTTTTACCCAGTCCATATTTCCTGCCATAAGTACAGTCAACACATGCCTTAAAATATCACATTTTTTCATCCTTACTGATTGTTTGCGTGCTTGTAGGCCTTGAAATACTTTTAAGCACATAAGGATCTGAATGTGGAAATCTCTCTCAAATTTCTATCTCCACGATGTTCTTTATGATCCAAAAAGTACTGGTCTGGGATGATGGAGGACTTCAGTCTTCAGTGGCATCCTGACTGGCAGATAATCAAAGACAACATAGAAACATCAGCTCTTTATTACAGCTTCTATTGCTCAAAACAAGGTATAGAAAGATCCCCAAAGAGGAATATGAAGGAAAGGTCTGTTTGCTATGAGTTAAACGCAAAGTGGGTCTGTTGGGTCCAATATCCTGTGCCTGTATCTAAGGAAATGTATAAAATACAAGGCCCATGCCAATGCTTTCTAATATTTTCCAATATTTCCAATTTCCAATATTTTCATATATCTTGTAACATCTGGCTCTGGAAGCGCTGATTCTTTGTATTTAAATGCTGTCAGTAGATTTTTCTTCCAGTTTCTACCTGTCAATATTTTTAACGAAGACAACAATCTACTTCAAGAGGAAGTAGTATTCTTTATTCACTTTCCAGCTTTAAGAGAGTGCTTCTCTGTACTAGCAAAAAATAGAGGAACTAAAGAACAGTCTCAAGATGACTTATCCTACTTAGCTCTCAGCTGTAAACATTCAGTTATTCACATAGTCATAGAATCATACAGAATCATAGAATGACTTGAGTTGGAAGGATTGCCACCCACTAAATCAGGCATGTGACCAGGTTGCCCAGGGTCCCATTTAATCTGATCTTAAGCACCTCCACGGGTGGGACATCCACAGCTTCGCTGGGCAGCCTGCACCACCACCTGCACTCCTAGTGGTAGTGCAGAGAAGCCACTGAACATCCACTGCAGGAATTGGTCACTTCTGAAATGTGCTACCTTGTGCACTTGAATGCTATCAGAGTAAAGCATGCTCATTATGTGTCTTGATGAACCTCACACCCTTATTTTTAAAAGCAAAACCACTGTCTAGAAAGCCAGTGCTGAAGGAAAATAGACTTTCTACTTTGATTTGATTGACATTATAATTGAAATGAATGGACCTTTTACTTCTAAATATACCTATAGCAATGAGACTGCCACAAAATAGTTTAGCAGCAGGCTGTCACAGCTTGCATTCAAGCACACAAGGGTTCAGAAGTTTATAGGCAGATTTAATCCATTTTGTCCCAAATCATCTTTTAAAATTGAAAGTTGTAAAGCACAGAATTAGTTGTGAGACCTCTACCCGTGTATAAAATAGAGTAGCACTCATCCAGGGAAAGTCACATGGCAGGGGAGATTCATCCCATGATTCAGCTGACTCATTTTGATAATTGCACTGTGGGAACTGGTATCCAAACCTGGTGCATAAACTCTTGTTATGGTCAGTGAATATCCAGACCTCAATTCGGTTTGACTCAGCATAATTGTTCAGTGCCATCTGAGACACAAGGATCCGTGAGACACCCATGTGGGACTGACAGATGTATCTCTGGGCCTGCAGGAGATACATGACTTTCTACAGAGGCAGC
Source organism: Lagopus leucura (assembly GCF_019238085.1). NCBI lineage: Eukaryota > Metazoa > Chordata > Aves > Galliformes > Phasianidae > Lagopus > Lagopus leucura. The sequence goes on from NW_024962287.1 coordinate 2,602,374, forward strand.
TGGATGTGAGATGAGACCTAGGAGCATTTTAGGTGGCATTAATACCTATGTATGAATAGCTAAATCAAAGTGATGCTGGTAGGCGCCTAGAGTTCAACACGCCTGGAGCAAGATGCCTACTTCTACATAGGTCTGTAGTTTGGAAACTAAAATTTTGATCTGTTCATCTGCTCTTGATGTTTACATTTCCTGAAGAGGTTGTGGATGCACCATCCCTGGAGGCATTCAAGGCAGCCTGGTCTGGTGGTTGGTGACCCTGAGCATAGTATGAGGGTTGAAACTAAATGATCATTGTGGTCCTTTTCAACTCAGGCCATTCTATGCTTCTATGATTACACTAGATGGAAATCCTGTCTTTATTGCCAATAGAGCCATGAAAGCAGGGCAGCTCACACTAGGAAGGCTTACCTGCCTTGGGTCAGTGCACTGAGGGTATCAACTGGATCTTCATTGGCTCCCTTTCAAATCAGAGCTAGTCCAAATGCAGACACACTCATTACAGGCACCTACATGTAGACGTATGAGTCTGTATCCCACACAGATGTTCCCTGGAATGAAATGATTGTGTTTGAGCCTTGTTTCATAAGGAATTAACTCAGGAAGCCTCATAAAAATAAATGAAAGAGACTGTTAGGACACTGAATACCTCATTGCTGGTCAGTTTTCCTCACTAGCTCTCTGTTCTGCATCCCATTCATCTGCCATTTCACTCACCCGTCCTCATACCTTGACAACTTATGCTGTTAAATGTAAGCCCCCAACTCCCTCCCTACCCCATGCTTGAACATATCCAAATTAATTTATTTAAAACACTTTAAAGTCTTCAGTCTTAAATCTTTTTAACAGGAGCCTGTGCTTATTCTATTAAAAAATTAATCTTCTAGGATGTCTTTAATCAGCCAAGCCATACAAAGACAAAATAATAGCACAATAACTTATAAGAGCCTTGGCTTTGAGCTGCCTTTTATAAGCATGGAAGGGAGAATAAAAAAATCAAAAGCAGTAAAAACTTGTATTCTTTCTGTTGGTAGCTCCCTTTCAGAAAATGTTGTGAAAACAATCTCTGTGTGGAGGAAGCAACATACTGAGCAACAAGCCTCAATCACAGGAAGTTCATTTTTTGCCTTGGCGCGTCGCCCAGTGCCATCAGAACTAATTAAAAACAGAGCCACGCTGGTAGGAAGCTCAGTGTTTGGGTTTTACAATAACGGAGCAGCAAACCAGGGGGACGTCTAATGAGAATAGTTTCTGAGTTTGTTTTCTAGCATTGGGCAACTATGTCAATTACTGGAACTACAGCTCAGGGCCAGCAACCATGCTGAGACATGAAAGAGTGTTATTTGCAGTACAAATTGAGCTGCTACTTTGATGCATGTGTTCTGCATGTCACTTGTATACTGGTGCAGTTCCCTGGCTCATGACTAAATAGGAAGAGGCTGATGCCACCTTGCTCTCCTTGTCTGAGGCTAGATCAAATGTTACAAGACAGGGCTTTCCCCCCGGATCATTAGATATGCTCCAGTTAAAAAATGAAATATGTCCTCTTGCAAGGATTCTGTTTGTAATGATGGATCTGACTTGCAAGGGGTATTATCAGCCACGGATTTAACCCTTGGAAGGTTAGAGGAAAAGACAGATTGACCTGGATATTTTAAAAGATGCAAATCAACCTCCGTGACTCAAACAGGCCCTCTCCCAGCTGCAAACAATAGTGATAAAAAAGAATGCCTTTAAAACAGGAGCCCTGCTGCAAAATACCATGTATGCAATTTCTACCCTTACACATATCCTTTTTAATATATTTTTTGCAATAATTTTATAATTGTTTGAAATATACCATTTTATTGATTATTGTTAATTTTATAAGCAGAGAAAACAGAAGGGAAAGAACTAAGGGAGTTTGCTTCAAAGACAAAGAAAAGAATTTGTTCTCCATGTCCACTGGGGAAAGGATGAGAAGCAATGGTCTTAAACTGTAGCAAGGAAGATTTAGGTTTGTCATTAGGCAAACTTTCTAAGTGTAGGCTAGCACTGCCTCGGGAGGTGGTGGAATCTCCATCACTGGAAGGTTTTAAGAGTAGATTAAGCAAACATATGCCACAAACAGTTTGGTGTAGAAGATCCTGCCTTGCGGGACAAAAGTGGACTAAATGATCTGAGGTCTTGTCCAGCTCTATTTTCTATGCTTAGTTTTACATATTACACCTGAATCTTGGAAATGAAAGATGTAATAAAATAGCAACACTTTGCCTCTCAGGAGCAGTCTTGATCTTAAAGCATTGTAATCAAGAATTTGTATGTCCTAGACTGAAATGCTTTCCTCTCTAGTTTAACACATAAGCCACATCTTTGTATATCACATAAATTAAGGCAAACAGCAAACTAAAAAAGGCCAGAATACGGGCCCTGGGCTTACAGTAAGATCAACCATATTGCTAAATGGTATGGTTGGTTCACAGCTTTGACCAGCTGGCATTTCTCCAGGTAGTGCCTGGGTCAGGGATAGCTCAGTCCAGGGGCTGTTCCAGCAGCCAGGTTGCACGTGGCTATATGTTTGAACATGAGAATTCAGCCATGGATACAAGCTAGACTGTGCTATCTGTCTTTGGTTACATAACTGCTCCTGCCCTTCCTATCCCTTTTCATTTACTAATATAGATACTAATATGCTTGCTAAGAACATTAAAGGTGAAGCCGACAGCCTAAATCATGGAGCAATAATATCTAACTCTGCGTACCAACAGCACAGAGTTGATGGAAATAATTACATGGTCCAGCAGATGAAACACTAAGAGACACTAAAGAACAGATTTCTTCCCCAATTAGGAAGGCCACGGACCCATCACTTTGCTGTCTGAGTTTTGCTAACTGAAAGTGCCTTCCCGACAGAGAAGGAATCCATCTTTGTAAAAGGCACCGAGATTTTCTCAAAATTATGTAATATCTGTCTGCTGTCATCATTACTGTTATCTGATCATGGCAAATGGGGCTCGTAGCCATACTACTCATTGTAAACCAGTATCGTTCAGCCATTTGTGTGTGTTCTTGTTGCTGTCTTGCATTGCACTACTGGCTTTTGTTTTGTATAACACCTTCTGGTGTCTTAGGCTAAGACCAAGAAATGTGGGTAAACCACTGAATAACAGTGCTGTAGGTTCACTGCTCTAAGTTTGCTCTGCAGCATATTTGTCAACATTAAATAACCATCAGTTACTGGTGTTTTTCTCTTGGCTGTAGGTTGCTTCCCATAGTGCTTCCCAATATCCTCCTACATGCATGTCTTCTTCCATTTGTGCTACAAGTAAAATGCACATCTCTTCTGTGGAGATCCATTGTCAGAATAAGAGCTACTTCTACTAATTATACAGCCTCCACTGACTATAGAAGAAATCTAGTTTTAAACTTATCTTTTAAAATTAATTTCTTAACTGTGTGCTCAACACAGACAATATGAATCCTGGCAGTTCTTTCATTTTGCTCCTATGCAGTACAGTAATATGAGTAAATTAGACTCTACGACCAAGAAAAATCCAGCAAGTGGAACTCACTTTTTTTTTTTTTTTTCAGCTACATAGCTTCTATATGGACTCTTCTTCTGCTTCTGCTACCTTATAGAGCATTGAAGGGGCAATTCAGTTTCACTATTTTAGTCTCACTTATCATACTCCAATGTGAGATGAGCAAAGATATACTTCTCTTCATTTGCAGATGGTGAAAAGATGTAACTATTTACCATGGCTCAGACAACTTAACATGCCCATAAATGCATGTAACTCACTCTTATACCACTACATCTATTATTTCACTACATCTTCACCTCATCTGTTAACTAATATTATGATCTTTGCCAAAAACTTTGAGCAGAGCCACAGCTTTCATTCAAACAATAAGTTGGTCTCTTGGCTGCATGTTTGACTGACCTTTTATTACTTCAGTAAAGGTCTGGGTCCCAATTCACCCTGAAAGTAAACTGATACAATTGTGTTGACTTCAGTGGAATTGCACACGCTTAAGCCAACGGTGAATTTGGACCACAGTAACTACATTTCCTTTTATAAGACTGGTGGATGAGTGCTTGGGGAACAGTTAGGTTGTCAAATAAAGGCAACAGCTATATCTTTCTACACTGTATTTATAGTGTACTCTTTCGACCAGACTGTGCCTTGCTGAGGCTAGTTTTCCCAGGTTTTTTTTCAGTCAGATCGGAGAAAATGAGAAATAATTAAGGTTAAAATATGAGGCATCATAAAAGTGTTACTGATAGCAGAATGATGATCTTGGCATAAAACAAATCAAAAGACAGCTGAAGCACTCCTACATTCCTTAGTCATGTTTGTGTTCTTCAAACCACGTGGATTATTGTGGCTAAACCAAGTTGTCTTTTCTGTTTTTCTTTCTTTTATGATTGACTGAAGGTCAATAGGAAATTTTAGCTAAACAGCAGCAACAAGAAAAAGAAAAGGAAATAAAAATAAAGGAGAGTTTTGATTTGAACTAAGAGATAAGAATCAAACTGAAATTCTTAAAATAAATCTTTGCTTTTTAGCAAATTAAACAGCACCAAGACTCAGATTCAGGCACCATAACCCATTATGGTCCATGGTACAAGTTTTGATCAGGGAAAACCACTAACATTTGAACAGCACACAGGAACAGTTAATGCTTTGGTGTGTGCCTGAAAATATTGCTAATAAACATGTTAGATGAAAGCTGTGAAGGTTTAATAGTACGTAAATGATCAGATCCTGCTCTTGGCCAGAGAAAAGGGCCAGAAACTATTTAGTTTACTGGTGCATATGTGAATATCATAGCTGGTATTTAGGATTCTGTTCTCCTATCTGTTTATGAAACAGGAGGATTTAGGCTTTCAGGACAGAAGCTTAATCATGGAGGGACAGTCTATATTTGAGGATGGATCCCTTTGTTCTCATCCCAAATCCTTTACTTTTATATATGTAATACTACATACTGATTGTGTCAGAGAAAGAGAGATAAAGGATTCTTTTTGAAACAAGCACAGCTGATGTGTACCAATCCAGAGAAGTAACTCTACCTGTCCCATCCCATCCCATCCCATCCCATCCCATCCCATCCCATCCCATCCCATCCCTCTGTTACTCCTGATTTCAGAAACATGGTCATGTGTATGGTCAAACAGCCAATCTGATCCAAGTGGACCAAGAGTAATCTCCCACAGTTATCTATGAAATTCGATTGCTTCCTTAGATAATCTCCCATAACCAACTGTCCATCCCTTCGTCCTGATCCAATATGTTACTTTACTTCTTAACTGTTACTTCCTATATCCAGCAGTTATCACATCACGTTCTGTAGCTTCATGTGGTCTATTCAGCAGCTTTGTCATGTCCCTTCAACCTTAACAAGGAACAAGAGTCCCATCCAGCAGATAATCTAGGATTCCTCTAGGTTAGTTCCCTTCCTCTGCAGATGAAAACTTTTGTCTGTATTTATTGTAGTAAAAATAATGATTAAACATATAACTCTGTGATGAGTAAAGTTTGATGAAGCTGAATCTCTTCTGAAACATCTCTTCCACCACAGTCATGTAAAATCCAGAACATCTGTAACTTCAACACTGAGACACTTCAGCTAAGCACTCAAGTGATCAGGAAGCAGCCTACCCATACTAACGTGGTGTTAAGAAAACTTTCCAAACTGGGCTTTGTAATTCAGGTTTGACATTGAGTTTAAATGACTATTTTGCTTCTAGCCTGTGGAATGTTGTACTAGTTAAGGCATTGCACCACAGTTTATCTTGTGAAGTCCTGCTGAACAGGAGGTATAAGTGACCCTGCATCTCAGTCATTAGGGACCCTCACGTCCTGGAGGCATTAATTCCTATAGGGGAATCATCTACTCTGATGTACAATGATGGCATTCATGTTAGAATAGATTTCAGAAGGCTCAGGTTGAACCTTATATGCATTACTCCCATTCACAACAAATCCATTCCTTTATTCTTTCATTGTCTAGATGGACTAGAGTAGTGGATCTAAGAGTGGAGTTAATCTCACTTAACTTTATAACATGCACATTTATTTCTGAGCCATGTTTATACCCTGAATTCCCTTCACAGCCCCTTAAGAGAAATATGCCTTGCTGGGGTTAAAAAAATCTGAGCTAAACATTAGCTGTGCCAAAGATAAAAGGAACAACACTCTAGAATGGCTTTATGTTGTAACAGCATAAAAAAGAACCAGCATGACATACAGCCAACCAAAATGCATTTGTCTTCATTCAACTCTTTATATGTCAGCTCTGACTATTTTTTTTCCTTCATGAGAATTCATGTGCATTTTGGTTGGCTGTGTTGGATGAAGGACCGCTCACAACTGGCCCAGTTTCCTGCTGCAGTGCAAGAACACCCTAAGGTTGCACTTGGGAATTCCATGAGCATTTAAGCTTCTCCATTTCAAGTTCAGATGAAGAGGAGGATGTACATTTTTATATCATCTCATGTACATTTTTATATCATCAGATAACCTCCAGGTAAATGATGTGATAACAATTCAGTTGCAGTGGCTCATAACCCATTCAGTGTGCACAGAGTAAAAGCATTAAAGTTAAAAACTAAACAGAACCATAGTGAGGTTCTAACTATGTCTGTGAAACTTACCTATTGGTTGACTACAAATTCTGGCAAGTCTTAAAGGTAAATTAAAATCCATCTGGAAATCTGCTTTCCTTTTTTTTTTTTTTTTTTTTGTTTGTTTGTTTTGTTTTGTTTCTTCCTGGGAACAGCCATGAATTGGGAATAATTGGGAATATATTTGTGAAGAGGTTGAACAAACACTGATGGGGCAGGAAAGTCAGTGAGGGCTGCTGAAAGGTACAGCAAAAGCATGGGACAGCAGCATCCCAAGCGCCAAATTTTTCCAGAGAGGATGAGAAGTTCATCTTGCAGCAGAAGAAAGAAAGTGTGCTTGGAGATACTGTACTAAATTATTCCCCAAAAGAGGAAATCAATGAAGTGAACGAGAGAATACAGGAACATCAAAGACAGAAGTGGAAAAAGTAAGAACTGAAGATAATGTAAAGGACACATTTGCCTTTTTGGGAGTAACTTATTTATGGAGAAAAAATATACTTTTGTAAAAAGTAAGTCATATGTGGCCAAAACATAACTAATCTTGAAACTGCCATAAGAAACGTGTGTATTATCAACAGCTCGTGAGGTAAGCACCACTGTTCTAAAGGATATAAAAGGAAATTTGGATGCAGCTGTTTATTTACTGAATATTATAATTCAAGTCCTGATCAAAGGTAGCATTCCATACTCAGTCCAATGCACAAAAAGGGGAAATACTGCACCTCAGTTGTGCTATAGGATTCATTCATAGATTTGTCATTCGCATTCGTAATTCCTCCTTATAAATACCATCAGCCCAAGACAGAGGAAGATTTGTTTCACTGTATTGCATTCTCAACTTTAGGACGTATTTTCCTATTTACCAGCATTTGTGTTCAAGGTTGTTAAGCAATTAAAAGCCTTCTTTTTTCCTAACTGTGCAGAGGTACCTATCTGCTTCCTAAGGAACCAATTCACCCTATAAGTCCTGCAGCAGTGTGCATGCTTGCTTACGCCTGTGATTTGATTCATTTGCCTCGGGTATAAATACGTGGTGCAGTTGCCAGCTTAGTGTACACAAGTTTACAGAAGTGATCCACATAATAATCCAAATTCTTTCAGATTAGTGCGACAGGCACTTTCTTACTTTTCAGCATTGGTAATCCTATCTTTTAACTTACCAGCCCATTATGACTGTCCGTCAGATAAGAGTTAGCGGGAAAAGATACGTGCTCTTCTAAGAGTGGTTTCTGAGTTAATCTTATTGCAAAGCTCTCCATAATTTACTTACTGAAGATCATTTTAAAAATCAGACTGGGGAAGGGTGATGTCTAACTTGTGTGCATGGAATAAATGAGCATTCTTAGTTCAGTGTCTTCTGGACAAATGTCAATACGACAAAAATAATCCCCTTGACTGGAAATAAGAGGGGCCCTTTCTGGCACACCCATCTACCAACACAAAGACTGGATGAGGATATGAGAGCAAGGAGATGAGATATTCTTTGATTCTAAACACCAGGATAAGTGTATATTTGGGACAATGTGGGAAAGATGACTATAGCTGCTTCCCATGTCCGGTGTTTAAATAAGGGCACCAGTCTCAAAAGCAGACTGTTTAATACCTTCCTTTAGTTCTACTCTGTCTGTGAAAGCAGAAAAAAAAATATGTTCTTTCATGGTCACATATCTGTCGAGAGAATAAATCACCTCTTAATGATTAACGCAGGTAGTAATTGGGCCTATGTCAGTATTAGCTAGGTGAATATGTGAAATACTGAATAGAAGTTTCAAAAATGTTCAGTATCATCTCTTTTTTGGCTGAGATTTTTCATGGTGATTTGACCAAGAACAGAATTATATCAGTCTCAGATACTTATGTGAATCATATCCATAAAGCAGAATTTGTCCACATCTTATATATCAACTCTGGGGTTGGTTTCATGCAATTAAATTATTTCTGATATTAACATTATAAAAAAGGAGATTTTTTTTTCGCTGTTCAGGAGGCATCTGATCATTTTTAAGGACTAGATCGGATGTTTTATGTACTGCCTACTGTTCTCAATACATATCTCACATTAAACACTGCAAATTGCCATGCTACTTTGATAGATGTTCCATATTTGTCATTTTAATGACAAAGGCCATAAAAAGAAAGGTAACTGTTCAGGATACACTTCTTGCACTCTTTTGACATGCTAATTAGAATGCGAAAGCAGATGATAGCCAGTTAAGGGTGTTGAAGCTGCAAGATGAGATCCATAAGTCTCTAGAGAATATTCTAATGGAGCAGAAAATGATCTGTAATAACTCCTGAGTCATTTCCTCCAAAGAAACTTAAAAACATGTGACACAGACAGAAGTTTTCAGGTGTCAAATTGATCTGGAGATGAAATACGTGCTAGATAGGATGATGTTTAACAGCTTTGTTTAATTTGTTTTAGCACATTGTTAAATCCAGATTTAAAACCAGATGATTTTTTTAAAGTATTTAGGAAACCTCACGACTTGGAGGAGACATATTTTACTGACTCTAATGTGTAGAGTTAGTCCATGCTCAAGTCACGCTGAGTTTGCAAGTAGTATTGTAAAAATCAGTAACCTTGTAGCTTTCCAGGCTTTTGTTGTAAAATTAAGAGTTTAAAATCTTTGCAAAAGTTGTCTCCATTCTGGTCAAGTCCTATTTTGCAGCACTGAGTGTAAATACCCAGAGGATTTTGGCTGGATCCAGAGTTATCTGAATTAAACCTCTTGCTGTAGGACCATGACTCAGTCCTCGAAAGAGCTCGAATGAATCCTTAGGCTTTGCGGGATTCTGGAAGCTTCCTTTATATCTCCCATAAAGAGGACATTCTTGTTAATTCATGGTTCCATTAACTTACTTTCATCAGTAATTTCAGTTTCTTTGAGCCATAGGGAGGTTTCTCATTGATGTGAAATATTGCAGTGGTTTTGTTTCAGGCCAGTTTAGACATTTACATTATATTTAAAGAACACTGAAATTTTCTGACAACTGAAAATATTGCTTTTTGACCAAAAAATAAAAGAAAGAAATTGGTTTCATTCCATGCATTGACACTCCAAATGTTAAACTGAGGCAGAATATGACTGATTTTCCAATGGGCTGCATTGGAAATCTTGGAAAATTGGAAGTCTTTTACTTGTCCAAAAAGTATCATGAAAAATGTTATCAGATCTCAGAAATGTTTCTGGCTGGCTTGTATTCTACTATGAAAATATATGATGGGATCTGCACCCTGGGAGTCACAGCTGAGGTCTCTGAGTGCAGAGGCAAAGCGAAGTAGATAGACCAGTCCAACCACTTACCACAAACAAAGTCAAGCCAAAGAATATCTCCAGCCTGTTGTCCTAGAAAGGCTGAGACATCAGACATCTGGTCTCGTTCACACAAAGACGATGTTCTTACAAATGAATGCCCATTACATAATTAGATCCAGTTCTGCTATCCTGACCGCAATCTCTTCTCTAACCGTCAGCAAGCCTCAGTCTGTTCTGTTTCTAAATCTGTGTAACTGGGACTGTGGGCAACAGGCAGAAATGCTCTAAACACTAACCATTTTCATTTTTCTTCCTTTCTTTCTAGATCAAAAGGGGAAAAAACTGTGCCTGCTAAGGAATTGGTCATTCTACCAGCTGATGACAGAATGAATGTAGGTGAGAACTTGGTTTGGAATTCTAATCTGAATTTGGTGTGGATTGTATTGAACTGATGCTTAAACTAATCCAGTGTAATGTTCATTTTCCTAGGACATTAGTTCTTTGAAGAGTTGGGTTTTTTGACACAATCTCCTGAGAGTTACTCTGACAGATTTCAGGTATGTTATCCCACAGATTCCAATAAATAATAAATCTATCCTGCTGAATAAAGCTCAGCATGGATCATAGTATTCCTAAGCCAGACATTTCCTAAAAAGTGTTTGAAATCCTCTGTATCCTTTTGAAGATGAACACTGAGTGGCTTTAAGCAGACAGTAATGACAAAAATCACAGGAGATGTTGACTCAGAAGTGGAGTGACCCTGTTCATATTTTTATGTAGATTGATATGAGGAGAATATTCTCTTTCTTTCACAGCGGGTCTCACATTAAGCTATTTCTATCAGACTCTGACAGAACCTCTTTTAAACTTGACCATGACCACGTCAATAGTTCTCTGCCCATCGAGAATAATTTTATATCACCTGCTATATGTAAAGACAATCTTTTTTGCTGTGCATCTGGTAATACTGCAGGAGTCAACTGGGTCATGTAGGTTTAGCTTGTTTTTATCAACAGGAGGATCTCTTCTGTTCCAGGAGATGATGGGAGACTCTTCATTGCTCCCAGTGTTAGGAGTTATCACAGAATCACAGAATGGCCAGGGTTGGAAGGGACCTCAAGGACCATGAAGCCCCAACCCCCAGCCACATGCAGGGCCACCAACCTCCCCATTTCAGAGCAGCCCAGGCTGCCCAGGGCCCCATCCAACCTGGCCTTGAACACCTCCAGGGATGGACGGGGCATCACAGCCTCTCTGGGCAGCTGTTCCAGCACCTCACCATTCTCATAGGAAAGAACTTCCCCATGATATCCAACATAAATCTTCTCTCCATCAACTTAAAAACATTTCACACACATTTCCCCTTGTCCTTCCAAGACAGGTAGCAACTTGCTATGCCACTGGAAGAGTACCATTTCTGCATGACCAGACAGTTTTTCTTTTTGGTAGACATTCCTCCAGATTAAGCTTCTTCCCATCTTTTCTTTCCTTCTGCTCTTTTCCCAAGACAATGGGGAAAGGATTGTCAAGACATGAGCCTGAGGTAATTTACTGAAAGGGATGACCATTCTATTATTTAGATCCTGAATTTGGACAAACAACCTTCAGCACTTGCTTGCTGAGCACTAAGCAACCTCTGTCCCATTATACCACAGTGCCATCATCTTTGTCTAAATGTATATTTAGAGATGTTTGATTTTTGGAAAAAGTATAAGTAAGACAGAAAATGCCTACAGCATAATTAAAAAGTTGTTGCTCTAATTTTTCTCCTCACTTTAGAATTCTCTGTTGGCTTTAATTAAGTGCCTGAATTAAGACAGAAAGGAAAACACTATTTGATTTTTTTTTTTTTTAATGGAAGCAAGCTCACTCACCAGGTGGTTTCTCCTCAGGTGCTCTTTGCTCTAATATAGACAATCCACATGGGCATCTCTGCAGGCAGCGTGCACTGTTCCTGAGTGCTTAGGGGCAGAAAAGAGGTGCTCATCCACCCCTCTCCCCTGCTGTCCCCAACTGTGTTGTGAGATGTTTGCAGTTCTGTGAGCATCTGAATGACGTGTACAGAGAAGAGGGAGACAGAGTGCTGAAGGTGGTTAGCAGATTCATAACTAGGGGCAATGAGATGAAATTGAGCAAAGGGAAAATGAGGCTGGGTATCTTGACAAACTTCTTAAGTGTCTGTTGGAACATTTTTGAAAGTCTCCCAGAGGTAACCACAGATGCTCTATTGGTTGAGTCATTTAAAAGTATCTGTCGAGGTCATCATATGCTCCCTATTACTGCTGTGTCTAAGCAATCATAGAGGCTTAGAAAATTGGGCCAAGAGGGACCTGGGGAGGTCATTTTGGCCTCAAGAGATGGATGATTCTACTGAAACATCCCCAGAAGACATATATCAAATAATAATGAGTTACAAAACCCCTCATGAGGAAAGAGCTATTATATTCTCACCATAAATATGAGAAATCAAAAACGCAAGGAAAGTAAATGTTTTAACCAAGTTGCATGGAAATTATGCAGCAAAGATAGGAACTGAATTCAGATCCTTACAAACTAAATGCAATGCCGAAAGTGCAATTTCCTTCACCCAGTTGGTCTGTATAAAGAATAGGTGAGCATCTTTCATGTAATACTGGATTTGTTATGATCTTCTGACCGGACAGATAGACTTCTGGTTCTCTGACATCCCTTTGGAACTCCCTGTTTTCAGATTCTTTAAACTAACTAACTAACTAATTTTATCGCTACTGGCAATTTACCAGTTCTAACAACAGCAACAAGAACTTCTTGCAGATGGTAAATGATTCACGTGGTGATTTTATTAAACGTTTGTCACTTGAAACTCCTTACTGGGGTCAATAGAAACCTACCTTGCTTCCCTGGGAACTGGATGCACTTCAGTAACCAAGAAGGAATGTGCAGGTAAAACTGGGAACTAATATTAACTAACTGATCTTATCCACCTCTTGTCCTTATGTCAGCCACAGTTAGGAAGACAATGAAAAACACTGAGAATTTCTAATTGGAATTTTGTTCCTGTTGGGATTTCTTCCAGGATGTTTTGTGTTACAATGATGTTCAGGTGTTACAAGAATTTGCTGAGGATGATGTGTAAGTTTCTGTTGATGGACAGTCAAGTAAAGGAGAGAGAGAGGAAAAAACAAGCAGCAACATCATTTTTTAGCACATATATTTTTTGCCAAACTTAAGATGAAGCTTTTGAAAATTTAAGACCTTTCAGAAACCAATAACTCACCTGAACCTGGTCTACTGTATTTGCCAACATCCAGAGAGCCAACATCTACTTTGTTATTGAAACTACCTGAGTTATTCTGATTTTCAACCACTGACATGAGATGGTGAGATAAGGTATGGCTTCCAAAAATGTATGTTTGAAAACCTTTTACATTAGATGTCCCTGGCTTTGATAGCAACTTTGCTTTATTCACTTTGGTGTAGGTTTTCATGTGTGATCATGGTTCTATGAGAACCAAGCACCTGTTTCACACTTGGTACTCTACATATCACAGGGCTAAAGTGATTCCAATTCTACCTTCCCATGCTGCCAGTTTGTAATCCAATCTATGTGGGTATGACTGTGCATACACTGATTACCACAAGACAGAAATGAACGGCTCATTTCTTACTTAATAAAATCAAAAGACTCAAATGCCTTTTTTCATCCTGCTCACAAAGACTGTACATTGTTTCATGCTGTTTGTTCAGCTTTGGTTTATATCCTAAATGAATTAAGCTTTTTGTGTAAGATTTATCTCATGCAAATATATATATCTGAAATTCAGGTTTCTCTCCATAAAGTACTCACTCCAGGCTTCCTTAAGATCAATGGGGAGAAATATGGATCTTCTTAGAGTACATTTAGATAGAATCATGGAAGAACAAAGGTTGGAAAAGACCTCCAAGATCATCCAGTCCAACCATTCACCTACCACCAATATTTCCTCATTAAACCATCTCCCTTGGTACAACATCTAAATATTTCTTGAATACTTCCAGGGACAGTGACTCCACCACCTTCCTGGACAGCCTATGCCAGCATCTAACCACTCTTTAAGAGAAGAATCACTTCTTAATATCCAACCTGAGCCTCCCCTGGCACAACTGGATGCCATTCCCTCTATCTCAAAAGAAATTTGGTGACCTACTGCTACAATTCTCTTTTAGGGAGAAATGAACTCCTTCAGGAAGTGTTTACTTTCCTCTGCACATTTCAAAGGAAGCACAGGGTACATACAGGCAACTACCTTCTAGACCCTGAGTTATGTGCAATGTGATTTACCTGTCTTCAAAGATCCATTCCTTTTTAGTTTTCTCATATATGGCAGTTCTGAAAGTGTGACTCAATACTATTTCTCAGCAAATAATTCGAGCAGTTCTATTAAAATGCAAGTACAATCCATGCCATCCTCAAAGGCACTCAGAAAATGCACGTATGTCTGGTCCAGACTTGTCGACAACCATAAAGATGGAAGTTGGAAACCTTTAATACAGCTACATGAACCACACGCTCCCAAGCTTCTTCATCTGCTGTATTTTCTCCCTGTGGCAAATGAGAAAAAAAATCCACTATAATTGGGACGTAATTCTATAAAATTTGTGCAATAAGAGATTTACTAAAAGAAAGAAAAAAATTATTCTCATAGGCTGTACTGCTATGGAACCCGGCACCAAATTAGTCTTATTAACTTGTTACTCTTGTATTACTTTAGTATTGTGTTACCTCTGAAATGCTATAAAGGAAAAAAAAGCAGGGTAGACAGGATTTCAGACTGAATCCTTTATTCAGTATTGAAATTTCATTGGCTGCATTTGTGGAGAGGGAGGTTTTGTAGGGCACAGTTAGACAAAGGTGTTCTGAAAGCTTAGCTCCTTTAGACCAAATTTCCTATTTGCAGTGTCTGACTACAAATCCCATCAGCCTTCATGGGCAGTTCTGTCTGAGCTTTTCTCACACAGGCTGTTACTTCCTGATGTTCAACGTGTAATATTGGGTTAAGGCATAGAGGATAGAAGGCAAACTTGTGGCCAGGAGGGAATGTCTTTGACATTTTGGACAACATTTTCCAAATAAAAAAAACCAACACACCAGAACAATGACTTCAGCAGGTTAATGATTTGATTAGAAAGCTAAATTAATATCAAATCTGCCTCAAGTTTACCTTTTCTGTAAGTATATGCATCTTGCCTGTTGAGGACAGGTTGAAAGCTTTGAAAGCATCAGCATTCAGCTGAGCATGACATTTACTTAACTCCTGGGGAAAATAACCTTTTACTGGGCTATAGAGTACGTCTATTCCACTTTTCACACCCCTCCTCTCCAAGCAACACCTCTAGTCTATTGTAGATAGACAGAAGAACTGCTTCACTTTGACTCAAGTGTCAGCATTAACTGCAGCAGAATGAAGTGTGATATTCAGAACCTGCAGGAAAGATACCTCTGCTGAGCTCCATAACGATAGATTTACATTGCTGGCAAAGACTTTAATAGCTCATTTAAGGCTATACGATCTGAATCTGTAACAGAAGGCTTAGGAAGGAGTCCTCATTGAAGCAGAACTCAGTGAATTCTGTTCCATATTATTCCATGTTATTTATGTATAAGCGCCTGAGAGACCAGTGAAAATAGTGGGAACTTTTGAATGAAAACTTATTCATAAACAAAAATTGTTCTTTAATAAACAGAGGTGCTTATATGCTTATTTTTTCCTCTAAACAAAGATAAGATTCATTCTATAAACACTGAGGTAGAATTCAGCTTCAGAATTTCATACATTAAAGGAGTGCCATTATATAGGCTGTGTACTGAGGTTCCCATTAAGTCAAAGAAGACAAAATTAATACAGCCAACAGAACTTGGGCAGGTAGCAAGCTCATCTTGAAGGAAACGTCCTGATCATCTGGATAGCCAACTGGACTCTTTTTACCTACACTGGTTTGGGAAAAGATTTGGCTCCCCTACACATGTTGTGCTGCTTCTGGCACTGTAAGATTTTCTGTTTGGCCTCCATTTTCTGCTCCAAACACCATGGGTCTTCTGCAAGCCTTGTGTCACACCTGCCAGTGTTTTATGGTTTTAGTCTCAGGAATGCTGAAGCATCTCAGACTTCACTAGAAGCTGGTGTTTAATGACTAAATCTGAAACTTTAAGTCTAAAGCTAAATTCTGTTATAATAGCAGAATTTGGTCACCTGAACATTAGCATCTCGTGCCACTTGAGGTACTTCAGGATATTTGAGACATCTGCACAACACTGACAGATATGACACAGGACTGATGGAAACCAGCAGCCTTCTGGAGTGGCAGCTGGAGGCCAGGGGGAAAGCCTATGATGTCTCAGATGTCACGAGATGCTTACACAGGAGTGACTGAATAGATTCATAATCGTGTATATTGGAGCCAGACTCCTCCAGTTCTCTCTGTATTCAGTGGAGAGAAACAGGGAGCTTATTTTCCTAAACGTAAGTCTTAAGTGCCATTGGAGACACCCTTGGTTTTCCATCTGGCTTCCAGGTGTGCTCCTATAGATCCTGTGACATATGTGTCAGCCTCCTGCGGCTGTCTTGGGTACCCTGGGGCAACTCAGAGTGCACTAGGTGCCTAAGATGCTTTTCTCATACACTGAATTCTCTATGGCAAGGTTTCCCTAACTATTGACACAACAGTATTCAGATGAACATTCAAGTTTTCATTCAAATATGAAAGCAGCAGTCTGTTTTGGGGCACTCACTGTGATGAACTTAATGGTGAACTAGACATTGATTATAGACTTTTTCCTCCCCTGGCGAGTCAGTGCTGATTTTGGGAATAGCTGCTCTCTGTCTGATGCAGTGGCCTGAAAGTAGGTTGATGTATGGACAGTCTAAAAATGAGAGATCCACATTTCCATTCAGCAAGAACAAAAACCTTAGGAATTTGTTATTGCTTCAAAACCAAGTGTTCCTGAAATTTAATTTGAAATGAAACAACAGCAGCACCACCACCAGTAATAACATCATCAACACTGCAAAGCTCATTTCCATTTTATTTTAGCAATTCAAATTGCCTGCTCTGCTTTGAATATAATACATGGTGTTTTGTAGTAATTATGATGTAATAACTAAATATTAGAACCATTAATCTTTTAATTCAAAGAAATGAATTCAGGTCAAAATGAACTGTGCAATTCAGTGCAATAGTCTTTTCTAGCGGCAAACTTTCCTCTGTATTTCTTTCTTCCTTCATGTTTAGAATCAAACTTATTTCCCTGTGTTGGTTTGTGCAAAATGAAGCGAGGGCACTTTGCCCTTAGTTAGAGCTTTTCATTGTGCCCCTTTGTGGCAAAGGGCTCCACGCCCATTTGCAGCTCCAAAAACAGAGCCAGACTTGATTACTTTGATCCATGTTGGGATTTCTATTCATGTTTCATGTATGGCAGAAGGACTGCGACTAAGGCATGGCTTGGGGAGCACCTCCATGTGCAACCCTACGCTTGAAGGATCCCCTCTCAAAGACAGGCTTTACCACATGCAGGATTGTCAGCTGGCAGAAATGAGCACCATTCTCTCCTCTCCAAGTTTATACCAGCTCTGTGTGAGCAGGGAGGACTGCAGAGCAGATCTGTGAGCTGGACAGCCTGCTGCACGGCTTCAAAGTGCTATTTAATTCCCTCTCTCTCTCTCTTTGCATCTGCCAGTTCGCATGGCACGGCCTTTTGCTGTGCTAACCGGGCTGAGAAGTGTCCAGAATGATCAGTTTTCACCAAATTGCTGAAGGGTGAATTTTCACAATTTCTGCCAGCAAAAAACAGATTATTTTTTCTTTTTCCTCCCTCCCACCCCTGACTGAGTGAGTAGCATCGTTTCCCCAGAGGATCAGATCATCTGTAAGAACAGAAGGACTTGTTCATTCCTTTACCTCAAATGGAAATCTCTCTCTCCTCCTTTCTCCCTTCCTACCAGACACAGCCTGTAAAGAAGGAAGGCTTCTCTGCAGCCAGAAGTGGGAAATACTGGTATGAGTGCATGAGAGGGCGAAGACAGTAAGAGCAAAAGGATTTAAAGCTCAGTGCTGAAAATCAGGACACTTGGTTTCCCCCTGTGGCTCTGTTCCTATATCCCAGCCGTCCATTTATCCTCTGTGAAAGTTTATTTACCTTTCTGTGTTTCTATTTAATTGTCAATCATTTATAATTTGCCAAGCCTGGATTGACAAATTAACATGTAGCTGTGATTTGATGACTTAGACAAAAAATGATCTGTGCTGTAAAACTGAAAAATATTAATGGAAGTTATTAATATTAATGCTAGGTGTTACAGGTATCATTTAATCTACTACTGCAGAATTCTTGCTAGGCTTGCTGCTCATCTGTCATTTAATCTTTTTCAGTTCCTTGACAGTTTGAAGTTGCTTTCTTTCTGAATCCACAGCTTTTATCCAGAATGAACGAGGGATCTTTCCCTTTAAGCCCCCCTCCTGTCGCATTGCATTTCAAACTATATTACACGGGTCACATTATATGGGTTGCTGTCACATGCAGCCACAGCGTAATTCAGCATGACACATGACAAGCAGAGATGTGTTGAAATACCTGAGACTATTAGATCCAAACAACCCTCTGTTAAAGTTTTTTATTACCACATAAATATTCTCTGAGCTGACCACTGTCTCAGAGGAATAAATACCCCATCAGAGGAAATGGAAGAGCACAGGTATTTCCCAAGCATGGGGTTGTTAAATGCAAAAAGGAAACAAAGCCATTTTTGTAAGCATTACTCATATTAGCAATATTAGAGAATATATCCATATTAGAAATAACAAAATCCAGTAATAACTATAAAAAATGCAGAAGGTTATTTAATCATGCAGAGACCAGACAGGAGAAGATGCTGATAGAACAGGATATTATAAACATTTAGGACATTTTCAGTTTTGGAAGGCTGGTAAAACTGTCAAAATCAAACCTCAAGGTGCAAAATGAAGAAAGGTGTTAATCAGAGCTATGCACTTTTGGGGTATTACATCACAGAAATAATCTGAAAGGAGACAAATTTAAGTCATTTAAGTCATTTAAGGAGTCAGGTGGAAGGACAAGGAGAGAGGTGTTGCAGCATGTGAGAAATGAGATGGTGACTGCCATATGCCAACCAAAGGTATGGAGGAAAATGGTGGAGGATGTTGGAGGGCTGGGAAGGAGTCAGGTGAGAGACAACAGTCAATGAGTAAACTGAATCTTGGATTCAGCTTTGGGGTCTAGGAATATCTTGCTGCTGAATAAAACATGAAGTCTCCAAGTTGGGTGCATGGGGCATCATTCTGCAAGCACTGTGGGCTATGGGCAAGACAAAAGTATATCTGCTATAGATTATACAGAAGCATGAAGAACAAACATTTAAAAATGATGGCAATCTGTGTCTGTGCTGCTTGTGAATAGAAAGTAATGAAGGACTAGGGCTGGTTAGTTCTCCAAAATCTGTTCAAGATAAAATGTTCTTTCTAGTGGGTGAGGTTGTGTGGAAGTATGGGAAAAGATGAACAGGTTTGCTCAGTTCTGCCAAGAACTTAAGACAATCTCAGACATGAAAAATTGAAAAGCAATCCACAGTATTTGTGGTATGCTGCCGTTTGTTCTTGAGTGCTCATCACGACATCACAAGCATTAAAAAATCATTCTAGTATAAAGCCATAGGCCTTTTAGAAAACAACATTAATGTATGCTCATATAGAAGGTGACGGCATTCAATTTTTTGAAAATACTTGCATTTTTTACTCCTTTCATTCTATCTTTGTTCATCCTCTATCTGTTGCTTCCCCTCCACTTATGATTTCAGGTAACAGAAGAAAATAAACTAAGAATAATGGTGCACCGTGTTTAATATGCTCAGTGAACATAGGTCCCTGACAGGACAGTTTGACCAGATGTAGGTCCTTGCTCAGGCTGTTTTGCAGTTGGAAAACCAGCTTAACTGTCCCTTGAGAATTTATTTTGCGTGGGTAAATCTCCAGATGGTGAAGAGCAAGCTCAGTAGTTCCTGTATAAACCAGTCTGGTGTTAAGAGCATAAGTAAAATAACCTTATCTGAAGCATTCTTACAAACCACACCATTTCTGTCAGAACAACTTCCTTGTTGTATAAGCATAATGATGTAAAGTAAACTATCCTTGGGCTTGTTTTTTAATTTATGTCATGAGTAGGTCAGGTCCTTGGTGACAGGAAGGCATTTGAGTCTATTCATGGAGTCAGAACAAAACCAAACAAACATACACAAGTAAACAAAAATACCCAACCCTTTTACTGGACCAGATGCAAAGTAGACTGGAAAATACAGAGTTCTGAACACTGAGGCTGTCCTTGGAAGTTCATTTTTTACTACTTGTATTTATTGTATTAGCCAAGGCAAAATATGGTGATGCTAATTCTGAAAACAATACCAAACCAGTGATCTGTATCTCTCTATTTTCACTACTGGTCTTCTTTTTTTTTTTCCTTTTCTTTAGTGTGTGTGTGTGGTTGTGGCTCTATGATGAGAATGTAAAGAGATGCCAAATGACTACTGAGCCAAAAATCCCATCTCCCTCTGCAAGTCCTTGAATGCATCCTTGGATTGTTAGTCATCTGAAGAATATAGGTACTGATGGGAAAGTTCAAAATTCACTTAAAATTTTATTGGATTAAGCTAAAGAGAATCTGAAGTCCAAAGACTAAGCATCAGCATCCCAGAATGTCTAGCAGGGAATACACAAATCTATTCAGATGAAATAGATCTCCTTCACAGTTTAGGCTAGAAGGGGGCATTAGATCTCCCAGACCAGGCTTTGTTATTTCACAGACAATAATGTTCAATCCTTTCTCACTGCATAATGCCCAATAAATTCTGTTTGGCTAAACATTTTGCCAAAGCACCTTGTCCTTTATCTTGTTAGGTCCTTTTCACTCTAGATCTCTGCTTCCCAAGATAGAAGCACCACTCTGTAGGCAGAATGTCATTACTTGTTTATGCTTTCTTATGATGGCATTAAGTCATACTCTTTTTTTGAACTCACTTGATCACGATGTTCAGGTAACTGTGTCTTGCTGCTTTACTTCTACTTCATGTGGTATGCTACCCATTTTGGAGATTTAGCAGCATTGATTTCATATTTGTTTTCAAACTGTGAAATCACCAAAAAGCAGGTTTTTTTCCTGGTGAAATTCACTTGAAACAACTTTTATTCAGTATTTATTCCTCTATGAAGCCCACCTTTCAAACATTCATTTCCTGTTTTCCATTCCATTCTGTTCTTGTTTTCTTGTAATGAAATTTACTTAAGGTTCAGAGGGGGCTTTTTCTGTGTGTGTATGGGTGTCTGTGCTCCAATCTGTTGGGTTTATTAAGTTACCTACACAGTTTAGCAAACGGTCTTGTAATCTCATAGAATCATAGAATCATTGAATGGCCTGGGTTGAAAAGGAGCACAATGCTCATCCAGTTCCAACCCCCTGCTATGTGCAGGGCTGCCAACCAGCAGACCAGGCTGCCCAGAGCCACATCCAGCCTGGCTTTGAATGCCTGCAGGGATGGGGCATCCACAGCCTCGTTGGGCAACCTGTTCCAGTTTGTCACCATAATATTACTCAGTCAATCCCTGATGCTGATTTTTAATAATCTTGGCATAACGAAGAGATTATACAGAAGGAAAGTATAATGGTGTCATTTCAGTATATTTAAAACAGAAATAAATGAGCTCACAAGAAGGAGCAGACTGATTACTTTGAAGATGACCCTAGAAAAAAATACTAGAAAAGATGCCATAAGACTAATTTAATAATGACTTTTGAAATTACATGAAATAGAACCCTCCTCAGCATATAAATTCTTTGGGAATGCAAATTGTTCAAGCCCTATTAGATAAACAGAAGCATTTGGAGACCTGACCTTACACTGTATGGTTTAAACAGTTTTCAAGTTTTCACTACTAAGCGTCTTGTGCTATTTGCAGGATTTAGTTTGTTCCTAATTATTCCAAAAAATTAAGTTCATTGTCATTAATCCTAGTAACCATGGGATTTTCTTTGAAGTCTTTAGCTTCCCTTATCAATTTTCTACACTTCATAGTGTTTAATTTTTTTTTGCTGTGTGTGTTAAGGTCTCTTTCTTTCCCGTTGTCACATGTTGCATTCTTATTTCTAATTAGTGTGTTTCCTTTGCCTTTGAACAAAGTTTTGTTTCTATCCAAAGTAGAGCTCATAGCTTCATGAATTTCTCTTAAAAAATTCAAATTTTCATTCTCATTTTCCTGATCATGTTATTTTCCTGCCTATTAAGTATCATCCTAATTTCCCAGTTTTAAGAAATGAGTTATTTTAGAGAGTCATAAGTATTTATTATTGGTTTGGCCTGTCCTCTGTCTGTATGGAGTGCAATCTGATAACAGTTGGTGCCTAGGCTACCACCAACTGCCAGCCCATAATTAATCCATCTTTACATTTTTCTTAAATTTGAACAGAAAATTACTGCTGGCTGCATATGTCTCCCAAATTGTAGTCCCCCATTAAAAAGATATTTGCTTCTGTTTTTTTCATTATGGGAAGTTGCTTAGGGATTAACTCAGACTGTTGATTCAGTGATCTGTGACGTCTCCTGCCTTCTGAAATACCTCACACAGACTTTATAACACAGCAGATACACATATGCAGACATAGCACATTTACATGATCAATAGCCAGTTGAGAGCCTGAGATTCTAAAGTTTTAGTAATATGAAAGCAGACTGTTCTAAACTGAACAGAACCAGTGAAACCTGTGCCTTGTATGTTTATATATCTAAGACTCATCTCAAGCAATTGTGACATCTCTGCTTTCTCCTGAGGACATCATCCTCCCACATAGAAGTCCCAGCTCTTCCCAGTGCCTGATTCTTGCCATTCTTCAGCTTGCTTGGTCAACCAGTATCCACTCAATTTGGCTTCACCTAGGAATATTTTCTGTGGCAGGATTTACAGCCACATGGATACAAGCTTTCTCAGTTTCTTCTCTTGACATCTCTTTGTTAAAATAGATTAAATCTAGCTAAGGATTCTCTAAGCTGTTGGTAGGCACAGAGACCAATGAGCAGGTAAGACATGGGGCAATTGTATGAACCTCATTTCCTTGTGCACTTATAAATTGAAGTCATCAGTATAGCAAATCACAGTCACATACCCATAATACCTTTTCTTCTTCATTCTTTCTTTCCTAAACTGATTATAACCACAGACCTTAATAAAATATTCATGACTGTCCTAAATTTCAGTTATATTGCAGTGCTGCTACCCTGTGAATGATATTGGCATCCTACCTAGATTCCTTGTATATGTGATTTTTTTTTTTAATATATATATATATATATTTAATATATTTTCACACACTTTATCCAAACTCTTTAAGTTTGCTCACAGTGGAATATAGTTGCATTTACATCAAGTTTTCCTTTCTCATATATTCTTGTTGATTTTATTCTTGCCAATCTAACTACCTCTTGTCTGTTCAAAGAGCCTTTAGTATAATAATTGAGTCTAATCTGGAGAGTAGCTATCACGTTCTTAAAACTATATCCAATTTTACAGATACATGTATATAAATATAATATATAAAAATAAAAATATATGTATATATATATATAATCATATGGTGACAGAATCCAAGCTACCATTAAAATCAGAACCAAAACCCAACCTGTTGTTCTTCTCCTGCACTTTCTGCCTTCAGCTTGAGGCACAGGGGATCCTAAAGTAAAGTCTGGATGACTAGCAATGCAAAGCAGGCCCAGGCTTTGAAAAAATCAGCTAAAGGAAGATTCTGAGTAACCTCAGGGCAGTAAATCTTTCCTGTGTGAAAAAAAGGTGAAAACCTGCAACCTCAGTGACATTGAATGAGTTTCCGTATCAGTTTTTGGCGTTACTCTTGGACAAAAAATGAGGTAACATGGAGAGAGTGAAAAGCTGTTAAAAATAAAAAGGCAAAAAAGGGTTTGGATTACAAGTTCATATCGTAGCCAGAGCACGTGCACTGCTGCGTTCAGAATTGCTTTGGAATAACTGTAAGTTGAATCAAATTTGGCATTATCTCTCCACTTCTTCACAGACCTGCAGTCCAAATCATTTTATCCTTTGCTTTCCCTTGGAAGAAACCTGCTTTGGAGGTTCAGCAATTGTTTACATATGTTTTCTCTTTTCAAACTCATCTCTTCACTAATCTAAGTTCACTGGAGGTGGCCCGAGCAGTGAATTAGCCTGTAAATCATGTACTTACCTCACACTGAGATCTAGTCATATGGTTTTGATAGCTGGCACTTTGTATAACTGCAATGAGTCCCTTCTTTCCATCTATTTTCCCTCTTTACTTACAGTCACAGCATAATGGATGTAGGAACAAAATCTGGTGGAGCAGCTTGACTTGCATCACTGTGCATGTAGTCCAAAGTCTCCACTAATGTGTTTTGAAGAAAGGATAAATATGGTGTTTTTATATGTTATTCTTCGCCACTTCTTTTTATCTTCCTGTTCCCATTGCCTTAGCTCCCATTAATTGGAGGGATTAGAGGCTAAATGCTATACTGTGTGTGCACAACATGGTGTGGCTCTGATTTAATTCAGATCTGAGATGGAAAGAACAACTGATAAATAATAACACCAGAATATCAAACACCTCGGTATCTGTCTGCTGCATCTGCTGCACTGAATTGGTAAATTCTGAACTGGTAGATCTCTGAAACAGCTATGGGGTCAGGAGATATTTTGTACTGAGTTACTACTTTGGGCATAAATGACACCTTTGCAAGCAGAAGAAACTATCCTGCAACATGGGGCTTCTGAATGGCTGAGGCACGTGAATGCAATTTGCATCTTTTCAGGCCAGCATTCAACATGAAACAGTGCCTCAAACTCAGGACTGCCCTGGAAAGAGCACAGCAATGGTAGTAAAGTGAACCACAGGGACTAGCCTGGGGCATTCCCAAAAGCATCCAACCTGCTTATTCAAAATTGGTACTAAATCCTATTCACTGGTATTTTGTTCTTTTTTTTTTTTTTCCTGGAGGCATGAGTTCTTAGGACTGAGGCAGACTGTAATTTATTACCTCACTGTACCGCATTGTCTTTTCTTGAGATCCACCCAAAGGTCTGAAATAATTCCTAATTTCTCTGTTTTGAAAGGCTGTGTTCTGCACTAACTGATTTTAGTGATTATTCCTTATAAATTTTTAAATCTGTTGAGAACAAATGAAGCTCCTACATGTTTTCCTTCTTCCCTGTTTTTTTTTTTTTTTTTCCTTACCTCCCACATCTTTTAATCTTCCTGAATTCCGATGGTTTAATTCAGTTATTTTCATATTGCGAGCACTAAAGAGAATAGGAGCAGGAATCAGGTTTGTGCAGTTAGATTGATAAACAGATGCTAAACCGATGTGACACAGATGCTACTGCTGAGCCAGGAAAAGCGGGTCAAGGTTATTAGGAGAAAGTGCAGTACTGTCTCATAGCTGTAAGCAAAAAGGCCCTGCATGGAGCCAGCTTTTTTTTTTCTCCTCTCCTTCTCACTCTTGATTGTCTGATGCGTGTTTCAGGAAGTTTATTTCCTTTTTCTTTTTCCTTCTCTTATAAATTACTGAGAAAGAAAGAATTTTTGAAGATTTTAGGTATTTCATTATATTTACAGCAGAGCTTAAGATCCTGAGTAAAACATCACAAGTGGCTGCCTCCGCTCTTTTTTGGGCACTCAATTTCTCTCATGGAACACAGTAATACAGGAGCAATAATTCCATAGTCCCATCCTGAAGTCTTTGTGGCCATTTGGGGTGAAATGCTTGTGCAAGGGTGGGATTTCAGTGCACAGATGTCAGAGCAATGCATTTGGACTATAAACATTGATTTTGTTTGCAATAGGAACAACATTTCATGTAGATATGTCTTACAGCATTTGTATCATGAAGGGGAAAGGTGAAATTAGTCCAAGAACTGTAAGGATTCTTGTTTTTCTTTTCTTTACTATTATTTTCCCTGTAAAGCACTGAATATTGTGTTTGATGTGAAAATTTCCTATCGGTTGCTCTATGGCTCTGGCAGAGTGTTAAACAGCTGAGAAACTGGCTAGATCAAACTCAAAATTTGGTGCTTGATAGTTCCTGGAATCATAGAATCATAGAATGATTTGGGTTGGAGGGGACTTATAAAAATCAACTTCCAATTCCTCTGCTATAGGCAGGGTTACCTCCCACTAGACCTGATTGCTCAGTGACCCCATGCTCAGTGTGGAAGCTTTTAGCCCAGGGGTCTGTCTATCTCTACCTATGACCTGAAGAGTCATCATCAAGTGCATAGGCAAATCAGGAGTTAGGAAGTGCATGTCTGCTATACACACAGTGCTAGATAAAGCAGGGCAGCAGTCCAACAGGATTCCTATTACATTCTAGAGGGGAAAATCCTATTTCTTCTATGTGCAGGCTGTGTTCTGAGCAGCTGGGGAACAACTCTGCCAGGGGGGTTGATCCTAGCAGGCCAGCTTCTTCACAGGGATGCATGGTAGGTGGATGTGAAATGGGGAATGGTGGCCCTAAATTGGGCTGAATCATGCCATCAGACAGTCTTGCCCAGTTTTTGAGACAGAGTTTATTTATTTGTTATTTTATATTTTAAATCTTTGTTTAGTTTTGTTTTGTTTTACTGCAGAAATTTAAAATGTTATACGTGTACACAGGAAATAAGAATAGCTGCAAGGTGCAACTGTGATACCTGTCTATCTACTCTGCATGTATACACACCCATATTATTGAATTTAATTCGATTTATATATTTTCAGCCCTGCTGGATCATGAAATTCCTGGAATGATGTGTGCCTCACTGACTATTTTTCTGGAAACATTATGTGGTTACAACTGGCAAGAAAAGCAGCTACACAACAGAACAAGCAGGGATCATTATAGACATCTGTATCATTTCAGCAACAAATTTGCCCCAGACATTATTCATAAATTCAAAAGCTTTAACCTGAGAGAGTCCATTAGATAATTCACTTTCTTATCCTGTATGCTACAGTCCATTACATCTCATCGACTTCTTGTTTCAGGACCAGTAATTTGTGTTCGGCTGTTACACTGAGAGACATTTGGACTTAATATGAAAATATCAAAATCTGGAGATCCCATCAGTCATCTTGGTAGCTTATTGCTCAAAATTTGTGACTACTTTTTGATATCAATTTGCCTGTCTTTAAATTACAGTTGGCCTTGCTACGTCTTTCTCAGTTGTCTCAGTTTTCTCACAACCTGATACATTTTTCCTGGTCCTTAAAATATATGCTTTTCCCCTTTTTTTTTTTTTTCCCCTTTTTCTTTTTTTTATTTTGCTCTGAGTTCCTGACATTCTTGACATGTATATACATATTTTCCTATTCTTGTATGCTAGAAGTGAACGTCATTCTTCACTGTGGATATGGATGCTAGACAGCATGGCTGATACTGAGAGCTAAGATTGAGGAACAAGCCTCCAAGAACCTCATGAAATTTAACAAATTCTGCATGTGGGACAGAGAAAATTAATGAAATTTCACAGGCTGGGAATTTAAGGGTGAGGTAGAAGTGCTGTAGAAAGAGATGCTGAGGTCTTGGTGGGCAACAAGGTGAAGATGAATCATCAGTGCACTGCTGTAGTAATGATGGCCAACTTTGTACTGGGCTGCATTAGCAAAAGTGGAGCAGCAGATTGAATGAAATGATTACTACCCTCAGTATGGCTTACGGGAAGCCCTATATTATCAAACTGGAGTGTGTCCAGCAGAGGTCTTTAAAGCAGTTGGAGAAAAAAACACTTTTTATGCACAGAGGGGACCGAATTGCTGTCTTCAGCTATCTAATGGAAGTTTGCAGAGATGAGAGAGCCAGACTTTCATCTGAGATGCACAAAGAAAAGAAAAAAGGCAAAAGATACAGTAAGGGAAATAATCATTATAGATATAAAAAATTAAACTACAGTGACATTTATCGTACATTACAACATGTGCCCAAATAGGATTTGGATTCTTCAGCCTTGGACATACTTTGACCAGCCAGACTGAGCAGTAGCCATTCCTGTTCATTGCAGGGGAGTTAAACTAGACGAACTTTAAAGGTCCCTTCCAACTTAAAAGGTTCTACGATTCTTTGACTTCTCAAACATCTTATTTTCTGTGTCAGCTCCACTTCTGAAAGTCTGTTATGTTCAATTTGTTAGGTACGAGTTCATTACATCCTATCCCACCACTAACTCCTTACTGGGATGTCCTAAACACAGACTTCTTATCCACCAGTACTTTAAACATACTAAATGTTTTTACTGACAGTCGCAACCATCACCAGATTTAAATCAGTAGGATTCACAGTGACCTGTTCGTTCAGAAAAGTACGTTTACTGTTAGACCATAAAATTCCCAGTTCTTACATTAGCCAACAGGTTTTAAAATCTTAAGAAAGCTATTTTGTAATTCAGAAGTCTGACTGTATTCCATGAGTACAGATTGATTTTTTTGAAAACTGAATCACAAAAGAAGAATAATTGTAAGCTTCCCTATCTCTTTCTCCTGTCCATTTTCTACTGCATAGTTCAGTAATGTTCTTTGGAAATTGAGATTTACAGTTTTTCTAACTTGTTTTTTCAAGTCTGCTCAATTATATTGTTGCTGCTCTGACCTGACTGTTAATATTTTTGAGTTAATTGTTAATTAAGCCATTCCAGTCTTGTTCAACAACTTCATCAGTGGTCTGGATGAAGGGTAGGGTGCACCTTCAGCAAGTTTGCTGATGATACGAAGCTGGGCTGACATACCATTCAGTGAGACCTGGGCAGGCTTGAAGTTGGGTGGGGAGGTTCAAGAAGAGCAAGTGCAGGGTCCTACACCTCACAGGGATAACTTCATGCATCAGAACAGTTTGGGGATTGATTTGCAGACAAGGACCTGGGTGTCCTGGTGGCCAACAGATTGGCCATGAGCCAGCAGTGTGCCCTGGGGGCCAAGAAGGCCAATGATATCCTGGGATGCATTGCACAGACTGTTGTCAGCAAGGTGAGGGAAGAGGTCTCCCTCCGCTCAGCTCCAGTGAGGCCACATCTGGAGCACTGTGTCCAGCTGTGGGCTTCTCAGTTCAAGACAGACAGGAAACTGCTGGAGAGAGTGCATTGGAGGACCACAAAGTTGATGAAGGGCCTGGAATATATCCTGTATGAGGAAAAGCTGAGAGCCCTGGGGCTGTTCTGTTTGGAGCAGTCAATTCTGAGAGGATCTTATCAATGCTTATTAATATCTAATAGGTGGAAGTCAAGCACACAGGGCTAGGCTCTTTTCAGTGGTGCCCAGTGACAGAACAAGAGGCATTAGGCACAAACTGGAACACAATTCCATAAGAAAAACTTATTTGCTGTGAAGGTGATAGCACTGAAGCAAACTGCCCAGAGAGGTTGTGGAGTCTCCCTCTCTAGAGATATTCAAAACTCACCTGCACACTTTCCTTTAAAATCTGCTTTAAAAGTGGACTAAGTGATCTCCAAAGGTCCATTCCAATCCCTAAGATTCTGTAATTCTGTGATTCTGTGAAATCCAGAATATTTTCTTCTAAACAAATCCCATTAGTGAAGGTGGAAGAAAAAGATAGACAAAGAGGGAAAGAAAAAGGGACAGAAAGAAAGAAGAAAAAAAAAGAGAGGAAATGAAATTGTTAATGAAAATTATTATGAAAAAAATCTAAGGAGAATTTTATTTAAACTGACTAGAATAAGCTGAAAGAGATCCCTCTAAGAACAAAATGCCACTTTTCTACCACTTCATGTTCTCACCTGTTAAAAGAGAAGTGTATCATGGATCCACAACATAAACTTACCTCCTCTGTGAGAATCTGAGCCTTTAACTCTTGCACCAGCATGTTTCCAAGGACACTCACTGGTTGCTCAACTGAGCCATTTAACCAACAAATTATCAAACCAGTTAGATGAAAACACAATAATAGTTAATCAGCTTTTACAAGCTCACACATCAAACTCCAACAGTAAAAACACTTCATTAGTAGCTTCTCGTTTGTGTGGCTTTCCTCCACATCTCCTGTGTTCCACTTTGAATATTTCTACAAGATACAAGCCAGTCAATAAATGCTTGAACTCCTCCATTTCTTTACTGAGGGACCCCTCTAGAGCCTATTAACACCCCGTTTATGGAAAACAGAGAGGTAGCTACCTCCACCATGTGTTGGCACTCACTAAAAGGTTGTTAATGCTTTGTGTTTCAGGGCATAACAAACTAAGGCATTCCCAGGGGGGAAAAACATAAGAAAAAAAGCCCAGTGGGTAAAAAGCAAATATGTTAACTGTCCACAGAATAGGGTTGAAGAGGAAACCGGAACATCTGTGCTAGAAAAGGACACCCAGAAAAATAAGTGCTTTCCAATGTTGTGTTTTTGTTGGTGCAGCTTACACCAGGTGTGCAAAGAGAGGAACTGTATGAAAATAAACGTCTTTCCTGCCTCTGTAACTGTGATTGTATAAGAACAATCATCAGATTTCTAACACGAGACTGTTTTTAGCCTAATTTCCAAGGAACATGTCTTGTCTATCAATATCTGCCTCCTTCCTTCTTCGAATAATTTTTAACCACATTGGAAAATTTCAACCACATTTGAGTTGATAGTTGTCTCAAAGAAAAGATGTTCTGACAGGTTTTGTGGAAACTGACGGCTGGGAAAATGAAAGATAATCAACTGTGCCTTCACCATGGGAAAGAGGGTTGAAATCACTACTTTGCTAATACCAAGGAAAAAGCAGCTTGCTCGCCGATCAGCACATGAAACAGCTTGCCCAAACACATAGAGGTAGGAGAAAGGACATCCTGTGCAAGAGGGTGAGAGAATGAAAAGAACAAAATGGTGGTAGACAAAGACAGAAACAGATATTCTTAAAATTGAGCTTACTTCTTGAATATAGAATATCTATTTCACTTAAAAACAGCCATGATTTTGAAAGCAAAACATTTCAATATGAAGACTAGGGCTGACTTTCCTCATTTGAAGTGCTTTGCAAAGAATGATTAGAGTTAATGGGAGTTCTGTAAGATCAGCTCCGAGAAGTAAAAAATAAGCTTCTCAGTGTGAAATGCATGTTTCCTAAGTTAAATGTCTGCAAGCTAACTTGCTTGAACCTGAATCTGTCACCTATGGCTCCATTTATAGTCTGAGAAGTGCAACAAGCTCCTCTTAAGGTGATTTATGTATCTAAAATAATTAGAATGAATCTGTTTCAGAAGGCTTCCCTCCATTGACTCTGACAGGAGCCTAGGGTGACTACCTTAGATTAGGTGTCTAACTTTTACCTGTCTAAAGTTGGGAGATGCAAATCTTTCTCCCGAAGACATAAATGGGTTTTGGATCACTTCTTAAGTCAACTATGGTGCAATGAAGCTCAGTTCAGAGATAGGGAGAAAACAGTTTCAATTTACTGCCTGGAAGAAAGAGACTGTTCAGTTCTTCCCCCAGAACTACATATTGTGTAATGTCTTACTTCTTCTGAAGGAAAAAAAAACTTGCAAGAACACGACTGGCAACTCAATTATGCTTCTGTCTAACTGGATTTTGCTTTTGCCTTTAATTCCTGTGCCTTTGGATGAATGTTTAGAAAGAAATGACTCCTTCCTTTCTCCATTCAAAATATTCCAAATTCCGAAGACAATTTCTGCCTAAGTGCAGTTCTCTTTTTTTTTCTTTTTTTTTTCTTTTTCCCTTTCATAGGAACTTAAATCCTTGGATATTTATTGGGACAAACAGCAAAAGTGACTTTCAACACACACTGGTCTAATACTTGAGGCTGCTATATTTTGAAAAGATCTCTGGGCAAAATCTGCTCTTTGGGATCTCTTAGTTACATCCATATATTATTCAGACAAGAGACAGAAATGACACAACACAGTATTTACTGACTTGAATTCACATGATATTTGAATTATACTTTTGTTGGTGACATTTCCAGATTACGTTTTGCATGCTAGCCAAATCTTGTTCAAAGTGTGCTCTTCAGATGTGGACGTGTAAGTGGTTTGCTAATTCAGATGAGAATCAAAAGGAAAGTGATATCCTTCCTGGGTGTTACAGGACCAAGGAAATCTGTTGTTCATTACAAAGTACACATCCTATGTTGTGGGAACGTGAAGATTCTTCCAGTTTGTTGTAGCTTTATTCACACAAAGACTGAACTTTCAAATCAAGTCGTTCTCTTCTGATAGGCTTATATGTGGTATTAACCAAGGTTAAATTAAAGGTCTAGCCCAAGCTATTTGTTTAGGTGTCTTCTTTAGAAGGGAGGTGGGTGTCATCTAGCTATCATGGGCAGTTATTTTAGGATGGGGTAAAAAACTTTTGGAAATACTCATCTGGGTCCACTGGTGTAGGAATTACTTTCCGTCAGAAAAAGCAAAATAGCATTAATTCCATCCTGATAATAAACTTCTGTACTGACTCCTTCCATTACCAAAGGTATTTTTCCAACAGCAGTTCTGTTGATTTTAGTAGCTTCTGCATTGACTCCATTCAGGATTGAGAATGACCCATCATTCTTCAAAGTGTTTAAATGTTAGCACACTCCCCAGACTGAGCCTAGTCTTGAGAAGAGAAGGCTCAGGATGGATCTTACCATTGTCCATAATACCTGAAGGGAGGTTACAGAAAGGATGGAACGAGGCTTCTCTCAGTATCAGGATGACTGACAATAGTAACAAGCTGGAACTCAGGAGAATCTCTCTGATATCCCCAGAACCATAAACAGACCTTCAGTCTACCAAAACCTGTTTTTCTGTAAAGGAATCATTCAAAATTATATGTAAACTGGTCTATAAAAGGCAAAATCTGAACCACGTCATTAAAATTGAGAAAGATGAGCATTAATTAGGTATAAATTTACTACACAAGACAACTCCATGGCTTTCTCCCATCTCCTACAAGTCCTACACATTCCAGACCAGTGTTGGGTGTGGTGTTAGCTGTTCACATTCCTTCCATCTTTGGTGAAGATACCTGAGAAGACCAATAAACTGCTCTTTCTGCAGACAAATGGAAATGGATTGTTTTGTATCTGGGAATAGCTTCTCTGAATCAGGCATGCAAAGACAAAAGATCCACACATGACAAAGGGAGATACTCTGAAAGGAATGAATAAGACAGATAAGAGTATTTCTTGATCATAAAGTAAAAAGACTCAATTTAGAATTTGTTTTATAGATTATGCAAAACAAATCAGTTAATCAGTGTTTGCTTACATTTTATCTCTGTTCTTAATGGGCATTGATTTGATTGAGACTACTACTGTATGGACATTAAAAGAAGCATGACTAAAGACAGGCGTATGTCTTATGAAAAGAAAGAATAAAATATTGACGTCAACAATAGTAAAATATTTATGTTGCTTCATCTCACTATGCTACTACATGATAGCTCTGAAGGTTTGTTCTGAGATGTTCAGAGGTTTGGAGAAGCACAGGGATGATTTAAGATGCCACCACTGTTTCTTCACCCCACTTCTCTTTCAGATAGAATCACCCTTTTGGCATAGCTGGTAGAAACATGTCCAGCAGTTCCAGCCACTTCTAATTGCATTCTGATGTATTAGATAAGTTGCTAGTGAAGCAAGCTTTCAAAGAAACCTGACTGTGAACTTTGGTAGGTAAGCACAGTCATAACTTCTGTTCTGCTGATTCTGACATCAGGCCTAGTAACCTGTGGTAAAGAGATGGTAATAAAAAACTGGGAGATGGCAACAACTCATTAGGGATGTTTGCTTAATTAACGTGACTGGGGCCCTCAACATATGAATTTAAAACCCTCTGTGGACTGGAATGGCCATAATTCAATTTGGCTTAATTTACTTTGAAAGTTAATTCAGCTAAATTGAATTAAGCCTCTTTAATTTTGGATAAAGGTATCCACCTAGGAGTTTAAATTAGTTTAATTAATCCACTTAAAATAGCTAATTCAGATTAATTTTGTGAGTATTGTTATGTGGATAGGCCTGTAGGTTCAGTTAAGTAGTATCAATTAAGGTGTTTGCTTAGAAGAAAAGCATTTCTTCTAAGCAAAGTTGTGTGAGTACAGCTTGGATAAGTTGCAAGATGGACTAGAAACAGATGGGAGTGGGCAGGAGTGCTGGCCTAGATGGTCTCCAGAGGTCTCTGCCAACCTCAGTTATTCTACGAGTCTGAGAGTCTGAGAGATGGTGGTATGAAGAGTAAAAATATCTTGTTGAATGGAGTTCACATTGTGCTTCTTCGGACTGAACTAGCTGGCTGAATGCAGAGAGTCAATGCATGAGTCAACATTAACAGTTCTTCCACAAGAGATAATAAGGGCTCAGGGATGTAAGACCTGGAGCACATCTCAGCAATAATCTCCCTTCTGATCTTTCAGTGTCAAGAATTCAAAACCTCCCCTGGCTACAGCATCGTTCCTGAAACAAAGGTACAAATAATCGTATCCTATAAGAAACCCTTCCTCAAGTGCCCCCAGTACAGAGTGCTTTATATCACAGCCTTGGGCACCTGCTCAATCTGACTGCAACAGGTTGAGGTGTGTCCATCTGTACCGTTCTGTTATGAATGTTGACATCACACCAACAGCTCAGAAGGATGGCTGAGGATTTCTGCTCTTCTCCATCACTTGTCCTCCTTTTTCACTCACATTTCTTAGAGGAGCTGCAACTGCACGTCCCTGCAGGGAGGGAAAGGCACACGCTCGAGATGTTTTTCATTGAATGCTTTAAAGGTCCCTTTAGGCTTCACAGGTGGAGCATTTTTACATTTCCTCCCCTCCAGGCGTGTGAACACTGGGCCAGACTCTGAAGTGTGATGTGACGGCAGATAGGTCGGTCAATGAGTGGATAAAGGCAAGAAAGGCTTGCAGCTCTGTGCAATCCAGTGTTAACCTAGCAGTGAAAGGTCTGAAGTCAACACCACCCATATAAGAATGTGGAACATCCTTTCCCAGCGAAGTCAGCATGCAGGTTTCGTGCCTTTCCCCTACCTCACACCTTCAGCAATGAGCAACGTAACCCGTCTGCATCACCTCTAATCTCCCATCCTCTCTTCCTCTCTGTATGCATAGCCTGTTTCTAGGCATATACACGCTCACATCCATGCCTACTTTAAACAAAATTACTTTTCTTCATCTTTTCCCTCTCTTACAGTTAAACTCTAGTGATTCAGTGCATGCAAATAAGCGGTGTTTCTGGGTTAGCTCTAATTTTTGCTGTATAGCTGAAGTTTGTTTGATGTTCTTTAAGTGGTGGAATTTAAAGAGCATTTCCCTGCTAACTGGAAGAGCTGTTACTTTATTAAATCCTTGATTTGAAGTCTTGCTGGCAAAGAAAACGCAGTCAGATGATGCTGTGAAAGGACTGCATTGTCAATTCTTGCTGAGCCTGAAAACTAGCATGAAGCATAAAGTGACATTAAATGAACTGACAGTCTGAGGTTTCCAGTGTAAAGCTCCAGGAAATAATAACTAGGGTTTGCAATGTAAAAAGAAAAAAAAAAAAAAAAAAGAAGGCTTATGGTTAAAAATAAAATAAAGTGAAAAAAATATAAATTGTTTTAAAGCAAAACCCAGAATATCTTTTTAGAGGATTTTTTTTCTTCCCCTTCCCCCTCTTTTCAATTTAATGTTAACAAAACAGTGGTGACAGAAAAGATTTATGAGGAACATTTTTGAAGGTGGGTTCACCATGTGTGTAGAGCAGACAGTGTCTGAAGGGCCTGTAGCATTTGCACTTTATAGAAAATGACAAAAAGTGACTACTGTTACAACAGCCAGCATGGCAGAGGTTGAAATTGATTACACTGAGGGAAATATGGAAGAGTGGTATGTGATAGGCAGACACTGTATTCTGAGGTCTAGCTCTATGAAGTCTAGAGGTGAACTAAAAATTGGAATGATTTCACTGTGGGTGAAATTCAATGCGTTTGAGATGGAACGGGTCATTTTGTGAGTTACATACCTACTGGATAGAGGAATGAGAAAATGCAGCCATCAAACAGAAACTAAGTGCTGTTGAATGGGCAGAATAATCACAGAATCATAGAATCATAGAACAGTAAGGGTTGATAAGGACCACAATGATCATCTAGTTTCAATCCCCCTGCTGTGTACAGGTCGCCAACCAGCAGACCGGGCTGCCTAGAGCCACATCCAGCCTGGCCTTGAATGCCTGCAGGGATGGGGCATCCACAACCTCCTTGGGCAACCTGTTGACTATGGACTTTCCTTTTTGCAGAGATCCAGCACAGTTGTGGATCTGAATGGATCTGAAGAGATCAGCAAACTCCAGTGGCCTAACAGTGAGAGAATTAAACACTCCCGCTCTGATCTTAGTCCTGTTGCTTATCTGGTGGTGGATCTTGCTCCAATTAAACAGTCCTGAGAAGATAATGAAGTTGGAATACATGGAAGCTTGTGGGTGCACCTGAAAAACCCAGCTCTTTAGAAGCTGTGGAACTGACTACACAGAAATGTGCACTGTTTTGATAAACCACTCTCAGTCCATATCAGAATTGATGCGGACTATGCTATTTCACTTGAAGCATGGATTATGTTGATTTAGCTTTCCAAGATGTACATGGGATGAGAGTGCAAGGGAATTACAGTTGTGATTACTATGCAGGAAAAGAAAAAAAAAACAAAACTGGAAAAATTCTGTAAGGATAATGCACTGGTAATGATAATGGTAATGGTAATGCAGCACTGGGCCCAACGCTGTGGTCATGTCATTGCACGAATAACAGTCACAGAGGTTTCTCCCACAGTCATCATCTCCTGAATTTCTTCACATGGCTCCACGTAGACATTACCAGAAGAAGTTTAGTAGAATATGGAGTTCTCTATGAACTCTTATTTTTAAGGAGTTTCCCTTTTCAGTCAAGCCTGTAATCCTCAGTAAGCCCAACTTGTACCAAAGTACCTGTCTGTGTGTTAATTTAAACTCGTGTCTGAAATAAAACTGTTCAGACATACATAATTATTTTCAGCAGATTTAGTAACGTTCTCAGACAACTCTGGCCTGGCACTCCATTTCTAATCCTGGCTCTGCTACTTATTTTCTGAATATCCTTGGGCATCTCATGTTTCCTTATCTCCCCTTTTCCTGAACTTGCTTAAACTCTACTTTTATAAAGGCCATTTCAGTAAAGACTTTTCAGATGAAACGTCAGAAAGTATTCCATGGGAGCTAGATGCTATTGTTATTCTCAACAAGATGTAAGGTTGACTCTTATTTTTTTTGCAATAGCTTTTCCTAAATATGAATTCAAGTCCTTTTCAATTTAAGGTCAGATTGTCAGGAAATATAACAAATGTGCCAGTTACCTCCTCCAGAAAACACATCTCCTGCCTACTAGCATTTTTAGTTTGTAATGAAAGTCCTCTTGTTCTTGAAAATGTCCTTCAAGATTGTCACATTCTTTTAGAACAAAGAAACACGTGCCTGAAACAGTCTGCCGTGTTGTTTCAGCTGCAGCAGGATAGGCCGTGCTTAGGCATCCAGAACATTCAGTTCACTTTCAGCTTTGTAAAAATAATTTTTCATACATTGTCTGCACCTCTTTGTCTACAGGAGTCTAGATGCGCTCTAGATGTGTAAGGTCCCAACATGGTCAATGGCTTCCAGTGTCATCACAAGTGTTGAAAAGCTTCAGCTGTTTGGTCCTTATACCTCCATACCTCCACAAGAGTGCCTCCATGATAGGATAGTGTTATGTCTGACATATCATAGAGTCCTAAGAGCATCTCAGTTGATGCCTTATGGTGAAATCTGGGCAGAGTAATCCTCACAATCAATAAAGTCCATTGATTCCAGATGGAAATTCAGCTGGTTAGCTTCCAGGTGCTTTATTCACTTACCCGCATAAAGAGTTGACACTTCTGCAATGCCTTTAGGTCCCTTCCAATCCAAACCATTCTATGCTTCTGTGATTGTAAAGTGTCTGCAGATTAGTCCAACATGAGTCTCTGATAAATTTATCTGTCAGCCTTCCATAAATATTTCACATACCTGACGATGTCTCAGATAATAGTGGGTAACTGAAGGTTGGGAAGTGAATCAAACTCCAATTATCACACACTTATCATGGAGAAGTGAGTTGTGATGCTGTGACAGTGCTTGAACTATTGGTCTATATTGGCCCAAGAATGAAGTGATCTATCCTCAGCATATATTGATAATGAGAAGAAAGTTGCTAAACACTTGGCAAAAGCAGATTCTGAAACTCCTGGAAAGCAAAGTAAGAAATTATCATCCTGATCCTATGTTGTATTTTAATAAGTGGATAAATGTGACATGATATAAATATGCCAGGCAGGACCCCTTCTTCTATTTCTGTAGGTGAGATGAGTGTCTGAATCAGAAATTCAGGATTTCCTGAGCTGCAAAAAATGTCTTATGTTCTAAATGGAGCATAAAGTGCTTACAGGCTCAAAATCTCTCGGGACTGGGAATTGGAGTATCAGTTTGGCTTTGGGACACCCATAAAAGGTCAGAAAGTTACCCATGCAGAGAAGTGACTTGTTGAAGCTCATGCAGATTGCCTATTGCAGTCACAAGCTGCATGACAATCTCTTGTGCCCTGGCCATAGTAACATTCTTTTTTGAAGGAGTTATGTATAAGTTTAAGCAGATTTGATTTACACTTTCAAAGACACCCAATTTAGTTTTCATTTGAAATTCTCATTCATCATGCAGGTCAAAGACTGCACATTATTGTTTGACCATGTCACTGTGAGCATTGAAGCCGAGAAATCCAATGTGAACTTGAGTTTCCTGTATAATTGGATTTTGAGTTGTACATTCTCTTGTCTGTATGTCTCAGAAATGCTCATGTGAAACCTTTTCTCGGAATAGGCAGACATGGAAATTTTGTGTGAATATATATATTTTTCATTCCCTGAAAACTTACTCTACATTTGAATATTACCTTGGATGAAAATATAGATCTTATTTTCTATAGTACCTTGCTAGCTTCATTTCTTCTAATAATTCCGTCTCTGAACTGCAAATGAGATGTACCTGAGCTCTCAAGCATCTTAAATACACTTTGATTTTACATTAGTTCTAAGAATAGATTAAACTACATGAAGAAGAAAAGTGATTTCTGGCAAGATAAGTGGAATTAGACTAATTTACACTAGATGAGAACCTTCCATCTCTCCTTAATTGCTCTTTTCTTCTTAATTATATATAGAAGCTTTCTATAAAGAGAGCTATCAGCCTTAAAGTGTAAAAAAAAAATACAAAATTGAGAGAGAAGCCAAGCTGTAGTTAACTGTAACTGAATTATGTTCTTTATGAATCTTTATGCCACAGGTAAGAAAAAAGAATAATTAGGGGATGTTTGTAACAGTTGGCTTACAAGGAAGAAAGCTACATTTAACATTTTGTCGTTATTTAATTTAGCCAACTTTCTCACTCAGTGAAGCCACACATGTAGCAGCTGTGTCAAAGGGTTGATATTCAGGGTTAAACTAACTCATTTATCATGTGTAATCCCAAAATAATTTTGGTTGGAAGGGGTCTCTAGAGGTTACCTTTTCGACTGATGGGATCAGGTTGCTTGCATTATTTTTTGGAGAACAAAGCGTGCTTTTGTAAAAATGTGTAATTATATGATTTCTCCATAACTTAGTATTCAGTATATGTGAATTGGTGATCCAAGCACCTAACTTAAAATGCATGACTAGAGTCTTGCACAGCAGCCTGATCTAATCAACTTACCCATATCTGTTGTTAACAGATGAAGATACCATCAGAGGGTATTTGATCTCAAGTGAAACATTTAAAATTCTTCAGAAATGGCAGAGGAAAGTCACAACCAGAAGTCCTGATAGTCTTCTTGTGTCACAAAGGAAGTAGGGCTCTGCAGAGCTGCTGAGTCAGAATGATGCACCACAGAAACTCATAGGTCTGTTTGCATGGCAGACCCCTGAGCTTTTTGGAAACGTGCATTTTAGCAGTGGTGTACTAACAGAAGTCCTCCTGAGCAGAGTGTAAACAAAGCTTTAGCTTTATTCCTCCCAACAGAAATTGTGCTTTGCATACAGCTTTTCCATTTTGCAGAAAACAGATGGAGCATGATATGACATTAAAAACAATGGTGGGTAAATGCCCTAATATAAAATCTCCAGATGCTGTGTACGTCTTTAACCCATGTCTGAAATCATATTTAAGATATACTGTAAAAATTGTTGTTTAAATATGAAGAAGTGATAAAAAGGAAATAACTTACATGAATCACCAATGAGAATTTTCCTGACTCCTGGAATGCAATTAGCATTCAAATCAACATCAAATCAAATTAATTTAACAAAATTATTATAGTGAATCAGATACTGCATAGCTGTATCTTCCTTCATATTTCTAAGAAATGTAATAATAAGAAAAGGTAGGGTTCCATTTTTGTATTTTGTATCTTCATCAACTATTCAATTCCTTGGTATGTTTACTAAATGTAGGGGTCAAATGCTCTCAGGTAATTTGCTGGCATCCCTATGGGTCAGCAAAGCATGGGTGTCTCCAATGTGCTCTGTATTCGACCACAGACAGAGCTTCCAAGAAGACACAGAAAAGCCAGATATTTGTACCAACATTATGAGGAAACACCAAAGTTCTCTCCGCTACCATTTAGTAAGCCCACCAAGATTGATGGCAGGTACAATATCTCACACTTCCATCAAAAGGAAAAATGTTGTAGACTAGATTCTGTCTTTCTATTTTTCAAATTGTTGTTTTGTTGATATTTTTGGTGTAGTCAAGAAAGGTAATGAACTCTGAAGGTTATAGACTGGTACTTGTATGAAAATCAGATGGTCTTAGAGTTCACTTTGAAATATGCAAACAATCTTGCCCAGTATCAAGGGCTATAGAAAAGGCAGTATACATTTTTCTAATATCTCTTTAGGGAAACTTTGCCCTACACTTCTATTATGTGCTATCATTCAGAGGCATAATTTCAGCTAACATTGTTATGCTGATTATAGTCAGGTTTATGTTTCGATCTCAGCTGACCCTCGGGAATTAATTTCTGATTCAATTAAATGACTAGGTGACATTGTCTGAATTTTTTCCCAAAGTTAAACTCTGAGAAAGTATAGTTCATTTCTGATTGCTCCCATTTACCTCCTGAACAATGCTGCCACACCTTGTTGAGAACTTTATAAAACTGTGCATCTAGGTTTCTTAACCTTGAGATCGTCATTGCCCTGGAGTGTTCTTTGGGAGAACATCCCAGAGATTTTGTTCTATCAAGTATTTACATCCTTCTGTTTTAGGAATATGGAAATATACATAAAACAGAAAATAAACTGTAGAAGAAGGGAACCTGAGCTTTCTGAAGGATAGTTGAGCCTAATGTACAGATGGGAGCATTTTATACTCTGTTGGGGAACAGGTAGGATGCTGGGACCATCTGAAGTGGCACCCATCATAAAGGCAACTGAATCAAATGCTGGGAGTCTACGCTAAACATGACATCTGAAGTTGTTATTCTTGTCATAGTCAACAGAGAGAAAAACGTGCTTCCAGTTAATAATTAGAACTGTATGTTTGGCATGTTTTTGTTTTGGCCAGCCCTAAATGTTCCAGGACCAAGAGTTGGAATACAGTAACCAGCCTTCCACCCTCAAATGTTGAAGTCAAGCCTTTTTCTTCATCACATTCTGGATCTAATGGATATGAATTCCTGGATATTTAACTGCTGGCTTTGACTGCAAGGCCAAGAAGAAATGCCGTCTTTTTATCAGGTAATACCACTTCAATACCACTCTTGAAGAAGTGCAGGTTCATGTCCCCCTATCTAGATGGATATGTATTGAAACCCAAAATATCCCTTTACTAGCATACATAGAAAAGATTGCAGGGTTTGAATCCTGCTCTCCTAGTGAGATTTAATGTTAATTTTAAAATGTATATCTTGAACACAAAAAATCATAGAATCATAGAATGGTTTGGGTTGGAAGGGACCTTTAAGATCACATAGTTCCAACCCCCTACTATAGGCAGGGACACTTCTCTATAGCCCAGGTTGCTCACAGCCAGCCTGACCTTGAGTGCTTCCAGGGTGGGGGCATCCACAGCCTCTCTGGGCAACTTGTTCCAGTGTCCTTTCTTTGCATTCTTTTCCAGAATGCCCCTTTTCCTTTTTTCTGAATTAGGCACCCAGGTCCTCTGGATATGAGCTGTTAGCGACCTGAGCTTCAACACTTAATTCTCTCCCCATACAGCTGTTGGAGTGTCAGAAAAATTGAATCTTTCTGTTGAATATTTAATGCTTCAGAAAATTCAGTGATATTTTTTATGCTATATACCTAAATAAGGAGTTATGTTGTTGTTAAATTCATATCCAACCATTGCATTCATCACATTCACTTCTTAGTGGCCTGTGCTCTTGCCTGTAGAACAAGTAGCACATTCTTAATCTAGGTATGTAACTAGCCACAGTGACTTCAAACAGAAGATAAACATGTTAAACCACGATCATCAGCCACAAACGTTCAAAAATCAGTGCAGATGCCAAAATGTCATGACAGCCCTAAAAAATGAGGTACGTATTTATTTACAATGGAAGAAATTGAAGATTTTTTTTCTCCCCTTATTCTGTGTTTTTGAACGTTAGGAGTATTTCAAAGTTGGATTTACAATTCATGTTGTTACATATTTGTTTGTTTCATAGGATCACAGAAAAATAGATTGATCATACAGAATCATACTTTGATCATAAAATCATAGAATCATCGTGTTTTTATTTTTACACAGCAGACCTAAAATTTAAACATAATTTGAAAGAAAAAAATCAACATAGAATTTTTTAGAGAATGTATCAACTTGGGGAGGTGAATATTTGATAAAGTTGGAACTATCAGAAGGTAAAATGATGAATGAAGACAGTATTGTGCAAGGCTGTGGTTTTAGTAGGGTTTGTATTACTATCATTACTATTCCACTGTACTACTGCCATTAACCCATTACATTTTTGTTACTGTCCTATTGCATTACTATTCATTTCTATGCTTGTATTCCATTCACTGTTTAAAATAGGGGCAACAGCTTTCGCTCACTTCAAATGAGTTTTGCAATTGATGTCTCTTAGGTCATCACTTTTAATGGAACACTAGAGGTATTCAACTGAACTGATCTAATATTAAATGTGAAGGTTGGTGGTCCTGCCCCCTGTGGCAGGGGGATTGGAGCTTGATGATCCTTGGGGTCCCTTCCAACCCAAGCCAATCTATGATTCTCACAGACACGGACATAATGGTTTGGGTTGGAAGGGACCTCAAGGATCATGAAGCTCCAACACCCCCACCGCAGGCAGGGCCACCAACCTCCCCATTTAATACTAGATCATTCTGCCCAGGGCCCCATCCAACCTGGCCTTGAACACCTCCAGGGATAGGCCATCCACAATGTGTGGATTACAATTCTGTGTTTCTATGAATTACTTGGAGCACTGCACAATGGAAGTGTAAAATTCTCATCATCTCATCATTCAAGCTCTATGTCAGAACTTATTTGTTTATTTTTTTATGTTCTACTGACAGCTGGGTTACTTTACTCTCACCTTTCCCTTGCAATTCACGGGGGTTTATGAGCTTTCTCAAGGTGTTAGATACTAATCACCCTGAGGAAGGATCTCACAATTTGATCTTGCTCCTTTCCTCCAAAATGCCATGCAGTCATCTCAATTCACTTCATCTGAGGCAGTGACTTACCTTCTTTCTTGCTAGCTCTGCATTCCAGCAAAAGAATTGAATTGAAAGGTAATACATTCAGCTCTGTCATTCCTATTTCTATTGAACTTTGCCAAGCTTTGAAAAATAACTTAAAAACTCCAAAAAGGTGTGCTATTTTCAGATGAAAAATATATTTAATCATAAGCAAAGATTTAAGGATATGCTTGGCTACTATTTATGAAATTCAGGTGCATGCTTTACTGAAGTCTTTTATATCAGCATGAACTTAAATATAAACTTATGTGCAAGTCCTCAGCTCAGGGCAGAGACTAAACACATGCTTGAATAAATACATATGCTTTAATTTTAAAATGGAAATACCATTAAGAGTAAACACATTTTAAGCACTACATACCTTGGTAACAGAGTACTTTGGAGCATATGCCTACCTGAGAAGTGGAAGAGCTTTTATTTTTATTTACAATACATCTGACAGTTTCTTCAAGCAGCCTGTGTTATAAGTATGAGAAGTAAAGGTATGCAATGAAAATTTGGACAGATACAAAAGGGTGATCCTCTAGTCTATCATGAGGGGAGCTGTGTTATCACTTCTTCATGGAGCTTCTATACTATACTATAATAATAATAATAATAATAATAATAATAACAACAATAATAGAAATCTCACCAAATGGCAATGCAGCTTTCTGTTCATGCCATCAATTTTTATTTCATGTGCTATATGGAAAATTCACTGATTTCCAGTCCATTAAAACACATTTCAGAGCTGTGTTGTTTGAAGTTACTTTACTTCAGAAACAGCTCTTTTCAATTAACTCTGAAACCTCTTTCAACAGCCTTTCATAAATAGGCCAACATCAATGGCATGCTCTGAGTCAGTATGTATCTCTAATGGAAATGCACAATGGGCCACGCTCCATGCCTCCAGGGAGAACATCTTCCATTTCAGACAGATTCAATGAGAAGTTTTGCCAGCTATTCTGGGTCTCTCACTTTTTTTGTCTCAGGTTTAGCTTATAGCTGATCAATGGCTGTGCTTTTTAATTACACTGTATGGTCAGTAATGATTTGTCACTCATTGAACCTGGGTGCTCTTTTTAGCCAGCCCAGGCTAAAAGCAAGGAAGAAAAAAGAAGCTGAAGTTAACCCTCTAAAATACAAG
Source organism: Lagopus leucura (assembly GCF_019238085.1). Taxonomy (NCBI): domain Eukaryota; kingdom Metazoa; phylum Chordata; class Aves; order Galliformes; family Phasianidae; genus Lagopus; species Lagopus leucura. The sequence continues at coordinate 2,647,146 of NW_024962287.1, forward strand.
CAGTTGGGATTAGTTCATGTAACACGTTCTGCTATTCTGTTTGCAGGGAAAAAAAGGTGGAAGAAAAGGCAAAAGTGTGGGGATTTTCAAAAGCCACTTGAACATTTTCTCATTAACCTAAATTAGTTCAGATCCCAAGTTAGGTCTTGAGATAACACTTCTTATTAATACTTTAACAGTAATAATTATTTGCCATACAAGTGAATAATGCTGATGACATTCTGTGGAAATTCAGAATAAAGAGCTCACCCTCTTCCCCAGCCAGCAGACTTGTAGCAATACTTGCACACAATTAGGGTGTATTAACAAAGGCACAGTCACACCTAATGTTACTTAAACATCTTCTACATTGATTCTTTCTTCCTCAGTTTTGGGTTGAATGTTTGCAATGTCGGCACATGGTTGTTTGTATCTGTACTTAGCACATCTGGAAATATGCAAGACCACATCTGCATTATACAATTGAGTGCGATGCACAAATTCTTGTGTTACTGCAGGTACAAGTTAGTAAGTCCCCACAGTACATGCCACTTTTCTACATCTTGTAACACGTCCCGGATCATTCAGAAGAGGTATGCATTTAGCTGTTTGAAAATACATCCCTGAGGCCTTGGATTCTTATGTCAGTCTCTAAATATAATAATTTTTTTTTTCTCCTAGAGCAGCCTTTGAACTGTCTTTTTTGACTTAAAGTGTGAAAAATCGTGTGCTTAATTATTAGCTGTCTAAATAGACTGAGAATCAGAGGTAGTTTTCTATTTAGCAGTGGAATGAAATTCTAGAACATCTTCCACTCCATAATAGTAAAAGAGGCAGAAAATCCTATATTTAAGTGCATGATCTGTTTTTGAAAGGTGTGAGACGATGTGATACACTGCCAGAACAAGTGACCAGAGCTGCTGATCTGCGAGCAAGATCCCTTTCAGCCCCCTGCTCCTATGAAATGTAGGAGCACAGACACATAAATCCCAATTTCAACTTTCATTTTGGAAATTCTTCTTTGAAGACCCATCACCTGACAATAGAGTCTGGACATTTTCTTCTATGTCCATTGCAAATGTACTGCGTCTGACACGTTCAAAATGAAGTAATAATACGTGAATAATATCAGTGCTTCTTATCTCCAACTTTCATTTCAACTTCCCTTGTCTTTTCATTTCTAAACTCTTACAGGTAATGACTGTCAGCCATTAAGCCCAGTGCAATCCCAATTTCTGCTCAAATGTCTAACATTATGTTGTAATGGTAATGATGATCCTAATAGCAGATAGATGCGTCAATCAGATTTTGTCTTGCAGCTGGATAGACCAGTGGAAATTGGCGAAATTAGTATTTTATCACCTCAGGAAGCCTCAGGGTTAAGATCACAAAATACTGCTTCTAGAAACATTTACATGTCCATGGGAGACACAGCAGGGAAGGAAGAATACTAATCATGGAATTCTAAAACTTAATTTCCAATTTCATTTTAAGGCATGAGCATTTAATTGTGACATAGATTTTAATAATTGTAGAAGAAAGTAAACATAAAACAAGATAAAATTCAAGCAAAAGGTGTGATTTCACTTCAGGTTTTTTTTTAAGAGTATCATTTCATTTTTTTTTTAATCATTTTCATCATCATTTTTCTTTTAGCTGAGCCTGTTTGATCATTACATCTCAGTTTTCACAGAATTTTCCAGTGGTTGCTAGTTCATACTGTCACTGTTTTCTCCTGGATCATAACTATTGTATTTACCTGAGTGGAAAGTGAGATTTATCTTTATAGGCTGAATTCCTCAATTGTGAATTTCTTTATTGAGAGATCGGTGAGGTACTGGAAAGGGTTGCCCAGAAAGGTTGTGGATGCCCCATTCTTGGAGTTGTTTAAGACCGGGTTTGGATGGGGCCTTCAGCAATGTGATCTGATATTTGACCTACGGGCTGGCTGCCCTAACTTTGGCAAGGGATGGGATCCTGAAGATTCTTGAGGTCCCTTCCAAACCAAGCCATTCTATGATGCTGTGGTTCTATTCTATTCTATTCTATTCTATTCTATTCTATTCTATTCTATT
>NW_024962287.1:2649209-2731336 GCF_019238085.1 Lagopus leucura
TTCTATTCTATTCTATTCTATTCTATTCTATTCTATTCTATTCTATTCTATTCTATTCTATTCTATTCTATTCTATTCTATTCTATTCTATTCTATTGTTAGTCCCTAGAGGCTTTGCATTCTTTTCTACATATTAGCATAGCTAACAATCCACAGGATAGGAAATCTCTGATTTCTTACCATATTTTTTTCCCCATCCCCTCTTTCTGACTTCTTTGTTATTTTCTGTGCCCACAGTGTATGGAATGAGTGCTTAAGAAGGAAAATAGATAACAACACATGTCTATGAAATGTGAAAAATGAGTTTAAACTCCTTTTTACAAAGTCAGCACCACAAACGAGGCTTTCCATTTCCTGAAGAACCACTCTAACTGGTGAGATGTTTTGGCAGCCCACAGCACAGGGCATATAAATCTGATGTTTTCCTATTCTCTCAGTTTAAAATATGTAATTTACAGAGCAGCTTTCCTGTACAAGCTCTGAGCATCCAAAGAATATGGTTGCTGAAAGTTTAGGGAGCCATGTTTTAAGGCAGCATCTGTGAATTGCTTACCTGGACTTGGCCTCAAAAGTCTAACCTGTGTTGCAGTTATATCCTTTGAGGGATCTGGATCTAAATAATTTCAATGAACTTTCAGGTATAGCATAAATAATACTCCAGCACTCAATATAATTCAGCTATAGCCATTATGAATCAAATAGATCCCTCCAGGCAATGCATTTACTCCAGAGATGTAGTTGGCCTACAGTTGCTGAAGCTGTGTTAGTCCAAATAGATCAAGCTTACATGGGGGAATGTACAGCTAAGAGTTTTGCATGGAAAAGTTTAAGTAAGTAGATTAAAAAAAAACAACACATATATTATGTACAAATGCCAACAATTTGCATGCATCATTCCACATTTGAATAAAACACACTTACTCTATGGTTGTGTAAGTCTGCAGTTGTTTTTTTGTTTTGTTTTTGTTGTGGTTCATGATTAAAGTGCAAAGTGAGATAACAGTGTCTGTCATTCAGATCCTAAACCATCAAAGCCCATTGAAAAATCATACAGAATATACCTAAGGAAGAATACATATAAGCTCACACTTAATTCCTAAAGGCATACTTAAATTTTACTAATTTCTATGGAATTTAATCGCAGACTTAAATGAAAATCAGGCACACGATTAAGTGCTTCTGTGAGTCATTTTCATGAGCTGGATCATTAAAATTAAATATAGATTTTAGTCTTTAATGATGTGGAAAAAAAAAAAGTTGAGTTTTATCTAAATAATTCCAACAATATAAATTGGTTTCTATGCTATTTCAGCCAAGCTGAACGTTTGCTGATTCGAGGTCCCATCACTCTTCCAGTTTGGGGACTAAAGAGGAGAGAGAATATCTCACAGTGGAACTCTGAGAAATTCCTGATTCCCATCCCATTAGTACTCCCAGAAATGCAAATGTTGTGTTCCATGGGAAATTATTCTTAACTTTTAACTACTTCTCATCATTTTTAATGCACAAATACACACATGTTCAGGCAACCTCCTCATTTTAATTTTATCCTTTTGTCATTTATAAACACACAATCTAAAGTTGTCAGGACCTCCTGTTGGGGTCACCTGAAACACTTTTGAAACTCTTTTAGGGGATATGGGTATTTGTCGTGAAAATACGGTGATAAAGCAAAAAGGTTTTAGTCCTGGCTCTGTAGGGATTCATATCCTCAGATACAATCTTTAAAGATTCTGAATAGCCCAGGAAAAATCATTCTATTTACAGATGTTTCTACAGTACAAGAATTTTAATATTTGGTGCACTTATTTTTAACTCTATCATATATACTTCTAAAATGCATAGTATCACTGTATCTAAAAAGAAGACTGTGATCTTCTGTTAAACCACTGAGTACAACAGCAAACAGGGTGAGAGATAAAATATTTTCAGATTGATATTTTCCCTATTTAAGGGGCAAATGTCTCTTTCACATCTATTTCTGTACCTTTCCTTCTTTCTTGATTTCTCCTAGGAGCTAAATAAAATCCAACAAGATCTAACTCATATAATTTGTTCCAGAGAAGTTTTACCACTATTATTGCTACTATTACTCTTACTGCTGCTGACAATAATGGCAGTAACTCAAATAACATAAGTTGATCCAAACCTGAGTGGTGGTAAAATGCAGATTAAAATGCAAAACTACATTAACACGAACATTCAGCAAAAGGAAGTAAATGAAAGGAAGATCTACAGAGATCAACTTAAACATACCTTCCACGAAAGATGAAAAATATGTGTATCCATTAAATCACTGGAATAACCAGCACTCACTAATGAACTAAGAGATCTAAAGATCATTCCTCTAAATAGTCAAGCAAGAACCTGCATCTGTTTATCTCACATATTTCAGTATGTTGAGGTTGGGTCAACCCTTTTTTGATTATATCTGCGTGAAAAACAGCATTATATTGCTGGTATGCTTTTCTAGATACCATATAAAAAGAGCATTAAACACTAGGGATGTCCTTGAAGTAGAACTGTCAGTTCCACTGTACAAGCTGTGCTTTTCATGAGACCATCCAGGGTTTGGCCAGCAATGAGATTTTTTCATTGCAAAAGAGCTCACATTTAGTTAGCAACATGTCTGCATTTCCCCATATGGTTCCTTCCAAGGTGTTGTGTCATATACAATGATGTCACATTTTGGAGGGAGAAGGAAAAAAGGCCTCAAGCTGTTTTCTTCCTTTTTTAAAGCTTCACCGATTATGCGGTAGCTTTAAGCAGCCTGCTCATCTCTAGCGTGCAGTTGGTTATCTGTTCTCCTTAATTTGAGCTTGCATGTGTTCACACAGCTTTACAAGAAAAAGAACAACATTTCATACCAGAGTTCCAGTGTTTATCCATCCAAATTTTCAGTCCAACACATTTCCACTGGCTTCTGAAGTGTGAGGCTCTGAGGGTGCAGTGTAATAGTTTACATCTTTCTCCAAGCTGTTATATTTACATGCCTTGTAAACCTGTCGTGCTTAAGGCTTTCAGCAGCGTTGCTTTGATTTCATTTGTGGTTTTATAATTACTGTTTTATTCTCAGGCATATTATTCTTGGAAGGCCAAGAATGCAATGAGAATATCCAGGAACATCCTTTGTTCTCCCAGTAATACTGCTTACACCCGTGAAAATGTGAGCTGCACACGTGGCTTACAAAGAGCATTTCCCAAGTCCAAAAAAAGGTTATGGTATAAAGGAACCTTTTATTTATTCTCTTATTCTTGATCATCATACATCTATTTCTATGGTAACAGAATCTCCCTCCACTGTTGGACTACATGGTCTTGGAGGTCTTTTCCAACCTTCATGATTCTATGATTCAGTTTTCACTGTATTTTTTCCCATGTGTCCATTCATAGAGACTGGCACTGATGTACAGTGCTTTTGGGATCTCGACAGCCAAAGCCAGCAGAGGGCTTAATTCCTATTGATAGCTGTATCTAGGACCGTGACTGTTACTGGAGAGACCAATACCATCTGAAAAATGCTATTGTATTCATCTGGACCAGACTAATAGCTACAAATCAGGACTTATGAGAGACATGCACATCTCTGTGGCCAGGTATGGTACTCCAAAACACCAAAAATTAGACTAGATTTAGACAAGTTTAGGCAGATGAAGCCCACTCTGTGAGTAGCTGTCTAGACAGAAGTATCTGGTACCTTTTGGGGCACCCAGGTATGTTACACTGGGTCACTGACTGCTGGCACAGAGGGATGGCACGCAGCGGCGGTCTATCTATAACCCCAGTGAATATGTCTTAGACTCTCCAGGGCATCTAAAGCTATTGAGTTGAACAAATGCAGGTTTCTACTTAAAGCCAAGTTAGAGAGTGCTTCAGACTCCAAAGTCTGTAACGAGTGGGATCTCATACACTTTCTGAAATATGAGCAGTTAGCGCCATTTGAAATGCCCAAGGGTATTCTTCTTCAGAATGGCTCAGTTCTCCAGTAGCTCCTGGCTGAGTGTCATGAGCATCTCTAGTACTCTAAAAAATGGTACTAGAGATGCCTGAACTCAGACTGCTGATTCGAGTCTTCAATTTCTATTGACTACAGTGGAAGCTCAGACAGCAGCAAGATGTAAATCTACATTACACCTTCATTAAATTACCTTTGTCAAGACATCAGCAGGTTTCCATGATTTGCTGAGTACTGATCCCAAGTTTCTAACTGGGGAAGTACTGATCCCAAGTTTCTACCTTCTGGGAAAGTTTTCCTCAAAAGAAATGCAAGAAATAAATATATTTCTGTGAGTATGAACAAAAAGGACTGTCTTCAGATTACTACAAAAGAATGGGTAGTAAATCCACCTGGTGTTCCTTGGGCTCTCATCCTGTTGTGTGCCCTCAGGATATCTTTTGCCATGATTGCCTCAGTAAAATACCCATATTCATGTAATTAATTTATTAAAGCTAAGAAGACTGGGTTAATCATTCAAAAAGTAGAGATCTATACTGCAACCCTACGTAATGTATAAAATTCTTGGTGTCCCTCTTAGATGAGAGAAAAATACAGTACCTGGGTTCAGTACAACTAAACTTTAAATTTTAATCAAGTAAACTGCTCCAAATGTGCCATTTTTGCCCCTGTTTTGTACATAATTTCACTACTTAGATCTACGATGTGGTTAGATTAACATTCCCATTCTATATTGGTCATTATCTAACAGATTTTTCTGCATCTGACTGATTATCAAAACTTATTTTTCATAATTAATTTAATTCAATAGCTAGGGCTGTTAATTTGATGAACTGAGTTCCATGTTTAGATAGACACCATCATCCATCTTTCTACACTCTACGAGAGAAAGTACACAAATTCATCCGAAATACAAACTGCATAAACTCAGATTATTTAAGCAATACGAATGCATTTAATACACTGGTACCTAAAATGTTCTGAGGTGTTGGACAAGTGCAGTACTGCTACACAGAAACGGTAAGAATATTTCAAATAATTTTACAACAGTGATACTGTGGATATAACTCATGGAATCAAAGCAAAGAAGCCCATTTGGTTTTTGTATTTCCTTTGGGACATGATAATTCTAGGACGGCAATGGATTTTTATGACAAATTATCTGAGGCATTTAGTATTGTGTAGCAAAACCTTGAGTACCAACATTATTTTTTTTGTTGCTGTTTTTGTTTTTGTTTTGTGTTGCTGGGTTTTTATTTTGTTTTGTTTTGTTTTCTTTTTTAGAATTCTTCAAATTCCAGACACTTTCATGACATCAGCCTGCATGGGACCTAGAAATCAGGCTGAAAAGATACTCAAGGCTATGTTGTTTTCTCTTATACACTCTAGACCAAATATTACCCTAAAGCAACAATGTCAACAGGGATTGGCTGAAAAATGAACCTAGGACACACTAATTTTTTAGCTAATTCAGGAGAAAAGTACATTGATAAAAATTTCAGAAATAGAAGAGACAATATGTCATTTCAGTTAATAACTATTGGACTTACAAGAATATTAAAAGACAGTAATACACAAATGAAAAATGGCAGCTTCATGTTTAATTTTGCTTCTCCCTTACCTATCTCCTCTATGATAAGTCCAGCTCCATTGACCATATACTGCCAACTCAGGTAGTTTACTGTTGTTAAAAAAGAATTGAATTTGCCACAGTAATCTCTGGTAGACATTTGTTTAATCTATTTAAAATAGTGAAATAGAAATAGAAAATAGTGAAATAGAAAATAGTGAAATAGAAATAGTGAAGACTTCAGCATCTCCAGACTTCACTAGTAGGTTTTTCTTAACATCTAGCCACAGCTGGCTTCTTTTGCTCATTCTCATGCTTACAACATGGACCAGAAATATACTGTTTTTATTCAAATACAGTAATTCTGATATTTGCATTCAAGTGAATAAAACAGCACAATGTGGCAATAGACTTACATTAATCACACTTTTTCTAAAAGCAAACAAAGAGCTTCTTTTTCAGCATCTTGTTAATATCACAATATGATACAAAATTAACCTTGAAACTCAGAATTAAATTGAATATGGATACTTATTATATGGAAGACCTAGGGAATTTTACTTTTTTCCCCATTTATGGACTGATTTGTAAAATCTATAACAGGTGTTGACTGCTTCCATTTTTGACTGCTTTTGTTTTCCTACATTCAGGTGAAGCTCATGAATATAGACTGATGCAGAGGTAACTGCCACCCTTCAATATTCAACCCCATCTGCTATCTGAAGACTCTTACTAGTTGTTGGAGACTCATTTACCAGCAAAGGGTAAGAAGTCAAACCTCCATTACTTTGCTGGAGACTGCCAATAACCAACAGTCCTGGAATATCCTCTTCACACTGGTGTGGGTTAGATGGTCAGATGGATTAAATTTAACATCACTGATGGAGAGAAGCAGTGCATCAAATGCAAATGGAACAGAGAGAACAAGCAGCTACTCTTTTACCTGTTTTATACACCCAGCTACACAGCCATCACCTCCTCATACATCCAAAGGCCTGAAGTAGCCATATTGCTTGAGTTGGACATACCTCCCAGTGGCACTGTATAATTTTTCTTGTCTTAGTTATGTGAAGAACAACAGAGACAGGCCTTTTTTTTTTTTTTTCTTCCCAATTTTATGTTGCTTTAAATCTGACATCAGTGTTCTATTACTGAGTTAACTGGTATCCACGTGGCTTTGTAACTACCAACAGCAGAAGTGGAAATCAAACCATATGGCGTGGCTGTGCTTCAGAAAGAGCCTGCCATTTGGCTTGGAGATTTTTGGTTCCTTTTGATTTAGACTCCAATTGGAGTTCCCATAAATCCTGTGATTAGAACAATTTTTTTTCTCATTTAAATCCCAAATACTGCCTTTTCATAAAATTTTCTTCTATAACAAAGAAAAAGTATAATTCTACTTTTTCCATGGAGGGAATGGACATCCTCTACTTTTAGCAATTATTCATCTCAAAGAAAGAAAACTCACTAAAGTAGAAAAGATCAGCCTTTAAAGAATAAGAAAGTCATCAATGCTTTGGCCATCACAAACTTAGGGAGAACTTATCCTTCACATGTTCATTGAAATCAGATTGTTAATGAAGAAACATGGTAAAGAATGGGAAATAGAAACACTGTGCTTTCTAGGCCTTTATTTTGTAAACATTTGGACTTGTGCAAATTCGTTAATTGAGGCAATTGATTTTTGCCTGAAAATGGTAGCAATGTCTAATTCATTAAAGCCTAAAATAACATCCTTTGGGCTAAATGGGGTCATTTCATTTGTAACCTTTCAGTGATGTATTAACATTTCGGAAGCATTTCTGTGCATATCTTAAAAAGTGCCACATTAACAGGAACGGGCCTGAAGAAAGAAAAAAAAGTTACAAACACTCACACACGCACACAGGCACACACGCACACACAATATATATGGCCTCCAGCCCCTGTCCTTCCTCTTCTGCAGCATTTTAAGGTCTGTGTTTAATATTGCCAAGCCTACTTGAGTGATAAATGCAACTGTATAAAAATTACTTATTACAAGCTGTCATGTTGCCTCACTCACATTGCAGGGCTAGAGGCACTGTACATAAAGCTCGGATCTCCACCTTGACAGCATCGGCAGGGCTGGCTTTAAAATAAAATGCTTTCAGTCATGAATACAAAACATAATTTACTTTTTCATAATACTTCAGTTTGGAAACACTTTGGAAAGCTCATGTTACCATCAAACCTTTACCTGAGCCGTGCCAGCACCCAGTTAATTCCAAGTTGTCAATTTACTTCAGTGCCGCTTTCCATCACTCAGCCTTTGAAGAAACATTAAGCTGTTCAAATTGCCATCCCTTTAATTTTTTTTTTTTTTTTTAAAGTTATATTTAACCTCGATTCTTTGGCAGCGAGTAGTTGACACAATAGGATTATCCCAAGCATTAAATTACAATTTGGGAGAGTGCCTGCTCAGCGCACTTCTTTTTCAGAAGCCCCTTGACTTGCTGTGTGTTCCATGCACCGAAAATTATCCCGACTCCCAGCCCCTATTTTTTCCCCTCTCTTTTGCGCAGTGCCCAGTTACACAATTCCCCTTGAGTTGCTCCTCCCTCCCAAAGAGGTTCAGAGGTTTAATTCTGTGCTGTGGTAACCCAGCCACCCCTTTTCTCCTGCATTAGTACTGTATTGATGCTTAAATATAAAAGCTCACTGTAAGCTGTGGATGTCAGTGAGATTGAAATTGAAAGTGAAGGTTCTGGGGAGGCTGGCTGGGTAACAACTGATGCGTTGTGACTGTTTTTATAGTTGGTCATGATGCATACAGTATGTGAAGTTCCCATCTGTACTGGTGTCTGCCCACCAGCCACCCTGCCACATTCGCAAAAGTGGCTCCAGCACCGAGCGCAATAGGAACAGAACTGCAGATGCCTCCCTTTAGCCCAAATTCCTTTTGACAATGTTCACATCCAGTTAGGGCCCAAAGTGCCTGTACTTGTCAGGAGGGATAACGAGTGAGGAAAGTAGTCCCTTTTCGAAAGTGAAACAGAATTGCCAAAGGAAATATTTTCTCTTCTTCCCCCTCCTTCCCCTCCTTGGCTGCCCCCGCTTCTGCAAAACTCTGTCCTCCCCTTTCCCTCCTCCACAGATGCCGTGTCCAAAAAAAAAAAAAAAAAAAAAAAGAAAAAAAAATTAGATTGGCATCTCTGAAACAGGTTTACAACAATTGCCTTTTTTTTTTTCCATTTTTTTTTCCAAGCAATTGGTGTAGAAAGGGAATGCAGTTGTGAGAGTGGGAGGGAAGGAAGACTTTGGATTTCACTGTGCTGATTACAGCAACCCAGAGCAGATACATCATGCTCCTGAGCTCTGGGACTCAGCTACTGCAAGATTTGTGGTCCCCAGTGGGCTGCTTAGCTAGATGCCAAGAATGGGTGTGTATTGCCTGTGCTGTTGGAATATATTTCTATTCCACCCAAACAGATACAATTTGTCTAGAAGCAAAATCCATTTCTTCATATCCCTATCTTTCTTTCTTCTTTCTTTCTTTTTTTTTTTTCTTTTTCTTTTCTCTGGAGTATAATTCATTAATGGATCATTTAAATAATAGAGGCAAGTATACTCTCTTTTTCTTTTTCACGATGCAGGGTCAGAACTCAAAGGCTTTCTTGGTTCTAACAGCCAATGACAGGTCTGTGACTCAGTTTCCACATCTGTAAAGCAGCAGATACAGTGCTATGTCAGTAGAGGGCTCTGCAGGTGACCTCCTGTTGTCAAGTATTCAGAAAGAGTGGTGCTGCAGTGGCACAGTTGCCCGGGGAGATGGTGGGGTCACCGTCCCTGGAGGTGTTTAAGGCCAGATTGGATGGGGCCCTGGGCAGCCTGGTCTAGTATTAAATGGGGAGGTTGGTGGCCCTGCCTGCAGCAAGGGGTTGGAGCTTCATGATCCTTGAGGTCCCTTCCAACCCTGGCCATTCTATGATTCTGTGATAGCATAGAAATACTTTTTCAAGAAAACTGCTTGATTTAAAAGTTATGTAAAAAGGACATAAAATGTTCACAGTGGACTAAAAAGCATTTGAAAACGCTAGACATTTGATTTAGTATCTAAATAGTAGATCTTAAGATTTAAGATTTTAGTTGATCTTTAAGATTTAAAAAAATCTTACCTTCAATGGGAACACGAATGCATCTGACATTCTGTTCAATTATCTCCTCTTACCTTCTAAATGTAATTCAATAAGGCTTAGGCAATTAATAAATACAAACCCCTTTTAAAATTATCTATGTATTTCTAAACATATCAGTAAATTTGGATTGCTTTCCTGGACTTTTGTTTCCTTTTGAGATATGGAAATTGGATGAAATTTAAGTAAATTAAATATCTCCACAGTAAAGAAAGAACGCTTTCATTTCTGGCTGGCATATTCAGCAAACTGGCCAACTTGAGATTAAAGTAGAAACAAGGACACTCTGGTTTTGATTTTGGATCACATAAAAAAAACCTCCCCACCACCACCAGCAACAACAGCAATCAAACTGTATAGGAATCTTGGGCTAAATTCAGTTTGGTTGGCTGAAACAGTGATGATTTCCATGCTGTTATATCTCTTGTTCATAATGGGAATGCTGTAGCCTCTGGAATCTCTGGTATGCGGGACATTAAAGGACACACCTATGGGCAGTGCCTGTTCCAAAAATAAGTTAAAGCTCTGATATTCAGGAGAAGTAGGCTCAGGTAGACTTTCCTTCACCATTGATTCTTGAGAACTCATCTGTCTTGTCCTGATTCCCTGCAGAGAATACAACTTTGAGGCACTGTCTTCAGGCAGTTGACGTATTGTAGTAAGCAATTATAAATCTAGAAAACAGCCAGAAGGAATAAAAAAAGGGAGGAATTTTTCCTTCCTTCTATATCACCACCCCCAACCCATTCCCTTGAAAAGAAATTAAATTAAAAGACCATAAAAATCTGGGAAATAATTATGAAGAAGTTGGTTTCCCAGTGAGTCCTGGACCCCTATTCTTTGTTAATGGAAGGCATAGGATAAGGAATCTGGTGGCTGTTTTCTGAAGTCACTATGAAAGTAATTTAGGTCCAGATATCTTCAAGTTGGAGATATACCATAAAATTGTTACTGATTCTTCTGTACAGAGTGGAGAGAAATAGGAGCCATAGGTTGGTAGCAGAGATTGAGGGAGGCATACGTTCTCTAGAGGAGTCTGTCTCCATCCACTTTAGGGGATGCTGGATGAAGAACTTGGGTTGTGCTTCCACAGTAAGAGTTTAAATCACCAAAGCAAAGGGTTGTCCTATCCCTGTTGCCTGGTTCACACTTCATGACTTGTCTTGCAGCAAGCTCTGATGCAGACACTCCATGACATGGTGTCGTTAACTGAGAGCTGCAAAAAAAAGGTGCTCATTTGTCCTCAGATGTGGTTAATGAGCAATACTGCCAGTACTAGGAGTGAGAGAGACCTGAAACACTCATTTGGAGCCAGCCAGACTTCAAAAGGTATTCAAGCAATGGCAGAATGTAGGCAGTTTTATTCTACACTATCAGCTTGTGGTGGCATATGGTATGTGAGATAGAACCCACCTGTAGACGTAGTCCATGCTGGGAAGTGCAGTGGTGCCATCAGAGATCCCAAATGACCTCACATGATGTATGAAGAGGGAATACCACAGTGTGCTGAACATCATGGCCAAGTCCAGGAAATAATGTAGCTGAAGTAATAATATTTTCATGCTCAACTCTGCTCAGACCTCACTGTGTCAGTGCCTATGTGTCCTCAGATTCCCGTGACTCAAACACTGGAAGGTGAAACAGGGCTAGAGCCATTTCCCTGGCTCTTAGGCAGCTTGGGACAATCCAGATATCCGTACCCAAATCCTCTTACTCTCTGAAATGGAAGAGGCTGCACCCAAATTGCCTACTGGAGTACTATGATTTAACTGCAGCAGAAATGCTGGGGAGAGAGTGCTTTAAGGCAGGTTTACATGGCTGACCTCACTCGACCTGTTACAAAGGTTTCCAGACCCTTCAGCAGAAATCAGCAGTGAGGTTTCATGCTTAAAAGATGCAGAAAGCCCTGTTCCATCACACAACCAACCAGTGCTTTTGTTCTTTAAATTTTACTGGGAAATTAGAAGCTGGTTACTACCAGGGACTTTTAGGAAGAAAGAAAATGAAAGCTGTGTTTGCACTGGATTTTGCTGTTGAAAATAGCTGAGTGTCACATGCCTCTGGCTTTTATGTTGCATTCCAGCTATTGTAGTTTACTACTTTGTCTTTCAGATAAAGAATAGATGAGGGAACTTTTCCACTGACTGCACAAAAAGAAAATACAAATCCCTCTTACGACACAGTTCCATTTTTTACCCTTTCCTAACTTTCCCTGCTGACACAACTTGTGCCCATTTAGAGGGGGGAGTCCTCTGCTTTCTTGTTAAGCAGAGCTGGGATTGTGTGTGACACGTGAGCAGAAAAGGCTCAAAAAAAAAAGCAGAAAAAAATGAAATCTGTGAACTTGCCTTCCGGTCCTGACCTGAAGGGTTTGTCCACAGAGTGAAAATGTCCACACACAAACTGTTCATTCATCTTCTGCGTTCACTCTATGAAGACTGTCATCAGGATGCCAGCCTGCACCAGCTGTGCGATTTGCCATTTGCTTGCTAGGAGCTGAGTCTAACAAGTCATTTTATGAAGTCTAGATCTTCCAACAATGTTTGGTGAAAACAAAGTTCAGCCTCTGTATCCTGGGTCAGATTTAAGCCATGAAATACAATAAAAATGCTCACTATCTCATTACATATTACCTTAAAGACAAGCAAGGATATCACAAATCCCTTTGGTTATCTGTCTGCTTTTAGAACTATAATCTATAATTATTATGGATGTATTTAGGCACATTCTGGACCTTTGATATGAATCTATTAATCAGATCTGTCATATTACATCATCTTTTGGATCAAGGCGAGAAGCATGATTTTTTCCATTGCCTGCACAAAAGGAAATGTTGATCTTTCTTATGTCACAGCCTTTTCTTCATCTTTCTTTACTTTTTGACACTAAAAACTTGTGAGTGATCTCCCTTGCTTAGCACTGCCTTTCTTCTTAAACTCCTTATTGGATGACAGGAGGTAGAAACTCTTTTAGATGAAGCCCGGTTTCTCCTATGAAAATGAAGGCTCAGAGCATAGAATTGAAGATCTTTTGAACTCTACTCTTTCTTTCCCATAAATGTTCATAAGAAATGCATCAATTAGCTGTGCACAGTCATCTTTTAATGATGTCTGTCCAGTACCACGCACAGCACTGTTCAGTGTAGTTGAAGATAGCCCAGACTGCAGGTGGCTGATGCTAACAGGTTTGAAAAACAGCCTCTTTGTAGTCTGGCAATCATTTTTATAACTTCACTTTAGATTCTTCACATTTATTTTTTCCAAATGTCAAAGTAATGATCTGGAATGTACTTACAATATTTTTTTCAAAACTTTACTGATGCTGAGACTATTAATTAAATTGTTACAAAAACCCACTCCTGCTGAAGGTACTCTTGCCAGATAATACATATTTCTGCATTTTGGAGCATGAAAGCTAAAAAAAAAACCTTCTGTCACAAACTTGTGCTATTTTAATATTCCTGGGCAGTGAGTTAAGTTTTGGAAATCTGAAGGAGTTGTTAGATCTGAAATTTTTCTCGAGCAAGAATAAATGTCAGTCTTTGGAAGGATTTTGATAGTCTCAATGCTATTTATTTTGGCACAGCACAGCATGACTGAAGAAAGGGAAGACATGATATTTTCTGTTGTTGGTTTTCCTAGTGTACTTTTAATGCATTTCAGTTTGTTAAAGCTTGGGAGCCCAGTTAAGTATAAGAATGTAAGATTGGACATATACAGTTAAATCCCATCTGGTCATCCCTGACTATAACTAGAGGTGGATATCTCAATGAAAGCATAACATTGGGTTTCACACACAGTAAACACAAGATGTTCTCCCAGCCTCCAATGAACTTGTCTCTGGGCTGAAGAGGGTTGTATTTAATGACTGTCCATGATTTTTGCATCCAAGAATTTCTTCAGTCAACCCCTGTAGGCTTTAGGATTGAAAGCACCCCACATATATATATATGTTATATATAATATATATACATATATGTCTGTGTATGTATACACGTGTATGTAGGCATTCACTACTCAATTGTATTCTGTGTGAAGAATCACCTCTGGAGGTAAAGTTGTGCCATAAATGTAGGTAGTTGTGAGCATTTCTGTGTATACATAGGGAGATACAGTTCACCACTGAGCAACACACTGCTGTCTCAATTTTTAGAGAATTATCATTTCTTGCACACTGATGGACCAATACCAGTTATGACCCTACTAATCTCACTTCCATTATCAAGACCACAGTAAGTAAAGGCGGTGGTGGGTGTTGTAGAACCCCACCTGGACTATTCTGCTCCTTGCATGAATTTCTGCTTTACACTGATTTCTCTCAAGACCACTCAAACAATGTCTTAGGACAAACAATAACTCCTTCACAGAGAACAAAAATGGAGAAGGCTTTGGTACAGTCAGACGTGTGTTCATAAATTTGTGTCGTCTAATGAGGGTCTTAGAATCCAGAAAGTCTTGAATAGGCTGCTTATGTCAAATCCTAACGGCGATTTCGTGCTGACACGTTCAGCACCAGAGTACATTGAAATCATTCCCTCCAGAAGTAATCCCACAGATTGAGGTGCCTACATTCCTCACATGGCTGCAGTTAATTCTGCTTCACTTCAAAAAGCTTGAGAAAAGTGGAGTGCCTTAAGCAGGTGCCCACTTAGTGGTAAAACAGTCGAGCCAGCTCATTGCAAAGGCTGAGAGAAGTGGTTGGTCTGAAATATTCTCAGTGCCTTGGTTTTGGAAGCTTCTGAGGAATAGGTTTCTGAAACAAGAAACTTTATTTTGGGTGTAAATATCGAAGTCAAACCTGTGGGCATGGATACTGGGAGCTGTGTGTTCCACATCTGCCAGAAGAGATGCTGCCAACACCCATCTTTTGCATAATGGTCCCGTGGTTACTGCCTTGTCCTGGGAAGATCAGCAACTGAAGCTGCAGGGCAGTTTTAGCCTGAGAAATATTAAAACCAACTCTTCCCATACTCCGCAATGTGCTTTAACCAGGTACATCTAGCCCATTCAACATGGACAGTAGGAAATTCTACCCTTTCTGCCGTGGACAACCGCTTACAGAGCCACAAAGAAAGCAGGCCTGAAGGAATGTGGTTTATTGGGTAGGAGCCTTAGCCAGGATAGGAGATTCATACTTTCTGGTCTCAGCTTCTCCAAACTGTGAACCAACGTTTAACAATTATTCTCTAGATGGCTAAGTTATTCCAAGATATTCTTTATCAAGCCAAACCCTGCTTGAGGAGGGAATCAGCTTAAAAGGAAAAACATGTCTTCTAGAAGACCTATGGTGACATATCACCACTGAGAAAACCAAATATACAGAAAAATAAAGTCATCATGGTAGCATCCCATCTTCTGGAATAATGCTCTTCTCTTGTGGTAGAATGAAGGTGCCAATGTAATAGGCTTTAAATAGCAAAATGAACCTCACAATAGTGCACAGACATTGTCAGAAGATATTTCATCTGGATATAAATTGCACTGGAGAGACTAAAGCTGAATGGAAACAATCACATACCTGCATGTCCTCAGACCTTCCACAGGTATGTAGATATAAATGACTTTATTTTTAAGTACAGGACAGATTTTATTCTCCATTCTGTAAGTAAAAAAAAAAAAAAAAAAAAAAAAATAAAAATGATTAATAATCAACTAAATGAGCAGGATCCATTCTTCAAGTGGGGAATCTCTGAAAGAACTAAAAAGGCAATCAGGGAATTAAAGCTTGCATGAGCCTACAAGACCTACAAAAATAGGTGTTTGTATATGCACAGGTGGCAAAATCTGGCTTTTCTTAACTTCAGTGCTTCACTTCAGTGCCTTTTCTAATGCTCTTTTAATGTTTGTGTTCAAGGATGGATGGGCACTTATGCTTGTGCATGTGGAATGGAACAGAATAGGCATAAATCAGTTTCTATTCACTTGCTGATCATAAAAAAACTCTGTAAACACACAGTACAGGCTCACAACTTGTTTCTAGAAATACCAAGGGACATATTCCCAATGATAATTTTCCATAGCTATTCAGAGAGATGATTTTACATTACAACCATGGAAAATGTCATGTGATCATTTCCAAAGTTAGTAACAATTTGTGTGTTTAGAATGTAGCAAATGGTTTGTGGTACATGAGTATAAAATGATTACTTTCCTCAGTTCCAGACTTCCTGTATTAAACTTACAGTGCAACAGAGGATCATAGAATCGTAGAATCATAGAATGGCTCAGATAGGAAAAGACCTTCAAGATCATCGAGTCCAACCTCAAAGATCATCAAGCCCAACATCAAAGTCACCAAGTTCAACCTCAAAATAATGTTAAAATTGATAGAAGTTTGATAGAGAGCTGTTCTGAAAAACAAGAAAGAGAAAACTTCACTCTGAAGTTTTGCTTTTCACTTAGACTAAAAAATCTAAGCAAAATACAAAAGAAAAAAGGACTTTTTTTACAAATTTTGGCAGAAATTGAACAAAATCAAAAGGCTGAAAATAATGAATAGAGAAATGATTTATTCTGTTATCAAGACATACAGCACAGAGACTATCACAACAGCCTGTTTAAAATTAAATATGAGCTTTGTAATAATGTCATTGACACAACACTTATGAACACTTCTAAAATGAAAAGAAATAATAACAGCATTTCAAAGTCACTTCTACTGTGACATCACTTAGGCCCACATTCAATACTACACCTCCCAAGGGCCTACTATAGAATGGCTTGAGTTGGAAGGGAATCCTTGTAGAAATGTACTGGAAAAAAAGTACTTACATTCTATGTGATTGGACTGTTATCAGATAATTTAAATAATCTAAAAGGGTTGTTCATTTGAAGCTGACACAACGTTGTTATAGAGATTTTTACAAGATTCTATCTACAACAAACTGAAAATGTTAACCTTCTTAGTTTTGTAACAGAAATGTAAATTTGGCATTAGTTGATACTATTTTATTAAAATTTTCAGTCTGTAATGGCCAATAAAAATAATTGCATCTTAAATTAGTCTAATGACAAAAATCTGAAGTTGTATATTTGAACCAACAGAAATTTTCTCTACCTGAACAAAATTTGCCAGTGTAATTATGCTGTTTAGTACACAGCTAAAGAGAAGTAGCAGAGAAAAAACTTGTGGATAAAGTATTAAAATAGATAGCAGAAGAAAAAAAAAGTTCTTTAGCTGATATAGCTAGTCCTTTGGGGAGGGGAAGTTGTTCAATCTATATCTAAGAAGTTTTTCATCAACAAGGGATGTGTCTTTTCTAATAAGACTTGTTAATCTGGTTTTATCACTGCAACTAAAATAACAGTGGACAGAGCCCTGGTCCCAATAGGAGAATTGCAAAGAATTTTCAGCACATGAGCACATCCCTAAAAGATGCTTCTGGAGGCAGGACTGGCTCTCTTTAGTTTCTGGACCATATAGAACAAAGACAGTTTGACATAGACACAACCATATGGAACCTGAGTCTCCAAGACACCAATCTTAGTGTAGGCCAACAACCATCCTAAGTGTAGTGAAGGTCTTGACAAGAATTTAGTCGTTTGCCTTCATTCTACACCAGCTTTCTGCACAGCAATTCCCACTCCCAAAGAAGCTTTAAAGCCATTTTTTAGTTATTTTGGCATCAGTTTATGTGTCAAATATTTCTGAGAGAGAGAGAAGCCATTCCTGCTCTGGGGACCGATAGGAAAATGTTGGAAAAAATCATTGAATCATTAAGGTTGGAAAAGACCTCTCAGGTCACCCCAATCCACCCTACTATGTCCACTGACCACTGGCCACATCTCCACAGTTCTTGAACACCACCAGGGACAGTGACTCCACCACCTTCCTGGGCACCACTCCTTCTAAGAAGAGATTTTTCCTAATATCCAACCAGAAGGAGATACACTGGGATGAACACGGTGATCATGGTGGGAGTTATTTGTGCTTGTGTATGTGTAAGGATTTTTACACAAAAGTCTGAATTGCTGCTCCCTTTTGCAGTGCTGGATATCTCATTGTGTCAGGCAGCCTTGGTGGTCTGGGCTGCGAGCACGTTCTGGTCCTACAAATTGAGCAGTAGAGCAACTCTTTGGCAGTACAGTGCAGAAAGGACGGGTTTCCCTTGGTTATGTCATATGCTCATGGGGATTTAGTAGAAGCAGAGAAATGGAGCTGCTCTATTCTTAGTGCTAGTAGGACAGGTGACACAACACTGTCATTTGTCACTAGCTGGCACTGCAGGCGACAGATGCAACAGAGGCCAAGAGCCAAATGGTCACGGGAGAGCATCTCAATTTCTGCAAGAGCCCTGCAGTCCTCTTCTTCTTCAAGGCATGGCTGAGAGAAGGGAGCTGCCTCCCTGCACTGTGGGTTTGTCCTGGGGGGGACAAAGTCACACCGTAGGTTTGCAGAGGACCTGGGCAGGGAGGGGGGCTGGCAGCTTGTCTGGCAGATCCAAGCAGACAGGGCACCTGCCTGTAAGGCATCCCAGCTCCTACCTTTGCCCATTCACCCTCTGGGGAGGCACTTCCTGTTCATATTCCACCTGGCTTTGGATTTTCCTGTTATTTTCCTTCTCCTGGGCATAAAGCAGTAAAAGGTATAATTTGATGGGGGGAGGGGGGAGGGGAAACCGCTATTTAAAATGACATAAGCACACCAATAGTTTGAGGAGAGATCAGACAGTCGTGCTTTGATCTGTTCTAATTTCACAGTCCGTCTTGTTTCTATGAAGAATTCCTTGTTTATTTTTCTCGTGCTTTTTTTTTTATTTTTCTTGAATCGTTAAGATTCAATCTTAAATATGTGAGTCTTCACATCTGACTTTAGGTCTTTCCTGTGTAGCTGAACCCACCTGAATCATCCAGATCCCTTTTGCAGTCAAGGGAAAGGAATTGATATCGGAGTGTCTGGTTTCACCCATCCTAAAGTACAACCTAAATCAGATCGAATCAGCTCTGTCTTAACAGACCCTGTTTTTACTTTGTTGGCAGCTGGGGATAAATTCAGTTGCCTACATGTTGTCATGTAGTGCAGTGTATACAAGTTGACCTCAGGCTTTCTCTACAAATGTATGCTGATCATGTGTCTCACCTGACAGCTTTGTGTCTTGGATGCAGTGGGACATTTTGACAGCAATAAACACCCAAGTGTCAGAAGAAAGGCGAAACCCTTTGTAGAGCCTAGTGAGTTTCTTACTTAGCTAAACATAGGCATCTAAATACCTTTCTAGTTATCTTTTTACTTTGATTGTATTGACTGTTGTTTTAAAGCGTGGTCAAAGCGTAAGTGTGTGATGATATTTGAAGAGCCCTCAGCTATCCTGCCTGGCCTCTAGACTTAAGCCCTTTGTCATATCTGACAGAAGACTTTTTGGATACCTTAGATAGTCACAAATGGTCCCAGACATACATACTAGGGTAACAGAACTAAAGACAGACACCTGGATCTGAATGTAATTCATAAAGTTAGGACAGAAGAATGTCACCCTATTTCTTTTCCTGAAGGCTTAGTGCAGTGATCATGGCGTTAAGGTTGTCTAATTTGTGATGGCAATGACAATCAATGTAAGACTCAACGCTTCAAACAATGACTTCAGATTCTGAAGTCATGCTGAAGTCAACACTTCAGTAATGCTGAAATGTCCAGCATTACTGATTCGAAAATTTGAGAATTTTTAAAATGAATCCTGCAGTGTGACATTAGGCCAAGTTTTCAAGCTTTTCTCAAAACATAGGAAAGTTTAACAAAATGTTCCCTGAAAGAAATGGAGTTGCTTGATCTTATCATGAGAGACCTGAAGTTTCACCAGAAAACAAATGACATGTTGAGAAAGTCAGTCATGAAAGATGGATTGCATGTCATCAGGCTCTGGTGAGCAGAGGATGATGACTTCTGGTGATCTTCAAATCTTCCTGTCAAACACCAAACCTCAAATACAAACCCTGACAGATAACAAAACAGAGTTCATGCCAACAAAACAAAACAAAACAGAAAACCCCACACAACAACAAAAAAGCCATGTAAACTCCTTGAGTCTTCCCCGGTATTTTTGTCTTTCAGATTGAAAAAAATGGATGAATGTACTTTTTTTTATTTTTTTTTTTTATTTTTTATTTTAACTAACAGCTTTAGAACTTTGGGATTTTACAGAAAACAGTGTTATCTGATAGAATTAATTTTAAATCTTCCTTCAGGTACTAGTTAGATTTTCAGTGAATCAGAAATTTCCTGAGGAAGGTTTACAAATTGTAGAAATGCAAAAGGTTGGATTTGTCCCTGATCTTTCAGCACTGAACTGTCTTTTACTCAGATAAGCCTTCCAATAATTAAAAGGGGGGAAATCAACTTTTACATGGATAGATAGTGATATGATGAGGAGGAAAAGATTTAAACTAAAGAGGGAAGTTTTAGATCAGATACTGGGGGAAGTTTTTCACTGAGGGCTTGGTGAGGCGATGGAACAGACTGCTCAGAGAATTTGTGGATGCGCCCTCTCTGGAAGTATTCAAGGCCAGGTTGGATGGAGTCTTGGGCAATCTGATCTAGTTCTTGATCTAGTGGCTGGCAACCCTGCCTTGAGTCCCTTCCAACCCAGGCCATTCAGTGATTCTATATGGTTCTATGAATTCACAATGCCCAAAGTAAATCTGTTGTGGGAGTTCAGCTTCAGTAGCCTTCTGCATTTGACAGCAGATACAACTTGAAAGGAAGATTCAAAACTGAAATGTAGGAGATTTCAGTCATCAACAGAAGAACTTCTTTCTCTTCGCTGATTATATATGGAGCCAAAGAGAACAGCATTTTCATTTTGGCACTTCAAAGTAGTCTAACTTTAATCCTTTGTATTTTTCTGTCTTGCTGGATTCCATTTATATGAGCTTAAAGTCTATATTGTAAATCTCCATATTCATATTCATAATTAAAAAATTGAGAATAACCAGTGAAGAGAAATGGGCATATCCAGGAAGTGGTTTAATCAGATTGATAACCTCATTTTTAGTTGAAATAAATTGCAGGTCAGAGCTCCTCTAAACGCTTGTATTTGGGAAGATGAGTATTTCGTTTAGGCAGTATAAAAACCTACCATTCCACTTCAGTGGACCCTCAACTTCTATTCAATTCAGGGGGAACCTAGAGAATCCCTCCTCTGGTTCTTCAGATTTCCCAGCCTAAATTTAGTGCAATTTTTTTTCTGAAACCTCATTATTTTGTGCTCAGTGGATTGAAATCCACTCCAAGCTTCTTGGTTGTTCCATGTCCCCGGTTCAGAGATTTGGACGCTCTAGCCAGAAGACTGTTGTGATATAAGCATGGAAATGATTTTCAGCAGTAGAGCTGGATGGGAAGAAAATGTGCTCAAATGTATGCTCCTGCACTTTTATAGCAAACAATTGTTATGATAGAGTTTCATGACAATTAGCAATTACCTGATAATATTTTCAAATGGATCAGTGATATTCAGAGCTGAAAAACAACAGACTATCATACCAGAACAATGAATGTAAGCCTACAGAATTCTTCTTAAAAACAAATAGATTTACAACACAGTATGGCACCAGCTCTTTGGTACATCAATATCCTGCAATATCTCCCAACACAATTGCTAAACAAGATATGCATCTCTATAACTGGAGAGAGGTAGTCATGGTGAATCACAGAATAAAGCTTTTCATTATATTTAAACCTTTTAATTGTGTCCCAGCCCAGTTTCAGTGTCTATAAATACTGGGCTAATGACCATAAGAATTCCTCTTATGGGCAATCAAGAATCTGTAGCCCTAGAAAGACTCTGCAAAGTTCTCTACATCCTCATGAAATCTTTCAGTACTTCTTCATCTTAAGGTAAGAAAAGGTGGGGAATTAGGCAGCAGAAGGAGATGAAAAGGTTGTAAGGATTTTCCATATTCCAAAATCGTATTGTTTTATTTAAAAAAAAAAAAAAATTCTCAAGCCATTTATAGCCATTTGTAGCCATTGCTTATCTTTCTGTATGGCCCTCCTCCATCCAGCTTTTCAGCTGACACTCAAAACTGTTTGATCAGAGAACAGCTCAGTCAGTACAACTCAGGGGAGTTATTTCCCCTTTCTCTTTTTCCCGTCTTTCTCTTGTCTGAGTTTCAAATTCATTTGCTCTATTTTAATATCCTGTTTTTTCATATTGGTGGTTTTTATTCACTAACGTAATTCCAAAATACAGGAGAATACTGGCAAAACATGACTGGAATTCTCTTGTAGGAGATCCAACTCACTGTGGTTGGTCTAAGTCCTGAGAAATCATCTCTGTGACCACTGGCTGCTTCTACCTGTTGACACCAGAAAAAGGTATTAGAATCTGTTGCCTTGAAAATAAACAGAATAAACAGATATATTCTACTGGAAATAAAGCCACTGATCATTTTTCTGGAATCAAGAAAAAGGGAGAATCCTGGTTCCAAGCAATGCAAAGAACAGCTGGTTTGGCATTGCTTCTGTAATACTGGCAAGCTTGTTCTACAGGCAGTTTGCACCTACCATCAATAAAAGACTAAGTGAAAGTGCAAGCCATCTGTCTCTGGTGTGACTTTGAACCCCACAGAACATCTCCTCAGTGATGGCAACCGTCATCCCCTCAGTCTTCAGGGAGGTCCTCCATCTGAGTGCAAGGTGTGGGTTTTCTGTACTCGTCCTGGTAGATCGCATGGAAAAGAAGTAAATGGAAGCATTTTATTGTTACACATATTTTAAAACCTTAGAGGGAGATGACTGAAAATTCCTCTTTAACCACCTTCCTTGAGTGCTGAAGCATGTGTCAGTGTGCCTTCTCTTCCCAATGATGCTTGCATTCAATAAATAAGGAAATAGTTTTCTGTCTTCTGGGAAACCACTGGACTTACAGAAATTGTGTGGACTCCTGAGTTAGAAACATGAATAGAAATGACCTCTGCAGCAGTGGGTTTCTGCATTCATTTAGACAAACTCTAGTTATCTTTAACGAGCAAAAAAGCTGCAAAAAAAACTGCCTTATGTGTGCTGTCACATTTTAACACCAGTGCATTCTCCTGGATTTTCTATGCTGTGAATATTCTCATATTTGCATACAAAGATGCCATGATAAGAATATGACTTCAGAGGAGCCAGGACACTAACATGTTTTTTAACTGCTATGGATGGCACCAGAATATGGAGTAGTTACCGCTTTTGATTTTGTTGTTCATCTTGTTGCTCCTCTTTCTTTTTATTTTAGTTGTTTTTTTTTTTTTTTTTTTACAATGAGAGGTATGTAATCATGTCAACATTTTCTACTGACCAAACATCTGAGAAATTTCTTCTTTGAAGATCTGGCACCAGTTGGTGGTGGAAACTTGCTTCTTTCCCCCTGCTCTGTGCCACAGACCTGCAGATGCCAGATCTGGCATTTGCATCCATGACAAGTAGGCTGCCTTGCCAGCTTGTTTCACTGAAATTGGCTCATGCTGGGAGGATCTGCTCACAAACTTGTTATGCTGGCACCTGACCATTTTTGGGTACTATCTTTAACAGGGCACATCTGTTGTAGGCACACATACTCTTCAGCTGGCTCAAAGCACCACGTGACAGACTGCCCTATTTTATGGAATTTATCCAGCCTTGACACACTCTTGGGTACACAGCTCAGCAATTCTACAGTCTTGGTTACACTTGACAACCCAGGCTGACATTAGCAATCTTGTCTCACTTCCCCCCCCCCCTCTTTCATGAGGAGTAATCACAGTTGCCTTCCTCATCCGTATGGCTAAAACACAAGGCTAAGTCATATGGTTGTCGAGTTCGAGACATATTGGGCCTGTTTGACAACTCCCTTTTTCAAGGCTCTCTAAATAGTGCAGAAAATTCCACTGCAATTAATTTTGAAAATGTTAAGTGTTTATTAACTGTGAAAGCTCTGAAGGGAAAGCAAAAATAAATGATTGTCAAGATACTCTTTATTTAAGCTACTGTAATTTGTTTCCTTGAAAATGCAAACATCAATGGAAGGAGAAAAAGCCGAAGAGACCCTTTGATTTCATCCTTGTATCTGATTTCTCTTATGGGAGTTTGGGTGCTAGAACCAGGTATATTCATTATTTTTTGGCAAAGTACTACTGATGTTAAAATTAATGCTGCTTCAGCAAGAATCAGAGCATTCAGCTCTAGAGAAAAGCAATAAGATGCTGATTTATTTCATTTAGGTGAGGGCAAGAGAGAAGATGAGGAGTCTGAGTCCACCAGGATCAAAACAATGCTGCAGAAAGCTCTGATACTGTGACAGAAGACCTACCAGACAGCTAATTAAACCACTGCCCATGTCTGTGCTCCATCCAGATCACAGTTCCATACAGATTATGCAAAAGAAATGGATACCGCAAATTTCTATATTTGTTATTTCTGAAAGGAACAAAAAGAATGGCTGTCAGGGATCCCTTTATTTAAGTGAAAAAAATTGACTCCAGAAACACTCCTAAACGTGCCAAAATCTTTACAGTCAAATATCATTCAGTCCTGCAAGGCAAGAAGAAGAATATTCTTCTTTTTGTTTTTTTTTTCCCCCCCATAAGTTCTTTGCACTTGTTTCTAGCCCAGGAAGAATTCAGTATATATGAAAGTTAAAAGCTGGACTATTTTTATATTGAAAACACCATCTTTTGTCCATATGTGAGAATTCAGTTTTGCTTCTTCAGTGCTGACCATTCTGTGTTTCAAAGTAGCCACGATCTATGTGTATTCAGACAAGCACCACAGAAAGTAAACCTGGTCAACATACACAGAAAAAACATCTTTCTGATTCTGCCTTGTTTCTTACTTTTCTCGACAGTATCCATGTATCATATTCCTAGCATCTAAACATTAGGAGAAAGGGGAAGGAAAGCAAAGCTGAAGGAAGTTGCTTGAGAAATATCTGTTGGAATATCCATCCCTAGAAGTTCTTGAGAACAGGGTAGCAGCTGCCACGAGGGCTCAGGTATGGTTGATCTTGCTGTGACTAAGCAGTAAAGTAGAGGACTTCACGCAGCCCTGTTCAGCTTCACCGCCTATAGTTTCTAAATAGGTAAAGATGGTGATTGATATTGACATGGTGTTCAAATTCTTCTGCAGTGTCTTCCTTTATCAGGGCTTTGTCTCTTCTACGTTATCAAAGACAATCTAAAAAAGAAAACCTTAGAGAAAAACATTGTGGTGATATATTCTCTTTTTTTGAGGGTTGGACTAGATGACTTTAGAGTTCTCTTCCAATGCTTCCGTGATTCTATGATTTATTGTATCATACAAAAATCCATGGATAGTGTTTGCTTTTTCCATAACTAATAAAACTGTGTGCAATAGTCTTATTTGTATTTACTCATTTTCTTGTCTTAAAAGAAAATCAGGTCAGACACGGGCATACAAGAACAAACAGAAATACTGAAATTATTATTCAGGTTAAGTGATTTATGGAAATTGAACTGAAAATAGAAATAGACAATAATGTGCTGAACCCTGAAGTGACTTCTTACTTTGTAAGATACACTGGAAGAATGCATTGAAATTGCCTCCTCGAGAACATGTGTATTGGTACAGATACATGAGTGTTTGTTTGTATGTCTTTCATGCCTGTACATACACGTGTATGTAATGTTGTACACCATAGGCCAACATTTTGGCATGGCTTAGTGCGATGATATTGGGTTATTTCTCTTTGAAGACTGGAAATTGGAGCCAATTATTTTCTAAATGATTCACAGAGTAATTTCTTAAAAGAAAGGAAAGGCAACAAGAGAAAATCTGTTGTTTCTGTGCCTACAGATATGCTTTCATTTCTCACTGCCCTTTTTCTCCATTGCCTTGTGAGATTTTTGTTCACTTCCAGCCAAAAATGAAAGAGGTTTGGAAGTTAAATAGTATGAAATTCCTACTAGGAAACAAGAAGCTGTTAGAACAGTGAGACTAATCATTCCATGGCCATAAAATATTTCACCTGAGCTGAGTAGCTACTAGACACCACAGAAACCCCTGGTTTTACCCCACGTCTGACTTGTTGCTGGTTCTTCCTGAAACATCACACAGAACCATCAGTAGGAGGGGCCTCAAGAGGCACATAGTCTGTCTGTGCACCTTCCCTTCACAGCTGAGTTCCAATATTACCTGGTCTTTCTTGGCACTTCCCCTGTCTTCACAGTAGCAAAAAAAAAAAAAAAAGACAGCATTCTCAGACTAGTTACCTTATGGGCAAACACAAACTATACAAATAGGGGTAATTTCTGAAAGGTATAATTGAGGCCAAGGGAAATACTATAGTATTTCTAAGGACCTTTACGGTACAAAGATTTACAGCTAACATTTTGTCTGGTGAATCTTTTACCCTTGTGTTTCTCTCACTTATCTTTTTTTTTTTTTTTTTTTCCACAATACACACACTGCCTTAGCAGTAAAACAGAAGACAAAATGAAAGCAAATGAAATCAGGCTCAATGTGTCTTTGTGAGAAAGGGAAGTATCTTTCTTGTGTCTTCAAGACAAAGTGAACACTAGAACAACTAGGAGGAGTTGCTGGATCCTGCTATCGATGAGCCTCCCCTATGCTGCTGAAATTGTCATTTTCTTGCTGTAGTTTGGATCATCAGGCCTGCATTCATCTCATCCAACTTCATATATAGTTATGTGAAGCATCTGTGTTGATGTAGGATCCTTCTATAGTGAATACAGAGGAGGAGACACACACAGTCACAAAATGACATATCTTGGCTGATTCTCTTGAGATACTTCTTTTTTCATTCACTTGGTAATGGTCTTACAGAACCTCATATACCTTTAGTCATACAGGATAAATCAGGACCTAGACTCTGACAGAAAAAATGAGAATCAGATCTCAAGTAAGCAGTCTGGGTGACACTGTGAAGAGTGATTCCACCTCTGTGTCCATAGTAGGAAAGGTCTTGCAAGACAGACCTTGCAATAAAGACTCCCCACAAAACAGTGAGATGGTCTAGTTGTGGTTTATATAAAAGTAACATTTTTTTTGTCAGTCCTGTGTCTGATGAAACAAGGCCTCAGAGTGTGTCTTTCTTTAATACCCTCTGTCATGACATTCCTCACCTTTCATATTCAGATGGCCAACTCTCCCAAACTTCACACGAAATACTTTCCTGCACAAGCTGTGACACAGCATGGAAAGATCAAAGGCTGCTGTCTGACTGCTCATTTCGGCTAACGTTGAAAAAAAAGTAATCCAGGTGCAGAAAAGACCTTTAACCCTTTCTTCAGCCTGTTTGTTAAAGAGGACGAACCTTTCTTGTTCTTAGGTTGTTCTAACCCCTAGATCCAGTTAGGCTATATGTGAGAAAGTTTCAGGAAAGGGGATTGGTAATGCTGGCATTTATTTTGCTTCAAAAGAAAGATGCTGGGAGAAGCAGTAAGAAACAAGTAAACAATGAAGATCAGGCGTACCAATGTCAATCCTGCCAAACCCAAACAAGATTATTAAATCTATTGCTATACCACATCCATCTCAGAGCCCCTATCTATTGATCTCTCTAT
Source organism: Lagopus leucura (assembly GCF_019238085.1). NCBI lineage: Eukaryota > Metazoa > Chordata > Aves > Galliformes > Phasianidae > Lagopus > Lagopus leucura. Next base: position 2,676,384 of record NW_024962287.1, read on the forward strand.
TATCCATGCATGTAAGTAGCTTTCGTGCACTGCAGCATCGCTACTCCTCTCGGAGGAGAAACAAAGTAAACCACTACTCCTGGAAAGCATAGAAAGCTGTGCTTTGAAGGACTTTGAAAGGCCCTCTGTTACACTACCTGACCCAAGACAAGATCAATTGCACCTAAATAATTTGATACAAATGTCTGAGCCATCCTAAAAAAAATGTGGTATGACTCCACAGTTTTCCTACTGAGAGTGGTGGATGTGGTGGCTCCTGTTAACGTCTGTTTCAAGAATCACAAAGGCTCTAGAGGCCCAAAGTTCTCCTTTAGCATGTCTCATAAACTACTTATTTTTGCCATGAATGGGATATCATAACAGTAAAGCCTTTGTTTTGCAAAATTTGGAACCACTTTATCCCTGAGTCAAATTAGAACCAGAGAGCTATCACTTTGCAATGCAGAAGCATCTTGTTCTGATATTTTAGTCACCATGATAGCTTATTCCAAAATGATCCAATTAAATAATCCAATCCAAGTAATTTGTAACACTAGAGTAGCATAATCTACCCCGAATAGTCTGTAGCACTAGAATTACATTGTGAGCAGCAAAAAATCTTGCAGAACTTAAAAGAAAAAGCAGCAGGAAATTCTTAGTTTGTCGAGCAGGACTTCACAAGAGGGAAGACTGAAGCTTTCTTGGTGATAGCGTGCTTTGGTAACAACATGAGTCTGTGAGGTTCTGGACTGTTTACCCCAAGAAACCTGAAGTTCCTCTCCAGCTTCACAGCAATTTATTTTGCCCTTTCTACCTGTATTTCTTCCCTGACCATTGGCTTTGTGTCCCTATGTACGTACACCCTTTCTGACAGGACTGCCTCTTAAGATTTGCTCTGCATCTTAAGGCTGGATTTGCTCTGGCCAGGCTGGATGTGGTTCTGGGCAGCCTGGTCTGGTGGTTGACACCCCTGCACACAGCAGGGGGTTGAAACTAGATGATCATTGTGGTCCTTTTCAACCCAAGGCCATTCTATGATTCTTCATCAAATTCAGCTCTCATCCCATGTATATAGATATTGACATCCAGAGGTGGATTTATTAGAAGGAATGAAGAGGGCTTTTAACAGCCTTGTCTTGATATGTTTTCTGCGTAATATAGTGTTGGATTCCTATCCTATATGTCAGCCAAGCACATGGTGGGAGGAATGTGGTGGAACTGTAGAGGACCAGTAGCCTTGCAAAACATCTGTTGGCCAATTTCATCCAAAAATTTGACAGATTGGATATAGATTGCAAGGAGGAAGAAAGTGAATCTCTGAATGGTGTGGTGCAGGCATTCACAAGCTTGAATCAGAGCTTGCTCCTTTTTGGGCAGGAGGGGATACAGCTAGAAACAAAAAAGCTATTACTTACCTGGTTTCAGTTTTCCCATTGCATATAGAATAAATGATCATGGTACATTAATATTTCCAAACTCCAGAAAAAAATCAACTCCTAGATAATAAGAAAAACAAAAACAGATCTGGAGTTAGTGTCTGAAAACAGAAGCCTGGTAATCTTGAATTTTGGAGCCCTTCCAATTTAACTGCAGTATATACAGCTTTAGAGGACAACAAGGGTCTCTCTGCTATTTAAATAGATGGGGTTCTTCATCCTGTATTTGTGGATCTGGTTCTGCGTTCACAAAAGACTGCACGAGTCAACTGGTGGAAATTTTCCATTTGTGCTAAAAAGGCAATTTTCTTCCTCTTTAACACTAATAGCTCAAGCCCTGTGTCTCTCAATTTATAACCCAAAGGTATGGAAGCCCTACTTGCATTTTGCTCTGTCAGCTATGTCACAAAAATACTGATTTAAAGCTCAATTTTTCCTCTCTTTGCATGTTTTCAGTAATGTCTGGATAAGAACAATCTTCAGATGCCCTCCCATATTTAAATTTTCTCAAGAAAACATGCACTCCTTAAAGAACAGATAGGCTCAAGAAAAAAATAAAATAAAAGAGAGAGAAAAACAGCCCTTCAGGCTTCCCATTTTTCACAAGTGATTGTGATAATGAAGAGGAAATGCTGAAGCCCTCAGTTTATGGTTTTCTGTAAGATTGTAAATTGGGAAAGCTTCCTTCTTACAAAAGTGGTCATTGCTCCTTCCCTCACAGCTGCAAGAGGGCAGAAAAGAGATTAAGAGGAAGGCTGTCAGGACGAAGGGGAAGTACTAACAGCTGATCTTCATGTCCTCAGCTGCTGCATCCACCCCTGTTCTCCATGCACTCGTTGGGCAGAGGGCTTTTTATTCAAAGTATCTTACATTGAAAAATACTAGAGAAGACCACCTTTCAGAGATGGAATGTAAGCAGTAAGATGAATTTTATTTGTTTACGGTTTACTTCTTGGATACAAACTCAAGAAAAAGAAATAAGATTGATTCACAACAGGCTGGTTCTTATCTAAAAGTGGTAGGAGAAATTCTACCTTTCTCACATGACAACAATGATGTCCAAGAGGGTTTCTGTTCCCAAATGTGGTTTTCATTTGTCCTGATGGACATGCAGTTAGAAATGTATTTTTGGGCAAGGATATTCTGTAGTAAGTTTTTGGAATCCTCTGAAAATCCTATTAAAACAACAACAATCAAACAAATAAGCAGTTTCCAGATACTGTTTGCAGAGAAGATTTTTTCGTATCAGCTGTCATTCCTGTCATCCTTCATTCCAAATAACCCAAAATGCATCAAGACCATATGAAGCACTCCTTCCTCTTCACAACTGCTTATCCTAGTGTAAAAATCACTGTTATTAACTATTTAAATAATATCAGAGAGGAAAAAAAACCACACTTGAATGAAATATATTTCACAATCTGGAAGAAACACTAAGGTGACTGTATTGTGTATCTTGCTAGCTGTTTGGTTGGCTGTAAAAGGTGCTGGTGGTTGATAGCCATAGTTAGAAAGCTACTGTAGATAGAAAATCAGTGCTGACTGGTGCTGAGCCAATAGGGAGCATCTGTGGCTCATGGTGAGAACTGGCAATGGATATGGAGAATTTCCTGAGAAAAGAGAGCAGTGCTATTAGAATAACCTATTAATACCTGACTGTTAGACATATCTGCAGCATCACTGAAATTCTAATTACCTTGGTCAAGACTTCAATAGTCTTTAATAGTCTCAGTGTATGACGAGAGACATCCACTGATCTAAGGACATGAAAATGTTGTCTTACCCCAGAAATTTCTTCTTTATCTACATCCAAAGATCCTGAACTAGAGAAGCTGGTAGCCTAAATATTTCTGTTTTCTTACTGAGATAGCTGATACTATGAGTAACACTTGGCATGAACAGAAATCTTTTGTGCATTTCACTGACGTTACTCAGATTAACCCCACCTACCACTTGCCCCTGAAGTCAGAATAATATGACATGGACTGAAAATATATAATAATTATGGAGTCTTTGATTTGACACTTTCAGGGAAAAAAAATATAAATAAAAATAGTTTCTCTTACTACCATAGGTGCCTTTGAAACATAAATTAGAATTTCTTGTCCTAATTTGCCGTTGACAAGTCTTAGAGGCAGAGTTAAGACAAAATTCTTGAGCCAGCAAACTTGCTTCTACAAGTACAAAGGAATTTAAAGAGTGGCCTCAGGAAGAAATGGATGTAGCTGTCAGTCACATGAAAGAATTTAGAAACAGAATGCAATGCTTTGTCAAATGGTGGGATTCAAATGTAATGGCATGTCGTTGACCCTGGTGCTCAGCAACACATATTTCAAATCCCTGAAGATTAATAGGGAAGATGCTTACAGCTCTCACAACAGCTGCTGGAAAGTGTTCCTATCTCAGGTTTTAATTACACGTATTTATACAGTAAAAAATTCCTAAATGCAGCATAGCCTGTAGTATGCAACAATTTTGAACATTTATGAGATTCAGGCAATTAAGAGTCTAAACTTTCAAATGTTTCCAGATGGCACACTGATTAACAATTGTGCGAATTTAATATTTGTTTAAATGCTCTACTCTGTGAAATACTTCTTAATGGTAGATGAACGCATTGGAATGAATCTAGGCACAACTTTTCTTCAAGCACAACTTGCCTCCTTGCCTGAAGAAGTGAAAATCTTATTAGCTGATTATATAGACCAAAAGCAGCAGCAGAGCAGCGGTAAGGGATGAAAAAGACAAAATAGAAGTCAAGCTATTTTTCCACTAATGAACATTTCTTCTTTCTCTTTAGACACAGGTCCCATGGTATTCATGCAAGCCACTTACAGCATCAGTCTCCCTGCTCTTGAAAGTGAACCTACTTGTAAGGACATTTCCTTGGGGCTAACGGCTTTATGAATGTTGACAACTGTTGCATGCAGTAAATTGAAGGTGAGGAGGTATGGTTTTTGTTTTGTTTTTAAAGAGCACAAAACATTTAGTGCATTCAGTGGGGTTAAAAGACATTCCTAGAATAATGTGTCTACAGCTTATCTGGATATTTCCAAGCCTTCAGTGTATACTGCATTTTTTGCTTCAGACTGAAATCTATTCAATCTCCCACTTTCTACTAAAATGCCTATTTTTGCAGATGAAGTTTATTATAACAGAAAGAAGCCTAATGGTGATGATGTTGGTCAATAGCTATGCATCAAGAGTTTCCAGAGATTTGTGTAGAAATTGATGGTCTGATTAGCTCATATTTTTGAATGCAGTGTTAGAGTTTGAAAGAATAGGAATGACCTGAAAATTAAATATTAGAAGTCCTGTAAGTCTCCTATTCTCAAACAAACAAACAAACATGCAAAAAGCTTCTGCTACCTAACTATAATCTCCAAAAAACTGGCTTCTGCTACATTTGGGATGAATTTATCTTATGCAGTGCTTACAATGCGTGCAAGTCATAGAAAAGTTTATCTCATCTGCCATCAGAGTTCTGAAGGGTAACATCTGAGTCCAGGACTGAGTGACATAGTAACTTCCTGATACTGAGTGGAGAAAAATATATACCTTCAAAGCCATATTCTTTTCTTCTCTTTTAGAATTAAGGAGGAGATGAACTACTCTGAAAATTCTTGCTCCCCAAGGTCCAAGAGAATCTGGAACGATTACTTTTGTTGTAGGTATCTACTTCTTAGAGAAGTAAATTAAGTGAGGTATATCTCAATAACAGTAGAGATCATTCATTTTGAATTTCAAAATATATATCATGAATTTCAAAATTAACAGGTGTGTGTGTATGTAAGGGACAGCAGAGATTAGAAAAAAAAAGCAATAGAAACATCAACATTTTGGCAAAAGTGACCCTGTTCTCATGCTTGACTTTCACTCTTAATAGAACTATTTCATTGTAGGTTCTTTCTGAGACATGATTTTAAGCCATTAGTTATGCCTTTTCCCTTTCTTTTCCTTTTTTCCCCCTTGGTTACTTAAGCAGGTTGCAAAGCTGGAAGCATTCAAGCTGGAACAGTTTTTGAAACTCTTGATAATCTCCTGGTTTTCAAATTAGGCAAAGGAAGATTATTCATTTACAAACCTGTAAGGAATTTAAAAGGAAACCTTAAAAATTAAAATAGCAAACTGAAATTGTGTGAAATGATTTTAGTAGAACCAGGAGAAACAATGGAATCCTACCCCTAGGCACTGATCCCTGAACATCTGTAAGGGAAATGTATGAAGTAAATTGTGTGGTGTGTTGGGTGTGATTTTAAGGACTGTGTTTCTAGCTCAGAAGGAAGAACAGATAATCTCTTCATTTGCCTCCATGTGGGAATAACACACAAAAGGAAAATGTACGAGAATCAGCCAAAAGAGGATAAAATATGAATGCTATCTAAAAGAAGAAAGAATTCTGTGTTCAATTTAACAGCTGGTTAATGGACTAGGATGGATATGGTAACAACTATGTTCTAGAGCCCAGAGCCTGGACACTACTTTCTCTTGCAAGTTACATGACATCTTTGATAAGCCACTTGGCCATTATGCTTTCTTTTAAACTTTTTGCCTAGTTGGATTGCAATTGATGGAGACAAGCAATTTTCCTTCTACTTCTTTGACCTCAGTCCTGTACAAGGTTTTAACTGCTAAAAATGTCTAACACATCCATGATGGCATTTGGTAGGCTCTGTTTGCTGCCAAAATTGAACTCCTAATGATCAGTGTAGTTTCTCCTTTACTGAGATACTGAGATCGCGTTGTGAAAATTTATATGTATGCTGACTCTACTTGTCATTGAATTGCTGTGTTATGGTAATAGTATATGAGGAATTTTACCTGTTCTATTATTTTACACAAATTTTGCATCAGCTTCCCCCATTTATTTATATATATATATATATTTCCAGTGTCAGGGGATACTGATTTAATTCCTCTCGTTGTTATGACATAAATGAGTTGATATTATCTCAGTAGCAGTCATGAGGACAAGATTTTAATGCCAGTGTTAACTGGTCCAGAATAATTAAGGAAGGAGGGAGGTGAGGATGTGCCTCACCCTCAGAAGCATACAGAGGTGTCCTGAGCTACATGACAAAGGACAAAGTCTCCCTGTTGCAGCCTCTTAATTAACCACCACAATTTATGAAGTTTTGTGAAAACCCCTTAAGTTTTACAAAGTAATTTTGAGGATAGCACAATATTTTTTTTTAGATCATAACAATTATTCCTAAATAGCTTGACAGTATAGCTAATGTGAGTGGGAAAAAAAAGCATAATTTCCAAGAAATAAAAAACACTTTTTCAATGTAGCAAGAAAATTAGCATAGGCTTTCCTACCTGAATTCTAACAAATTCATTCCTATTTTTCCTTAGAGTTTTATCACCACTCACTTTTCCAGATACTGCATGTGATATATTAGTCTATTTGGATTTGATAGGCAATAAAAACAGACCAGTCAGTCTGTTAGTTCTATAACCTCTTGCATTTAAGAAATAATATAAATAGCATAAAGACAGAGGGAGAAATCAACGCGTCAATTATTTATGTAGAAAAAAAAATCTACCTAGTAAAATGAAATTGCTTATTTCCTGAAGGGCAGAGATGAACTTTTTTGGCTGTTTATGCAAAAATCTTATAAATATTTAAATGTAAATAATAAAATCTTTACATGCATAAATAAACATGAGATTGATATTACACACACCATAGCAGCAAAAAATGGCAACTGCAGCTTCTTCAGTAAAATGAATATTTCCTGTGACTGAACGGAGAATAATCTCAAAGCTAGTAAGATACCTCACAGATGCTCCTATTCCTCATTGCTTTTAACCAAAATTCCCCTTTTCTGAAAAAAAAAACCTGAAGACTTCTCTGGAAGAGATCATATAGAGTGGCTGGGTTGGAAGGGACCTTTAAGGTTGCCTTGTTTCAATCCCCTGCTATAGGCAGAGACACCTCCCTCTAGACCAAGTGGCTCACAGCCCCATCCAGCCTGGCCTTGAGTGCTTCCAGGGAGGGGGCATCCACAGCCTCACTGTGCAACCTGTTCCAGTGTCTCACCACCCCCCCAGGAAATAATTTCTTCCTAATATCTAGCCTAAATCTACCCTCTTCCAGTTCATAGCTATTTCCCCTCATTTTGTTGCTATGTGCTCTTATTAAAAGTCCTTCCTCAGTTTTCCTGCAGTTCCCCTTCAGATACTGGAAGGTTGTTTAGGATGGAAGATGTTTAGGATGAGATTAAATAGATTCTGATGTCATTAAACATAGGATACTAGGATTAGCATGGGGGAAGCTGAGAGAATTTTAAGAGCTAGTAACACAGAGGTGTCTGTTACTTTGTCCATTACCAAGGCTCGTATGACTTCAAGAATTAAGCACTTGACTGGGATGCAGGTTTGGTCAGTAGCATAAGAAGTGGAACTTGCGTGAAAAATAAAATGGTGGTCCCCAGGCTTTCTCCTTGTCTTTAGCATTAAAGATAGAGGAAACTCCCCTGACCTCATGTTGGTGCTCACAGTCCATCTGTATGCTGCATTACCAGACTCACCACTGCCTTCAGCCATCATGAGTCAGTTCTTGGCCACCTGGCTGTATGAGATACACCTCAGCAGAATGAATCAGGTCCAAGCTTATTACCACTATTTTGCCAGCAGGTTTGTTTCTGAAACTTTGGTTACGTGCATATAACTACATAAAACAGGTCATGGATCAGTTGGAGGTCAGTCTTGCTTGACAGCTAAAGGGAGCAGCCTAGCTTGTAGGCACATGCCTACATTCTCTTCCCTACAGACAGGATAGCTGTGTCCAAACTGCCTGCTGGGAGCAGTTCATAGCACATCAGTACTCTGGGCTGTGCAAAGACAGTCTAGGAGAGCCAGCGTAAGGCAAAACCACGTAGGAAGCATGTGAGCAATTACATATTCTGGATAATAGGGGAATGGAGTCTGACAACATGTTCTGGCTTTGATTTGTTTGTTGGTATAAATGTAACCTTTGTTCCCAGTAGAGAGTTATGAGGTCCTGAAGAACTCCATGTTTATGAAAAGACTCTAGAGACAGGCTCTAAGAGTACAGGAAATTCTATGATTAGTCTCTTTTCCCACAGACACATTTATTTAAGTAATTTCCCTTTGCTAACATGAGCTCATTTTGTGGTGTACAAGTGTTCTAGGCTCTTAATCCATATCACCATCTGTATAGTTTTACCAACTGTAAGCATGACTTATGCAGAGTATAAAGTCACTCTGGGAATGTTAAATAAGCAAGTTCAGGATTGCCACTTAACATTAAAAAACCAATCAAACAACAACAACAACCAAAACACCAAAACAACTCCCACCAAAATAAAGTCCTTGAAAAGGACTTGAAATCACGTCTCTGTGTTTGGTGTCATTTTAATAGCAGACCTAAGTTCAAACGCAAGACCACCTGCCCAAGTGAGAGATGGAAAATGTTCAGGACCGTTGAGCACTGCACGCATTTTCACAGTGGCTCGGCAAAGAGCTATTCAGCACAGGTGTTTAATTACGACACATCAGGGAAGCTCATGGCATTCCACGCTCCTTAGTCTCACACTCCCACCTGTGTGGTGGACTTATGTCAGCAAGCAAGGCTGAAAAAGCAGGTATATTGCAATGCTTACAGCTTCCAAAACAGCCCTGGGGCTTTTCTGACTTGATGGGAGCAACCAAACTCATTGCACAAAAACCACAGGTATACACGCATGAGCAGAATTCATAACACTAGATTAGGAAATGCACTCAAGTTACGTTGTTTGGAGTTGGAGGGTGGCTCGTGTGCAGTTCGGATCATGACACAGTGGTGAGGGTTTCTGTGCAAAAGTCTAAGGAATGAAAGAATCATCTTGAAAAATTCAAGAGAAAGCTGCCTGGAAAGCGTCCAGCGCAAACATTTTTGCCTTCTGAAAATGCTGAGTTGTTGAGCATAAAATGTGCTATGGAAACATTCTTATTTCAATTCATCCTAATCTGCCCAAAAGATGCAAGAAAAGAATGGAATGTCCTGGTAAACTCAAAATATTCAATTTCAGACATTTATTATATTTATTTATTTTTTTAATATGAGATGCCGAGTTTCTATTTTTTGAAAACTTATAATCAAATAAAACTTTATTCTGTGTTTAACTTTAGTCCTTCAGAGTTACTAAAACGAAAGGCTGAGTAACTTGGGTCTGTTCAGCCTGGGGAAAAGAAGACTGAGAAGGGATCTGAATAATGTTCATATATATCTAAAGAGAAGTGGGAGGTGAATGGATGAGGACAGGTTTTTCTTGGTGGTGTGTAGCGATCAGACAAGGAGCAGTGGCCTAAAACTTGAACATAGAAGTTCTGTGCTAACATGAAGAAGGACTTCTTGGTGGTAAGGGCAGTGGAGCACTGGCACAGGCTGCCCAGAGAGGTGGTGGAGTCTCCTTCTATAGAGACATTCCAGACATATCTGGATGCCGACCTGTGCAATCAGTTGTAGAGGACTGCTTTAGCAGGAGTTTGGACTTGATAACCTCTTGAAATTCCTCTCAAGCCCTGCAATGCTGTGATTCTGTGACTCTGTGAAAACTATTTCTCAATATGCATTGATCTTACTTCCATAGCCTTATTTTGAAGGACTTTCATTTAGAAGTTGTTCCCTATGGTTCCTTTGTTGTTGCTGTCTTTTTGTTGTTTTGTTGTTGTTTCTTTTTTAAATCACATTCAAACAAAGTTTTAAACTTTTTTTTTTCTTTCTGAGTTCTGACTTAACATCTGAAAGGGTGCAAGATTTCTCCTAGCAGGAGAAACAAGTGCTTTAGCAGATATATTATCGTAGCATAGGTGCCTGGCTATATGGAGTAGAGGCTCTAATTTCAGTTTTAAAATAGACACTGCTATCTTCAGTCACAAACAGAAAGTAGATATTCACACTGGATTGGTTCCAAGGTTCCTGACATAGTTATAAGAGTTATGGCATAGAAACTATTTGGCTAGTTCTTCCAACAGAAATAATAGTACAAAAAAGGAATAGGTAAGTCTACTTTTGAAGAGCACATAGACTAGTGCAGTATCCACATATTAGCTGTAAACAAACCTTGGGTTTTTATTTCTGGAGTGGAATATATATAATCTAATATACAAATATTAGGGAGATGAATTTAAATCAGTCATCTAGGCTGGCTGGACAAATAACTGAGAAGTACTGTAGCATCTGCTAGGTGCTGTGGAGTGAGATCAATAGGCTACCAATGGATTTTGTTAGACTACGTTTTAGGTAGTGATGTCTTTGGGACAGTTTCATCTCACTTAGGTTTAAATGCTTGAAAAGGCTGACAGTGCGATCGTTCATATCTGAGCAAGTGACTTTGGGTTGGGTTTTAGTGACTGGAGATGAGTAGGTGTTCTCAAGGTGCAGTTAATTTGGCTGAGACGAATATCTTTTCAATTTTTATCATGAAGTGAGGCTGGAAAATGACCTCCAAGATTAATGTTTCATCTGAAGATTTCTAAAATCAGAAATGAAACAGTATCCAGTATAAACTCTCAAGGAATAGCATTTTCTTCTCTGTAGGGGTGGATTCTAGTGATCAGATCTTTTCTATGACTGAGGTGCTTGGAATTTAGAGTTCTGTACTCCACAGGAGAAAAATGATAAGGTAATGCAGTGTATCCCCATTAGCTCAGCTATCACTGAGGTTATCAAATAATGGTGGGTTGTTTTGTGTTTTTTTTTTTTTTTTTTTCCCAACAGTTTCAAATAGGTTTTTATAGGAATGCAAATCTCCAGGCTGGGATTTGAGATAGCTCCTTAGACCAATACCTAACCAGTGCTTAAGCATTTTCTTTGTCACGATGGTTGAAAAGTGCTGATGATATTAGCTTAGATCAAATGACAGTTATATCCCAGTTTTGGCTGTTGGTCATAATCAGACCATACAGATCTCCATGGAACAATAGAGAGCTTTGGAAGTCTATCCAAATTATACAAAGCATGGTATTTTGAGATTTAAGTTATTACTGAACATGTAATGTCTACCTTTAATTTAAGAAACCTGGATCTTGCTTTAAAAGACCTTGGAATTTTGCAATATGATTCTCAGTCTGCACTTGAATTTAGCAGCATGTCTTTATTTTTGATAATAGAGTGTTGTTTTAACACAACATATGGAATATTTAGAACCTTAATGAAAGTGTGAATCATTAATCTCATCTCTTACTGGAATAATTACATCAGAATCTAAAAAAAAATTGAAATTTGGCTTTTGGTTTAACTCAGTCTTTCCAAGTTAAAATCTGATGCTTTGAAACTGCCACAGAGATCACAGATATCTATGATGGCAATATAAATATTGAACATGAAGTGGTTTGTTTGCATTGCCACTTTTCCATTAACATCCAAAACTCTGTTCTAGAATTACAAGCTTTTTCTATCAACTTCTATGGACTGGAAATAAAGGAAGAGGTTTCTGCACACAAGATAACATGTTCCCAAGCTCAAAAACCTTATCATCTAATTATTCTAAATGCAGTCAATGATGTCGCTCTTTTGAAATAAGTTTTGCTCTCTATTCACTTTTAAGATGTTGTTATCTAGATCACCTATTCTTTGTTTTGCTACCTTTGAAATAGTTCTTTGATTTCAGCTGTTTTCTTCCGTGGTGGAGCACGGCCAATGCAGAAACACTGGAAATCAGGATGACATTCAGCTTTCTTGTCAGTCAGTGGAATAAGTCAGGCATCATTACAGGATGGGTCATTGCAATACCTCACCACAGAGGGAAACTTGACAATTGGCTTAGATGAGATACTAACAAAAAATTAAAAAAATAACCACAACGAATTCCATTATCACTATCTTCTGCAAATCAGGTCAAATTTTGTTCGTCTCTATGGCTACATGTAGAAAAAAAAAAGTGCTGTGTTCACTCTTAGAGAAGCAATTTGTTTTTCGGAGTGTTCCAGTATCAGTAGCATAATAGTATAGTTGTTTAGTCAGTGGCTTATGAGGACGTATTTAGGATTCAGTCATTTAAAAAAAAGAAAGAAAGCACTATTTCTTTTTTATTGGAGAACCCTACTGTTAAACATTTCTCTAGCTAATGTTTAATAACTACCTTGCTCTATCTTGTACCAATCTTGACAATAATTAACCTGAAATAACTGCAGTTGTTTTAAATATCGAAGCATATTTACTTTGACAGATTTAATTTGCTTGTTAAACAAAGGGTAAATGGTTAAAATGACACTCTTAAGCAAAGAGAAGACATTCTGTGTCACAATTTCCTTTCCTTGGAACTACCTGCATCTGTTCTGACTTGGAGTCAGCATTACTGAGAGAGGTTACAGCATGTCTGTTTTGGTCAAGGTGCCAACTCATTTCCCATTGAGGTTTAGAGCAAGCCTGGAGTAGCAACCACCATATATCACATGGAGGTGTTTTATTTGATTCTTTGCAAATGACAGCCTCCAAGGACAGCTAGACTTTGTTTTGAGTTTTATCATACAAGAAAGCTATTGAACATGGGCATAGATACAGACCAGCTCTTCTAAGAATGAAAGCTTGGGTCACATGAACACCCAGCGCAGGCATGAAGGATAGAAGGATGAAGGAGATAAGCAATACAGAACCAGAATTCAAACTTAATATGTGTAAGAGAGCCTTACTCATGTGCTAATTTTCTCAAAAAGAGTAGAGACTTACACTGGCTGTGTTTACCAGCAAGAGCTCTTGACCTTTGTAGCCACCATGATTTGGTCAGTGGACATCAAGTAAACTAAGCCTGAGTGCTACATTTTTTTATCACACATTTTTATTGGAAAGTTTACAGCTTAATAATTTAAACATAAGAAAAATCTTAGTGTATCCTTGATTAAATCTTTTTTTTTCCCCAGTTTACAGTATGCAACAGTTAGAGCAGTTTTACTTAATGAAGATGTGAATTAGCTGGAAAATAGCATATTGAGCTGTATGTAAAATGAGGAAAAGCATGCATAATGCTTCCCCTCATTTGTACGTATTAAATTTGTGATTGTCAAAAATAGGATTAACTGTCTCTCTTGGATTGTGCATTCCAAAATGCTTAATCTATTCTCCCCTTGATACGATAGAATAACTCCCATTCATACACAGACATGCTGAAAATCTACCCATGTTTCTCATCTCACATTAATTTCCTACTACTTTCCATTAGCACCCCAAATCGCTGCAGTTCTCACCAGTGGGAAAATAATTCACCCATATAAAGTGCTGCATAACGAAAGCCAAATTTTGGAACACCAAAAATATAACAGTTATATCCGGATTATTATCCTTCCGTTTTTGTGAGGGTCAGAAATTGCTTTCATTAATACACTGAACATTTCTGAGTCCTGCTGAAAGACACAAATGTAGAACCTGGAAGGGACTGGAGCAATGACTGTCAGTGGATGATTCAGGCTGCCCACCCATCTACTGTTAGGCACTTTATTACTGGGAAACAAGAGATCCACATTCTAACTGCTGATGGAAAAATAGAAACAAGAGTTCCAGTAACCTCTAGAAGTTCTCTTATTCATAGAACCATAGAATCATTTGAGTTGAAAGGGACCCTTGAGGGCCATCTGGTCCAACCCCCTGCACTGAGCAGGGACACCCACAGCTCCACCAGTGCTCAGAGCCCATCCAGCCTGACCTTGGCTGTCTGCAGGGATGGGGCACCACCGCCTCTCTGGGCAAGCTGTGCCAGTGCCTCACCACCCTTCTGTTCTATTTCATTCCCTCGACCAAGCATCTAGAGAGACAGTAAGGGAATGCTATAAATAGATAAAATCATCACACAATTTGGATTACTAAAGCTGTTTTACAAGGCTTAGGTTTTCTCGTCCAACTCCATGCACTTAACTGAGAGGTTTAATTCAGGGCTATCACCACTTTATCTTTCCTCTCTAGACTGTGAAAAAGGATCGATACCCCAGGGGTGATTCTGGCCAGGCTACACTATGACTCTCTTTCCCTTTTCTAATTCTAGAGGACATCTCTTGCAGTCTTAATCCCCATAGCTTAGAGAGTTAAAGTCTGGGGAGATGAAAAGCAAAAGGATTAATACACAAGGGTGGATCTTGACTATGGTTTTGCTAAAGCTAAACTAGTGATATGTAGAACTCTACCTTTCATCAAAACGTTACAAATTCAAGGGAATTCAGACAATTTAATCTGTTTTTATCTCAATTCCATCCTCTTTATTTCTGCTCTCAGTACTGTCCTAGTAGCACAAGGAATGTAACAGCATTTGCTGTTTGCTTCTGGGTTTCATTCTTCACAGGTGTAATATTTGACAGAATTAGACTGTCTCCAAAAATATGTGTTTGGATAAATATGTGGGCAGGAGTCTTACAGTCCTGTGGCACCACTTCTTTTTAACTGCATGAGAAGCTAAAATGAAGTAGGGTATAGAATCATCATAAAATCATAGAATGGCTTGAGTTGGAAGGGACCCCAAGGATCATGAAGCTCCAACACCCCTGCCACAGGCAGGGCCACCAACCTCCCCATTTAATACTAGACCAGGCTGCCCAGGGCCCCATCCAACCTGGCCTTGAACACCTCCAGGGATGGACGGGGCATCCACAGCCTCTCTGGGCAGCTGTTCCAGCACCTCACCACTCTCATAGGAAAGAACTTCCCCTGACATCTAATCTGAATCTCCTCTCCTTTAGTTTAAAACCATGTTGCCTTGTCCTATCACTATCTTTTGCCACTCTGTCAAGAATGTCCCTATGACATTTAATCTCTCTCTATATATAATATAATAGAAAATATAATAATGATAGTAATAGTATAGTACAGGAGTTGAATTTATTATCACTCTCTTGGAAAAAGGATTCACAGCACAAACTACTAATGGCTTGTGAATAATTACTTCATCTTTGCTTTCCAATATTTTAAGCACTGTAACTTTTTTTTTTTATAAATACAAATAGGAATATTTTCATGCAAAGTGTTTAAAAGAATAAGTGTATAAATAGCCACAAATATTACAAGTCAGTTGTATTTCTGTGATATGACAGCGCTGTGGTTTTGTGGATTGAAACACTCTGATATTAGCTGCAGTCCCGTGTGAAATGCAATATTCACACTTTTGATTTTTCTGCTGATAATTCAAATTATCTCCCTTTAACAGGGACTTGAACTGTTAAAAACCTATGGAAAACCGTGAATCTGATAGCAGTTGTCCTAGTACAAAATAATTTGATTTAATGTATGACATGAGAGATCAGAGCCTGGCTTCATCTTGGAACCACATTGGATTTTACCTTATGTCATTGTGCAGAACCACTCAGTCCATGTATGGCTAGAAATATTCGGCTAAACTTGGGACAGTGGAAGT
Organism: Lagopus leucura; assembly: GCF_019238085.1. NCBI lineage: Eukaryota > Metazoa > Chordata > Aves > Galliformes > Phasianidae > Lagopus > Lagopus leucura. Next base: position 2,692,144 of record NW_024962287.1, read on the forward strand.
TCTCAAGTGTATGTATGTGTATAAAAACATACTTTTATATGATATTAGAATATATATGTGATAATCTGTATTTATAATCTTTATACATCCCAACAATTGGGTTTATTAAGCAAATAAAGAAGTGCCTATGGTAGTGAACATTTTTATAGCTGTGTTTTTTCACTCTGCACTGATTTGCATATCTATACATCAGCAGCAAGTTAACAGGACCGGAGACACAGAAACTGAGTGGACAAAAAGCACCTTAAGAAGCTACAAACCAACAACCAGAAAAGCCTTTCAGCTGTAAGTCAGCAGACTTTTATGTCAAGCTTGGCTGACTAATTATTGCTTATAATTTGCATTAGGATTAATTAACTAATTAGAGAGGAATGTCTGAAGGCAAAGTTATGGCTCTGCTTGTCAAGCTGAGGACTTTAATTATTCTGATATTTTTAATTATAATCAGCTGCTGAATGAGTATTACATTGTCAGCTACTATAGCTGAAGCTGCAGCGGGAAGGGGAGCTGCAGGAATTGTGGGTATTGTACTACCACTTCACCTAGAACCACAGAAAGGTAATGCCAACTATGCAAATATAATAGGAAAGCCTTCTGGCTTCAATACTCATTAAAAGCATGTACACAGCACTATGCAAACAGTGACAGTTCAGGGTTACGTATCGTTTTAAGAGTAAGACGGCAACATTTCCTCAGGAACATTCCTGAGCCTATATTCTGGCTGTGTTTAAATCCCTTTTTTTGTCAGCCTGAATTGTCTCGTGGTCCCTAGATGCACACAGCTCTATGCATACTGCTTTGGGAAACTTAACGTACAAGGGACAGCAAAGAAATCACTGCCCTGAGCCAGGACAGGGAAAAAGGCATCTTCTTGCTACCTGCGTGTCTCTAGCAGAATTCAGAGAAGCCTCAAATATCCGTGCTTCAATTAACAGAGGCTTTTCAGTGCTGTGAGGAGGAGAAGCCCTGCCCATTGCAGAGCAGTATTGTTTCTGAGACACAACATATCTGATTTGCTTGCCAAGACTTCTGCAATATCTTGGCTTAAGGGTTTGATCTCACAGCCCTGTCAGGAGTAAGTTTGTTCAGCAGTTTAATGAGGCCACTCCTTTTCTAAGTCCTTCGATGATAACCATCACTGTCTGCATTGTAAGGGCACTTCATTACCCTCAATAGATATACTCTCCCAACTCCTGTGTCAATACTCGCATTTTAAAACAGGGAAATGGGGAACAGATTAATGAAGAGCTGGAGTGGACTTCAGCACAAACTCTCTGCTTGTTGCTTTTGTGAAACCCATGCCTGTGAATGCCAAAGGGTGGTTTGCAGGCACCTGGTTTAGGTCTAAACGTTGTCACTATTTTAGACATCTGGCCTGAGGTGGTTCAGCATGTCTTAAATAACCACTTAAAATCTTTGTACCACTTCTGAAAAGAGATATCTGGTCTGCCTGGTGGTGATGCTTCCTTTTAATTGGCAAGGGATATTTACAAGGCAACCCAGTCTGACCCATTTCTGCCAAAAGTGTAAGGAATCAGTATGAAATTTTGAGTATTTTGGGATGCAGTTTATCTAAATCCCCTTACAGAATGAAAACATTGTTATCTCCCATTCCTATAAGGGTAAAGTGAGGCAGTGGAGTTTAAGGTCCTAAGTATTATCAGCTGGATTAAGCCCACGTCTTTCAGAGTGCTTTCATCATTGGGCTATGCAGAACCTTTTATTTCTGAGCTGGTGAGAAGATGAAGTACAAAATTGTTTGGACTAGATATAGCAAAAGAGGTTAGAGGAAGGCAGGCTCAGGCTGATACTGAGGCAGGAAGAGATGACAATTCAGACCAAAGTTCCCCAAACAAACATCTCTTTTACTTTAGACCTTCAAGAACCATTAAATCAATATAGTCTTGGAAACAGGAATGTAGACTGCTTCACACTTCTTTATGCTCAGTGACTTCTTTTCTAACCTCTTCTTTAAATTGGACGTACACTGTTTCACACTGTATTCCAGCTGATAGACTGCATCCTAGCTATGATGAACTTTTCAAGTAACATCCAAAGAATCTTGAGTAAGAGACATCCTGCACAAACCTAGATTATAAAATCTACAGTAGACATTTCCAGATAGGTATGGGCAACTGAAGTAACCTTAAAGTTTTGGTGTAGTAGGAAGGCATTTAAGCTTGTTTAGGATTAGTCAATTCTGAAAAATGAGCAAACTCTGTCACTGTCTACAGCTTAAGGGCTTTTGAACTACAGCCTAATTTAGGTGGAGCTGAAGATGACCGAGTTCTACACTAAATTTCTCTTTGCCAAGTCTTCTCAGTGCCTTCTGTTCAGTATGCACGGAAATGAGTTCCCTGGGGGACAGGGAGACCTACCTAAACTCTAAATATAATGTGAGGGCATAGCCATCTCTCTGTGGACAACTGCATCCCAGAACAAGGCAGTTCAATTGGATGGAGGTACATATAGGTGGCCGTATAAATTGGTTCAAGATTCACAAAATAGACAGGTATATTGATCTGTCAACTTGTACTAGTCAGTGGCAGTGGGATTGAATGAGCATGGCACCAAAAACAAAGCAAATCTTGCCAGATTTTATTGTTCCTTCTCACTTCATTAAGCAGTTTCAACTTACAGGCTAGAATTTCTTCATCCTGCTGTCAGATCTGAACCACTGAAATCAGTGACAAGGCTAAGAGAAATTACTGTATCTAAAAGGGAAACCAGTTCTGTCCGTTTACCTTGCCAATGCTACCAAAAGTGATCGATCTTGCATACTCATCAATTTTGGTTTCCCAATATGTGTTATCACTCTCAGACTTTCTTGATCCATATTTGCTCTCCGTTATTACCAGTGGGATTTTTTATTTATATGAGTAGATTTTCTCCAAGTTTACACTATTCCCAAAGAAATTTTGACTGTTCATTTTCCTGTAAACCTGTGTGTTAAAATGAGATTAAATGAGATTAGTATGATTTCAGAATCCATGCTCTTCTCTGAGCACAGTATAAAAGAAGCATGCATATGTGTAAGGTGAAAATTTGTCCCTAAGAAATTAAATGAAAACACTGCACTGGAAAGATATTTACCAAGGTTATGTGTTGATTGCTCTGAAAGTAATGCCTCCTATTTATTTCCTTGGAAGCTACAACAGATGAAAAGAAGATAACAGTGCTGTTTGACAGAGCAAATTCTCAGCTACAGAACATTATTTTTTCAATACAGCCACCACCATTAGCAATGCATTTTCACCGCTGATCAATAGGAGCCTGAATGTCATGCCTATAAAAATCTTCACCAGTAGAAGTAGCCCACTGTAATGGTCAACAGCTGAATGTAACAGCTGAAGCTCACCACCCACCCTTTACAGTGCTCACATCCACTGCTTGGTCTCCATAAACATTCAGCAAGAGTCAATGAATGTCAAGAAGTAATATTTTTTTCAGCATAGAGGAATTCAATCCCACACCTTTGCTTTATCCACACTTCCATGTCAAATGCCATTCTGTCAGCCTGCTTCTCTACAGATGTTCACACAGGAGCAAAGTGTAATGGGATGTTGGAAGGAAAGTTCAATTCCTACTGCCATACCACCTCTGACACTGTGGGACAATATCATAAAATAGGAGGCATTACTTTCAAAGCAGCCCTTTTAAATCTAAAAAGCAGAATATATTCTATTCCAAATATATGCACTTATTTAAAAAGTTAATGTTTTAAGCTTTCTGTATTCTAGCCAAGTATATCTAACCTAATTAGTGTTTTCCAGCCAAACATGGCTGTAAGCAAGGCCTGAATACACTGATGACTCAAAAGACATGGCTCACCTCAGGCTTTTTCTGGTCCTATTTCTGTCCTAAGATTTTGAATGTACCTCGGAAAACACTGCTTAGCTCAATGAGCTTGTCATTGTTTCAACTTTATGTTACTATAAGCAAGCTCAAAATGTCCAGTCTTCTTTTTGCTTTAGTATCAATTGTCCTATAACAGTGCGAGTAAACAGTGAATGGGGTGTGCTAACATGGAGGCAGTCCAAAGTGTTTGGTAGCATTGTTGTCACCGAAGCATAAAGCAGGATCAAGATGGCATGTTGCCTTTTATTCCTACTCTAGTAGTGGCAATATGTGTACCAACCCTGTAGCTCATGGGATTTTCAACATTCAGACACAGCAGTGCTAAAGACAATGTTGTGAGGCTAAAAGGATGAATACATGTCACCAGTTCTGCAGCAGAGTTCAAGAAGCATTTGGATACTGCTCTCAGCCAGGGTTTGGGTTTGGGTGGTGCCGTGTGGAGCCAGGAGTTGGAATTGGGGATCCTTGTAGATCCCTTCCAACTTGATATTCTATGATTCTAAAAGTTAATGCTTATTTTTGCAGTGGACGTTTTCTGTACAATGGATAAGTAATTTTGAAATGTTTTCATCATAAAATGAAACCCATGAATCTCCCAGGCAATGAACAGGGAATCAGAGCCAACTGTTCATTTCTATCTCCATTCTAGCCTTCTGAAATATCAGAAAAACATAAAGACTCAAAGCTTCTCATCATCCAGTCTCTGGAAACATTTCTATTTTGTGTATGAAAAAATTATGATAAGACATAAAAACAAAAGATAAAGTGTGTGCATTCATATTCTGGAAAAGAAAGAGAAGAAATAGATGAGAAATTGGAATTCATTTATTATATCTTCAAAGATCCTTAAGTTCTCCCTTTAGGTTATCTATTTATGATATTACAAGTCACAAGCTAACAGATCCAGAGAACTACACAGATCCACTCAAAAGCAGATTTCTATCTGTAAATATACAGTTAATTAGGATAAGTACTGTTATGCCTTATTACCCATCCTTCAAATGTGTACAGTGAAGATAAATGGGTTATTTCTACTCTGGGCAAACTTTGTTCTCAAAATTTTTAACACCATTACAGAGAAAGTAAAGGCATCATAGTTCTTGAGCTACAAAAAAAAAAATAAAATTTGGTAGTTTGAGATTTGTTATATTGACATTTTCCATAGCTCTGGGAAAGAAAAGAAAAACATTTGTAAGCTGAAGTAAGGTACTTTGTAGACTGAAGTTTTCTTGCTATTCCAGGATGACTTCACAGAAAGCTAAGAAGCAAAAGCTGTGAACATTCCACTGTTTTCATTCTTAGGGGTCTGTCTTGAACTACAGAGGAAAACAAAAATAAAAACAGAAAAGCAACAAACAAAACCCACTATAAACTGTCAATCTAAAGAATATAGTTTTTCAGAGTTTTTCAGTGTGGACCAAGGAGAAGGAAGTCATAGAATCAAAGAATGGTTTGAGGTGGAAGGGACCCTTAAGATCATTCCATTCTAACCCCCTGCTGTAGGCAGGGACACCTCTCTCTAGACCAGGTTGCTCACAGCCCAATCCATCCTGGCCTTGATTGCTTCCAGATAGGGGGCATCCACAGCCTCAGTGTGCAACCTGTTCCAGTGTCTCACCACCCTCACAGCAAAGAATTTCTTCCTAACATCTTGTCTAAAGTGGAAGAGATATTTGCTTGCGGTTCTTTGTAGAAGCAAAAATGTGCCTACAAGTTGACTAGAACAAGGATAACTATATCAGCTCTGGGATCATCAGGGAGTTGCTGCTTTAAGTCTTCATTCTGGGGGAATCTCAGTCAGTGCAGAGATCCATGTGTTGTGAATTAAGATTTTTTAGAAGTATTTAAGGTTTAAGATGCAAATGTTTGAATTCTTAACACAGACTGATTTGCCAATAGATGATCTAAATATTCAGAAACACCCAAAGGTAGGACGTATCAGGATTATTCTCCTTGAACTTGCTATAAGTAGGGAAAGAAGAAAACTCAAAAAAAAAAAAAAAAAAAAAAAAAAAATCAGAAGAAAATGATAGTCACAAATGGAACTTTGGGGAAAACCACAAATATTTGACATCAGGGAATACATAAAAAAATAAAACTTTTTCTTAACACTCACCAATCTTAGTTTAAATTGGGCAATTGTATGAATCACTGTTTTAAATGCAGTGTTTTTCTTTAGCTGTTGGTACATTTTCCAAGGCTTTTGTTCTGTGTTAGAATGTCAAATCAAAAGCAAAAGACAAATCATTTGTAAATAGTATTAATTTTCCTTCCTATTTGATTGGTAGGAGTCTAAAATAAGAAAGAAAATTATTGTACCTACAGGTTTCAGGCAGGGATTGGGTTTTGTTTTTCTTCATATTTTAATGTGCTCTATTTAATTTTCTGCAATTTTTTCTTTATGATTTCAGTAATAACTAAGAAACATTTTTCAGTCCATAACCAGAAAATTACAGAAATTTATATGATTTTCAGGGCTCTGTGTAACTACATTATTTTTTAATGGATGTAAATCTGTCCCTTGTTATTCTCCTGTTTTCTAGCTTGTTGTTCTGGCTATCCTTCAGATATGGTTTTATCTCAGCTGACTCTGTTGTTTTGTTCCTTGTTAGAGGCTCTGCTGTCTGAACTCCCAGCTAAGGACGTGGCTATGATGTATCTTCCAATTTCTGAGAAAGTTCAATAAACTGCAGAACATACTTCAGTAAACTGAAAAACTGCATGGATCTACTGGAATTGAATAAACTGGGGAAACTGGGAAAAAAACTGATAGGCAAATCACAGTAGTTTGATTCATCACAAGGAGGATTATTTCCCACTGTTAATGGAAGAACACTGTTTGCAGTATTCTCCTGGCCCAGGTCTGGTGTTGTCAAAAAGCAGAAATACCTAGAAAACCAAGGGAAGCTTACAGACTATGCCATCCTTATGGTGATGCTTTCCTATCAGCTAGCACTGCGACATTTTTACATCCCCAAAAATTAAAGCCTACAGAATCAATCATTTCCTTTAAATAGCTAGATAAATCCTTGTCTCCAAGATCCTTAATGCCATATAAATATTTAGCCACAGGCTTGCCTGGGTAATTATGCCTAAACTCTGCCCTGAAGGCAACCATCCCTGGCACTTAAGACTGACTGAAAGTCAGGAGCAAATTCATTGTTTAGATTAAATATATGGAGACATCGTCCCTAAGGTTTGGAATGATCTGCTCCAAGAGGTGCAATGTGGGCATATTTCAATGTATTCAAAGTAAAAAAAAATGAGGTCCCATAATTTACCATAGATGTTGGCTGTGCCAAATGGGCATTTGGTATATAAAAAAACAAAAAATAAAAGAATTGAGTTTTAGCATTGGTAATTATAAACCTTTTTTCAAAGAATGTGAGCCTATTCACATACCTTAGGCTGAGTAATGAATTATATTTTGTGGTGTGCTGGGAAGGACCCTGGGATATTTTTCACCTTCTGTTGAGCGGAGAAAACATCAGGCAGACACAAAAGGTTTCCAGGGCAGGAGTACTAGGGGACCATCAGTCCCTCTTATCTTCAAAGTTACATTCAATGTGTTTTGTTTTTCTTTTAGGAAAGTGCAACTACATTCCAACTAAACAACAGAGAATAAATTCTATGTGACTTTTGCCCTGCGCTCTTAGAGAAAGAATTCTCTCCTGTAGGATGCCTGTATAGGATGCAGACGAACATTAAAGACCTAAACTTATATTTTCCCTTCTTCGTGCATTTGATACAAAGGAAACCCTTAAAAATTCTCATCTCTTATATTCTTTGCCCAGATGAAAATTCCCCACACTTTTGTCCATGTAAACACAGAATTAGTCTCCTGCAAGTTTCGGTGGTGGCAGTTCCTGAACACAGTCATATTTTGCAGATAACAGGATTAGCTTGGATGTGGGTAATAAGTTGGTGAATCTCCCCCTGGCCATTTCTCAACACTGTGAGAGCACTAATCCTTTATGCTTTGATGTCTTCTAGTTTTCCATCAGGTGCAGCTCGGCACTTTTGTCCTGGGGCAGTCAGCGCTCTTATAAGATCTCATAGTGTCCTCATTAGCTGCGCCTATTTACCCAGCCAGCCTGTTGAACCCAATTTATAGTTTATGTGATTAATTCCCAAAGTACAGTAAACCCTAGCTTTAAGGCTCTCTATTATATGGCTGCATCTCATATAAGGGCAAACACTAGCTACCGCTCTTTTGTTATATGGCTTCGCTATACATAAAACTGTAATAATTTTTCTCTCAACCACACATTAAACATCATTATATATACCTCCTTTCAGACATGCAGCCTATAAAAATGTTGCACGTTGGATCATAAAGGAACATGCATGCACAAGAGTCATTTTTCAGTTGTTTCCTATTTTTATTTTAAAAATCTATGTCTTTCACGTTTTATATCACAATTATTGATATTGTTGAGTAAGTCTAACAAGGCACATAATTTGGAACTGTTTATCCATGGAATTGCAGGTTACAAAGGCTTAGAAGTCAAAGTAGCAGCCTATAACCACTGGCACAATTTTTTTTTTTTTTTTTTAAACATGCAGGGTTTGGAGATAAAAGACTTACGTTGTGAATTTTTATGCAGTCATTTAAGTCAACTGATGACATCTGTCAGCTCTGCTGTATTTCCTCCTATTGGGATATGAACTATGGGAGTTGGATCTTTGGTAATTTGCATGCGAAAGAACATTGTATCTTTTTTTAAATGGATGATCATTTCCAGCTCTCTCTCCTCAAGGGTTCTTTGGGAGAGGCATCCTGCAGGTCTCTCTCTCCCTCTCTTTCTTTTTTTTTTTTTTTTTTTTGTTTGTTTTCTATCCATTTAGTTTCAGAAACAACACTGCTTCTTGGAAGTTTCAATTACACTGGATTATCTCCATCACCAAAGCAAAAGCACAAAATCAGCAAGCCTCAGAATATTTTGAGTAAGATCCAGAATGTAGTGAGCAGAAGGGATAGCAGAAGAGGTCTTTTGAAAGGGGATCCCTCAGTGCTCAGCTGACCGAAGCTGTTTAAACAATAAAACCCATCTTGCTATACAAAGACCTTATGAGAATCAGTTACACCACCTGAAAAAAAAAAAAACAAAAAAACCCCAACAACATAATTGCAGCTCACAAAAGGCCCAATTGTTACCGTAATGCACATTAGAAGTTTGGCTGTGGCCATTGAGAACCTCATTTTGACTTAAAACGAGGTTTATCTGCTTTATTCAATAGACTCAGCACCATCTGACAAAAGGTATGAGACATAAACTTCCCCTAAATACCCAAAATTACTGAAAGTGTTAGGGAAGGTGAGCTTCCCTTCAGCTCAATAATCAATAAGTGTGGAACTTCACCTGGAATGATGAACCCTGTGAAAGAGCAAGAGAATTATTTGAACTTTGTGCTCTTTTGTCCCCCAGTGTCTCTAGTGAGGCCGCTAAACACTGGTATTTACAAAGTTCTGGTCTGGAACAATCAGTATGAATGTGCTGACATATATTTTTACGTGTATAAAAATGATATCTAAAATGCAAGTATTTATTTATATTATTTGTGTGTGAGTGCATATATATTTACATGAAATGAAACAATAGAAAACAAATCAGCGACACTTCAGTAAACCACGCAAAGCAAAAATCTGTATGCACTGTTCATTCCCAAAGGGAATTCCTCTTGAGTGATTGCTAGGCCAAACACAGACATTTGGGAATCAGAAGTTTCTATAATGGAATAGTTGATCAATGTTACAGAACCACAGAATCACGGAATGGCCACGGTTGGAAGGGACCTCAAGGATCATGAAGCTCCAAACCTCCTGCCACAGGCAGGGCCACCAACCTCCCCATTTAATACTAGACCAGGCTGCCCAGGGCCCCATCCAACCTGGCCTTGAACACCTCCAGGGATGGACAGAGCATCCACAGCCTCTCTGGGCAGCCGTTCTAGCATCTCACCACTCTCATAGGAAAGAACTTCCTCCTGACATCCAACCTCAATCTTCCCTCCTTCAGCTTCAAAACATTTCCCCTTTTCCTTCAAAGAGTTCACCTTGTCCTTTTCAAAGAGCTGACTCCCCTCCTGTTTGTAGGCTCCCTTTAGCTACTGAAGGCTGCAATGAGGTCACCCCACAGCCTTCTTTTCTCCAGGCTGAACAAGCCCAACTCCCTCAGCCTGTCTTTGTAGGGAAGGTGCTCCAGTCCCCTGATCATCTTTGTGGCTCCTCTGGACCCTCTCCAACAGCTCCCTGTCTTTTTTGTATTGGGTGCTCCAGACCTGGACGCAGTGCAGCAGATGGGGCTTCACAAGAGCAGAGTACAGAGGGACAGTGATGTTCCTGTCCCTGCTGGCCTCTTTTGATGGAATCCAGGATATCATTTGCTTTTCGAGCTATATTTGTGAGGAAAATTCTTTTGACCTCTTCACTGAGCAACATTATACTTGCGATTTTCTCAACAAATATACCTTTGTTTTTCCCATTTGAGTTTTTCTTTTAGTGGGATTTGATTGTATGGTTAACACTTGTTGAGTTCTCCTCCCAACAATGAACATATTGGATGTTCCAGCAGCCCAGTCAGAAACTAAAACAAAAGAACTGGAAAATCTACAGGTCTTAGGCAAATGTATTGAACATGTCATGTACAGTAGCACAATGGTGTGTGCTAAATATTTCAATTATTCTTGCTCACTGAGTTTAATTTTTGAATAAACATTTGACCCTGATTTTTTTTTCCTGTGCATTTATTTCCTGGAGACAATCATAGAATCACAGAATACTTGGCTTGGAAGTGACAGTAAGGATCATTTAGGTGCAACAGTCTGCTGTGGGCAGGTTTGCTGCCCACCAGATCAGGGTGGTGTGTTTTATTACTATATGGGATAACACCAAACACACTGCTACAGGACAAACTCTTTAATTAACATTTTGAACAAGTAGGAAAGAAATCAGACTTGAATTGGGTACCGATGTAAATAGATATGAGATCATTGAAATCATTGAAATCATTCTATGATTCTATGATAGAGTCACTGGAGATGGAAGGGAAGGTCATCTGGTCCAACACCCTGCCAGGAACAGGGACACCCACAGCTCCATCAGTGCTCAGAGCCCATCCAACCTGACCTTGACTGTCTGCAGGTGGGGAACCACCGCCTCTCTGTGCAACCTGTGCCAGTGCCTCACCACCCTTAGTGTAGACAACTTCTTCCTTATATCCAGTCTAAATTTCTATTAATTTTGAAATCATTTTCCCTCATCCTATCATGGCAGTTAGTTTCTATTGTCCTAATACATTAAGCTAAATTTTAAATTTTTCCTTTGAGTGGAAGTATTTTATTGGACGTATGCAAGGAACTATGAATCTTGATCCATTTCAATGCATGTGAAGTTATCTTTTGGAGATAATGAATAATTGCTATTAAGAAACTGTGAACACCAGCAGTTCTCAAGTTCAAAAGCTGACCTATCACAGCATTGCACAATAAGCATGTTTTTTTTTACTCCTCTAATGTTGAGTTTTGCATTGTCCTCTCTAAAGGGTACACCATGTCTTTGAATATATTCAGCAAAATTAATAAGTCAAATAAAAGAAAGAGATAACCTTATCAGTATTTCCTTGTATTGGATCGTAGACTGAGGAAATGAGCATTTGTATGAGCTTTAATAAAACTGTTTCTTCAAGAAAACTGCTGAGTATATAATGAGAAATGAAAAAAGAGAATTGCATATGCAATGGAAATTTTCTAATTTGTATTCAAAATGCATGTCCACAAATACTTAATATTTACCAGTTCTAGTTGTGAGTAGCACCTTGTTTCTCAATTCTTGATAAACGAATGGCCCACAAGGCAGCTTGCAATAACTTACTGATCTACAAATAAATAAGATGAAAACTTTTGCAAAAGTTTTATCTGAGATTTTAAAAAATACAAGGAAAGTTTAAAGCTCCATGAAATGATACCTTTTTTCACCATTAAACAGTTGTCCTGTTTGTCCCAGTGATGTTTAAAATTTTGTTCTTTGGAAATGGTGTCTAAATCTCAGCACTACCAAAATGTGTGTTATTGCAACTGACTTTACTTCTAATTTCTGCAGCGCAGGTGCACTGAGTAGAAAAGGGCAGTAAAGAGGTATGATAATAATGAAAGAGAAAGAAAGCTCTTCATATTTATAATTGTTTTCATTCAATGATCATTTATGGCTTTGTAAAACAATATGGATGCCAATGCCATGTAATAAGCAACATAGGAGCAGCATTATTATATACAATCTCAGATAAGATGGTGGAAGTACCAAATTCTGAGAGATAAGGAAAAAAAAGCCACTGAAATCACCAATTTAAAAAGAAATGAGTTAATTTTTGATATTATCAGTAATGTCTGTCTCTTTAATGGTTTATATATTATAATCTATATAATGTATTTTCATCCCTCAATAGATATGACCTAATACAAGTGCCCACAACTTTAGCACTTGTGTTCCAAAGCATAATTTTAGACTACGACCAGCAGACTGTTCTTCATATTCCTAATAAGCTTCTCTTTTTCAGTCTCTTTGGAGAAGATTTAAGGTACAATACAAAAGCACACTGAAATAAATTATTATTTTTTTACATATACACGTTCTCAAGTACACAGATGTAAAAAGAACACAGATGTATAAGCATCAGTATGCAAGCAGTTCTGGGAATATGTAAATGTACATATATATATTCCTTCATGTATATTCCTTTCTTAATGAAAAGAACAATTGTTGTAAACCACTAACTAAAACACTGTCCTCTAACCTAGTTCCTGAAATACTGTAAAACATAACAGACAAGGTCTGTGCCTATAGGAAAATTTATTTTCACCCCAACTTCCCATGTCTTCCTAGGGCATGTCTTCTTCCACCTCGGAAACTTTCCTTGACTCTTCCAGTTTTCTCCTTCTCATTTGTGCTTAATTCATTTCTCATCTGCACTACACCCCTATGGCACTAATGCTGCCTCTGTCTCAGAGGTTTGTAAGTCATAGTCTTTAAGCAATGGCTTTTCTAAGCCATGTCCATACAGCTGACATGTCCTGCTTGGGGGGGACTATTTCCTCTTAGCATTTTTTATGATAACCCATGGTTTCAATGGTTTTGCTATTTTACAGACTTTTGCCAAGCACTCTGTCTTTTCCAGTTCTGCTATTTGCTGTGTTTGTCAGACTGGTTCAAAATAAAAAGAGGATTTTCGGGGCCACCCCAGATTCTAATTAATGGTGCCAGGAAAGGCCACTTCCTTGCTCTTCTAAGTCTGAGTTTAATCTCATCCTTCGTGATTGAATCTGAAATGAAGGTGTACCTCTTGACATTTGTATTTATTGAATTGTCCTATTGATTTCAGTTTAAAGGCACCATGAACTATTTTCTATGTAAGGTACCAAAACGCCCTTGATATGCTGCTGTAAGCCAAAGATGAAATAAACTGTGAAATATGCTATGATATAGATAATGCTCATATGTGAGAATTGAGAGGTAATTGCTAAAATTTTTGCTAATTTTCTATATTTGGGGGTTATTCTTAAAGTTGTGCCCTGAATTTAAACTCAGGTTGAATAAAGAGTTCAAGAGAGAAAGCTGAACAATGTGTCCTTTTTTTCAGTGTTTTCCAACTTGTAGGATGTGCTTCACCAGAGAGGTAAGAACATATTGCAAAAGAAAGACACAGTGCAGAGCCTCAGAGAAGGACATTTATCATCCTCTCTGATCCCAGCCTAAGTGACGTCACCACTTTCATCATATCCAGATCTGAGCTGATCATAGGTGCAACCTCTGAACACTATTCAGTAGATTCAACCGGATTCATTATTATTTCCTTTCCAGTGTTGCACTTACTTCAGCAGATCATCCAAACTTAGCAAATATAAGCAACAACATAATTTCATTATTTTTAAAATACTGTTTGTTTTTTTTTTCTTGGCTGCATATCTGTCTAATTAAAAAATATCTTTTGTCCTTCAAACATTTCTATGGAAACCATGATCTAAGACCCTCATGGTCTCAGATTTCAATGTGCTAATGATTTAAGTGAGTTTTGTTTCTCATTGTCCTCAAATAGATAAGTCCTGGTGAAAAACATTTTAATAGGCACTTAAACTTTAAGTAAAATACTTAATATCATACCCTGAGTTGATTGCTGTGGCTAGAGATACTTTAGGAAAATGAGCTCAGGATGCAAAATTTGCCATTGTCTTATGATTGACCATACTGTAAAGCTGCTAATCCAGTCTTTGAAATGACTACCAAGACTAACAGCTTCCCAGGTAATACACATGCAAAAGTCAGTGAGATAGTCAATGTTTCTAAGGACACTGTTGATGCTAGGATCTAGCTGGTTTGAAGGACAAGGTACAGAGAAGTTTCTCAGTGGAGGAAGGGAGAGCCCACTGTGAATGAGTTCCTACCTTAAGTGCCTGCAAACCTTGCTGTTCTTCAGGACAATATCTGGAGGCATAATGCTAGCAGTTTAGTAACTATAAAGAAGCAATTCACCCCTTGTCCCAACTTTCTCCCTGAAATGTCATCTCAATACCAGTATGCTGATTAATCCACATTTTCCATTTATATACACATTTTTTTCTCTTTCCGAACTTGATGAACTCATGTTTTCTAATTCATTACTGATAAAATAAAAATGAGATAATCAAACACCCTCAAATTCTTCTGCATTTACTCAGTGTCAATTATGTCTCACAAAAATGTCTGGAGTTTTGTGTCTGGAGATGGTGATCTCTTCACAGAATCACCAAATCACACAAAATCATCAAGGCTGGAAAAGATCTCCAAGATCATCCAGACCATATGTTCACCTACCACCAATATTTCCCCACTAAACCATGGCCCCTAATGCAACATCTAAATATTTCTTGAACACCTCCAGGGATGATGACCATTCTATGCAGCCTGTTCCAGTGCCTAACCACTCTTTTGGTGGATAAACTTTTCCTAACATCCAACACGAATCTCCCTTGATGCAACTTGAGGCCATTCTCTTTAGTCCTATCACTAGGTGAATAGAAGAAGAGGCCAACCCCTACCTCACCACAACCTCTTTTCAGGTAGCTGTAGAGAGCTGTAAGGCCTCCTCTAACGTCTACATCTACGTGTGAAGACCTAGAATTTAACAAATGGTCAAATGGCTACTAAAGCTTCTCCAGCCAATCCAGTAGCTAATGTGAGCAAAGTTTCTGCAACTAACTGCACACAAGGGAATGAACTCACATTAACTGTTTTATATATATATATATATATATATATATATATATACACACACAAGCACTATCTCAGACTTTTATTTTACAGAGATAAACTAGACATTTTCTTCCATTCTCAAGCAAATAACAATTAAAAGAGTGAAAAAGTCTGATTGGATTCCCAATGTGCAGTGAAAGCTTAAGCTGGCTAATAACTGCTAGTATGCTACTTAAAGCTTCCGCTGACTCACAGCTAAACACAGAAGGCAAGTCAAAACAGCCTTGGATATATGCTTAAAGCATTTAAAGATGTTAGGCTTATATTTTGATCCTAATCTTTAGCTGGTATAAATCTGCCCAGCTCAACAGAATGAGTGGCTTATTAAAACCAAATCTGGATCTTATTTTCAAGACTTCTCTAGATAGTAAATGAGTAGAATTTGTGTTAAATATTTCTAAGTCCCATTACTAATGTCTCAATGACTGATAGTTTCTCAAACATGTTTTAAATGGGAACAGACATATTTATGTACCCGCTGAACAGGCGCGTTCAAGTAGTCCTGGAATAGAAATGCTTTAAAACGTGGTTCCATCTCCGTTACCTTTGTCTGCTAGACTGATACCCACATCTAGTGGTAACAGGAGTTAGTCAACCTGTGTAGGATCCTCCTTGTAGGATTAGTTGTGACAAACAGATACTTCTAAAATTGAATTCTTCTTCTGGTAAAAATCTAAAATATTTCAGGCCTGAGATCTAGAAGTGTCTACTTCTGCCTACTAACTGTAAAGGAAGAAATCAGTTAAGTCACATATCTACACCGTTGTCTCTAAATTAAAGTGACATTGATCTTTTTGCAATCAAACAAATTTGTCACTTAGCTGTTGCCTACTACACTTAGCTGTACTTTGGATTACAAAGAGTCTCTGCACAAAAATATTTCTTTTAAATGGCATTGCACAACTAGAGATTGGCTACTATTTCTATCTTGGATGAGGAACACAATAGTTAAAAAAAGGGTTCTGCAAGAGTGACCTCAGGAATCACTAAAATTTGAGTAGAAGCAGAATCAGAAGACTCAGATCTCTGTGGCTCTTCATTCCATCATCATCCCTCCTGCGATGCCAGAGAAGCTCTAGTTTTAACTGTGACAACATTCAGTTCTTCCTTCAGTCCTCTGAGTGTTTGAGATACTTGTGCTCTGATAGCCTTAAGGAGAATGTACCAGCTGCCAAATGGAGCTGTTTTTGCTTTAGGGCCCCACATACTCGTGTTGCTTAAACTGTGATCTAGAAGAAGAATTCAGGGTAAAAATAAAATGAGATAGTGCTGATGCATTGCCGGAATGTTGAGAGCCTTAAGATAGTGAATTCTGGAGTCAGATAACATTTGTTAGGCAATAAGAAATCTGGATTCAATATATTTAGTAAGTAAGAAACACAAAAATAAATGAGCTAAGGAAGTAAGCCAACTGGATTTTGTCAATAGAACTGTAGATTTAATCAAAATACGGTGATATTTTTTAACAGTCACAGTTATAGAATTTACAATTCTCACGTATAAAAACATTCAAAACAGCAAATCTGTTTTTCAGTGCAAATTCCCATACACCTCAGTTCCATTGTCTGCAAAAGCATACAGAAGCATACATAAAGAGATTGTTCTATTTATAAACAGATCCAGAAAAGCATATCTTATCTGAATCCAGATACATATCCTAGTCTAGGAGACAACCAAAGTTACATGAAAAGGATCCAGCTTAGAAAATGTAGTTGTACTCTGAATTCAGCTCTACGACATCTTAAGAAATGAGAGAGTAACGGCCATATTCAGTGAGTCCCTTGGGGAGGATCACATGCTCCCACCATTGGAAATGGTCCTCAATGAAAATTCAAAGATAAATTGTTTTGGTCTTTGCCAGCAATTTCCTGTAGAAAGCGTACATATTCAGTATTCCTGAAATCTCCATTATGTGAAAAATTTTCATATATAATATTCTCTTCCCCATATGTTAATTTATGTAACTTCACTGCGTGTGTAAGAGTCACATGAAGAGGTCTGGGAGTAAACTCTATTCTGTCTGTAAGCATCTGTGATAGTACCAGCTATTTAAGTTTTGATTACGGTTAGCGGACATTCATCCATATCTAAGTCAAGGAAGACCAGAAAGTAATTCATGTTATTTGTGAAGAAACACTTTCTTTTAGTCACCTGAATCTCTATTTCTATCAATAAATTTGTTGGGTTAGATTTCCAGTGAGCATTTTTAAAGCCTGTTCTCTCATAGGCACCTACATATATCATCTCTGTTGTCTAAATATGATGACTATTGTCACTTTAGATTCAGTCTCTCTCCAGATAAAACAAAAAAGGAACAGGACCTAAGGAGAACTGCAAACCTTCCAGACTGGCTGTTGGAGCACAGGTAGAACAACTTAGGACATCTCAATCAGAAATGAACATCCATTTGAACATCTAAAGCGTTGATCTCTACTTAGGATTTCATCAATCTGCTGATGAATTCTGTTCCTACTATTTTCATTTCAACCACCCAGAGCAGAATGAGCACAATGAAATTCTCATGTAAAGAAAAGATAGAAAGACGAGCAAAAGGAGAGTGATAAGACATAATAATAGTTTTAAAATATTTAGAAGTCACACAGGAAGTAGAAAAAGAAAACAGTTTTCCATATTCGTGTGTATGGGAGAATTAATTAGGAACAGAAGCAGTAGTAGGGATATCTTTCTAATGAAATGGATCTTCACAAAATTGAGTAAATCACCTGGAAAGGATGTAGCGTGTCCATGCCTGAACACTTAGGTGAACAGGTAGATGTCATGGACATCCTCCTGAAATGTCTGTCTTCTAACGATTTTATGACTGCATTTTTCTATGCCAGGGAATAGGGAAATTATCCCCATGGGTGGAAATGGACTTACTCTTATCACATAGGCCTCCTGACACCACCAACAGAATTTTAAATGAGGAGCTAGACGGTCTGTATTTCTTTAATAGGGCTTTGCTGCCAAGGGGCCCAACATGTTTCCCATAATGAGGCAAGGGTAGGAGGAGAGGAGAGGGAAATTCCTCCATTCTTTATATTTCCATATTATTTTGTAATTAATTTGATGCTTTTACAGAAAATTAATTGGTTTTTGATAATGAAATAGAGAGGACTAGTCAGACACTGTCAAATTAAAATATATATATATCAATGTCTAATAAGCCCCCACGCCAGCCTGATAATGCTGTCTCCCTCAGGTGCTTAAGAAAAAAATAACCCAAGAGGAGACACCGTGGAAGTACTTGTGAATTTAAGGGTTAACCTGTACCCACTCCCCAACTCCCTCACAACGAAAGCTAAGCAGATTAATTAAAACTTAAAAGGATTCTGATTTAGTTATGAGTAAGAAAGTGAGGAGCTGCAGCCTCACGCCTATAATTCACCGCTGCAGAGTGACATTCGGACAGGCCTGAGCTATAATTATCTCATGATGTAATATGTTCCCTTCAATTCTTCACAAAGACGTGGCCTCCTTTTGGACTTTTTTTTTCCTTCCCTTTTTTTCCCATCCTTCCCAAGACGAAGGTATTTAAAGGGGGTAAACATTAATTTGTAAGAGGATGACAGCTGTGGGTCACACAGGAGGCTGATGGATCAGCTCTGTAAGCTCAACAGGTATCTGCTCCACTTCATCTGTCATTCCCTGGTGAAACAGAAAGCCATTCTATACCATTTCTGCTTAATATTTCATTTTTTACCCCATATATAATCTGTGGAAAAGGAGGCAGAGGAAAAAAGGAAATCCACAGTCAAGAGAATCTCTCTGTTCTGCTCAGAGTACTATGAATATTCATAGGGCAAGTTATTTATTTTCCACACATAAAGGCTAAGTTCCCACATTATTTACTGTAGCAAATCATTTACAAATTTCTGTGGTCATAACTCCCAGCCACCAAACCCACAAGCCATAAATACATTTCATCCAGCATGGAGAGCTGGTATAAAACCTATTAAAATAGTCGAATGTCCTTAAAAATATGGGCATAAAAACATGTGTATACAATGTTGTGTATTTGCTCTCTGCATAATGATGATTTGCAATCTATTAAGTTAATCCTCCCCCTTAGATTTTGTTTGCAAACAGGAGATGTACTTGGATATACATATAATTACATCCATAATACTAACAGGGCAGACTGGTGTTTTCTATGGGACAGGACATACTGAATTTTGATTTTGAGGAGATAGAAGTTCAGTAGGCAGATGATGTTGAAAATAACCACCTAGAGACTTTAAAAAATGGGCATAGTATTTGATGTTACACCTTAGCAGTGAAATCATTCACAGAGGCTTTAGAAAATGCTGTTTTTTCCATTCTCTGCTGGAGGGATGTGCACTCAGACCTCCCATCTTTCTGCAGTCTGACTTAAGAATCAGCTTGCAAGAACGTCTGAGGAGGAGAAGTAAAGGTGGTATCTCCATTTCAAAGCAGTTCTTTGTATAGAAAATAAATCTGGCCACAGTAAGCCTATGATAGTACAACAACTGAGCATAACTGTAATGTATACTGCAGCATAGTATAACAAAGACACTAAGCTGAGCTCCAGATCTTGTTCCAAAGATTTACTAATTTCACCTGTTGCACTCACACAGGCTGAGGATGACACACTGGAATCAAGATATTTCTTGATCTGTTTCTGATGATTATGTAGAGGTTCTTATTCCCTCCCAATACTCACTGTTCTTATTTGTATACCCAAAAAGTTTTTCTAAACTCTACTCAAATGGAGGATTGGAGTGTGTATTCCAGAATGTATTTGGTAAACACTGGGAGGCCAGAAAACTTCACTTGTGTGAGGTGTGTTACAGCCCCTTTGGCAAGGAGAGGAAAACACAGCTTCCCACATCTTGAGCAATCAAACTTCAGTGCACGCAGCAGCAGAGGAACTCATAATTGCTGTTGGATTTCAGCACTTGCATGCTGCATAAGTTCTGTTTTAAGGTTTGAGGTTATGGAGGTAGGATATGGAAGCAGACTCATAGCAATGGAATCACTTTTAAAATTTAAGTGACCCTTATGCCTTTCTTTAAGTACCCAACTTCAGAGAGTTTGCAGTAGCCTTGCAGTAGCTGATAGAAGCAAAAGGGGGGAATTTCAGTGGAATTCAAATGGAGCATATCCCTGTTTTTTGCAAAATCTCTCCTAGTCCTAAATAGTGATGTACCAAATGGGATTTGCAATAGCTACAATGTGCCTAACCAGGTAAATTGGTGTAGGCATCAGCTTGGTTACCTTAATGTTGATACCTGAAGCCTTCAGAACAAAGAAAACTACATGGAATGACAGATATGACACATGACATGTGATGATCTGTGCAATTCCAGAGTTGGCTGTGGAAACCAGGTACCCTTGGGTGACTGTAATGCATCAAACACATATATGTAGGCAACTGTATTATACTCACAAAAGCATAGTCAATAAAGAAATAAATTAGGCCAGCTGGGCTCCTGATGCCTTCCTGACCATCAAGGAGAATCTGCCTGTAAATATCTCAAAATGCTCAGTAGAATGAACAGCACCATTTGGTGCACTAACTTCCAACTGCTGCACCAGAGGTGTTTCCCAAAAGTCCTGAGATACACCTAGTTGCTCTCTAGATGTGTCTGGGATACTGTTAGCATCTCAAATTGCACTTGTTGACTACACAGAGCACCTGAACTCAGTCTGGAGTGCCTTCATGAATCAACCCTGGTTCCACAATTCACATGAGAAGAGATGGGTTGAGCCAGCAAATTCCCTCATTGTCATTTCAAAGTGGATTCAGAGCTTTCAGCTCATGTCATGACTCTGATAGTTAATGGTAAACTGAAAAAAGCTTTCCAAATGGAAGAGTTACTTTAGGAAGAATCGAAAGACAATAAAAACAGACAGCAGAAGTGCGACCTTGAAAAATTATAGTATGTTTGTGAGTAGTGATGACTTCCCTTAGCTTCCTTGTATCCTAACAATAAAAAAGCAGACATTTTCTAATTGAAAAGCCCAGTACAAGGGAAAAATCGTGGCCTTTTGTACAGCGTTTCTTATTAAGAGATCCATCCTGGATGGTGCAGTATTGCACAGTGCTAACAGAGATGTTAAGGCAGCTGGGTGCTTAATCCCTGCAATCTATGTAGGTGTTATATTTTTGCTCTCATATCAAGGATCTGAACCCAGTGCCAGTATTCCCATTTATCCCCGAGATCTGAGTGTAAACATGCCTTGAGAGTAAGTGCAGGCATCTCAAAGTTTGTGCCTGGGATCATGTGAAGATTGGCTGTACAACTTCTCCAGTGTCAATCTGCATGCCTATAAATCTGCTTCAGAAGTTTTTCTGTGTATTTCCTATGCACTGTTTCCTATGTCAACTGGTGATGGCATCTTCACGAATGCACTGTTAGCAGCTGTCATTCCAAAATTTACTGCTTATCAACCACAACTGATTTTCCCTTTTAGATAGCTTTAGAAGACTACTTGGGAGTTTTGGAAGGTTGTTGAATTTCCCTTTTTTCTCCTCAAACTTTTTTTTTCTTATCATTAAGAAAATTCTGTTCCAGTTTTTTTGTTGGTACTCCCAGGTACATCACTGTCATAGCTCTATTAGAATAGTCTCAGTGATTACAGCAAAATGGCAAAAAAGAAAAAGTCACAAAATCCTGTGCACGTGTTCAGCTTTTATGGTATAATTTCTGACAATATCAAGAAAAGAGTTTTCACATTTAATGTCATCTCTATGCATAATATTTGGTGAAACACATCTGTTTTTGTTCTATTAGAAAAAAGAAGTGATCGCTTTTCGAGGTACTTCTGCGTTCTTCAGTTGTTTCCAGGGCTGTGAATTTTGTTAGGGAATGGCCCATTGTCAAGGCAGAGACTTTTGGTTATTCTGCATATGTCAGTCCGACTTGATTGATTCATATCCTTCTGAAAATATTTATTTACCCACCGTCGTTTGTGTTTCTCTATGCCAGAATGAAAGGTGCTCATGGAAGTTCATTCTTCATCTTTGTGTTTATCTAGTTGGAAAGCATTTTAAGCTATTTAGACTATTGTTATTTCACTCTGGGCACCTGTGGACGCCTAGGGGAAAATAATCTAAATCAGACTGTGAAATCAGAAGTACTCTCATGGGCCATGAGTGTTTTCCCATGTAAACCCATTACTTACCAGCAACAACATCAGGATATAACTGCGAGCACATTTTATACAATTCAAAACAGAGATCATTTTGTGGGCTTTTAATTATTTTATTTTAAATGGAGATTTTCGTTTAGATCCCTGACCTTTCCCAAACAAAACAACTGGTTTTGTTTTGATTTGTCTTGTTTTGTTGTGGAAACATTCAGTAGAAGAAGAGCACAGTGACAGTTTGCATAACAAAAAGGATATGCAACCCTAATGTGTGTACTGTTGTGTTTTTTCTAGATGATGGAACTAAAAGTGTTTTCCAACAAGACTGCTTCTGGTGCATCAGATCCAAGTTCTTCTGACAGAAAAGATCTTCCTGACTGGTCACACAGCATCTGACATCTTCCCCATCATGTGCCCCGTGTTACGCAGCCCACTGCAGAAAAGATGAAACCACAGGGATTCGTCGTGGATGTACAATGCCATGTGAACACGAAGGATGTTTATAATTTGAAAAATATTTCCTCTTACTCCCGGGCTACATTTTTTAGACCAGTACTGACCTGTTTTGTAAAAGAAGATGTATTCAGTAAGACCACAGACCATCCGCAGAGCTTTTTGGTCTCCAACAATCTCCAGTAATGACTGCCTGTTGGGAAAAAGCATGAAAAGGAGAACGTACAGTGATGTTCCCACATTTTAGCTTTCCAGCTTCCTGCAATCTGTGGCTATGCAGTTTCCTGACCTGGGGGTTATTTCTTTGTCTATCACACTCTGTGGTGGATTTTCCTTCCATGTTTTTATCTAATTGCTTTTTGAACCCGTGAAAACTTATGACGCTCACAACATCCCATGGCAATGAGTTTCATAGTTTAATTATGAGCTGCATGAAAAACTGTTTTCCTTTAATCATTTTGAACCCACCTTCATTTGATACCTCCAAGATTTTGTATTACAAGAAATTGCTCTTTCTTCAGTCTTTCTGTGTTTGTCATGATTTCATTGACATCTGTCACATCCTGGAAAAATTACTTTCCTTGCTGCAGAGACTCATTTTAGTTTATCTCCCTTAACATGGAACTTCTTTAATATCTTCAAGCATCTTGGCTATTTCCTTCTTTATTTTATATTTTTTGACTCTGTTTATATAGAAAGATAAGTCTATCTTGTACAGTAATTTGTACCTCCCTAAGCATCATTTTAGCATTCAAGTGCAGGAGAATTTTATACCTACTTCTGACTGCAAAGATGTGAATCTTCACAGAGTTCACAGAGTTTTGTTCTTCCCATTCAATAAATATTAAGCAGTTTCTATTTATCGTGGAAAAAATTCTATGCTGGCATGTGATGTGGGTTCCATACTAAAAAAAAAAAAAAAAAAAAAAAAAAGTATTTATTTAATATTTGTTTTGATTATTCCATCTGATGTTCTCCAATCTGGTGGAGAGAAAACAATATGTTCTGTTAATGACTATGTTTTTAATGTCTGATGAATTTTCTTCAGTGAGAGAAGGACACAGCTCTTTCAAACTCAGCAGCTGAATAGATCTATACAGCCTGAGGCAGAATGTTGCCAGGATAATGACACAGCTAATGTAATTAATTAACCCTTTTGAAGTCTTAATGTTTCAAAATTTCAGGTAATGGTGTTTAGGTAGTGATTTTATTTTATTTTGTTTTATATGGATTTACGTAAAATTGCAATTTGATAGCTTAGTGGAAAAACCCTAAAAACAACAAAAACAAACAGACAAATGGGCCTGACCACTCTAAATGAAAAAATGGGAGAAATTAAATAAAGAGAAAATAATTACATATATGTATATAAAAGACTCCATTTACGACATCATAGGCAAAATTTAAAATATATTTTTTGCTCTGTAAAGAGTAAAAGGAAAAGAAAAAGAAAAAAAAAAAGAAATGGGAAAGAAAAGGAAAAAGAAAAAGGAAAAGGAAAAAAAGGAAAAAGGGGAAAAGAAAAAGGAAAAGAAAAACAAAAGCAGAAGCAAAAACAAAAGCAAAAGCTTTGATTAGAAAGCTTGAAGAATGGGTTCAAAAACTAGACATGTTATGGATTGCAGACCACAATGTGACCTTGACTGCAATGTCCTTAATTGCCGTGTGCCTCATTCTATGGTCTTTGAAAAAAGGGACAATCTCATTTCTTTATGCTAGATTTTTTTTTGCCTCATTTATTCAGATTGCAAACAGGGCAGGATTCGGCCCTTTTTATAGTAAAACAGCACTTGGTACAGTGAAATTCTGAACTTAACAGAACCCTTTAGATACTGCGCCCTATTGATGAGACGACACCATGTTGATAAACATGGATAGGAAACTATATTTCATGTTGCACTTTGACTTTATTTAAGACAAATAGCTATACCCTGCTTTGATTTACACTTGTGAAAATCTGCAGTGATGTTCTTGCGTTCTCTGGAATATTCATTTACACTAAAGGAACAAAAATCGTATTAATTGCTTTTTAAAAATTATTTATTTTTTTACTTATTTAGAGAGGAACTGAAATTAGAGCATGCCTGTTGCTGTAAGATTGTATTTGGTGCCTTTTTTAATCTATGGGAAAAGAGTTTAAATGTTGCTACTGAAGCTGACATTCTCTGCTAAGCAATCGTGTGACTTCAGAGTCTCTATAAATGAGAATGTTGGTTTGCTACTAGCTGCCCTTTGGATGATGCTGAAGTCTATGATTTTAGCTTTGTTTTTTTTGCTCTAAAACTAACATAAACCTAAATATTTTACTCACTTAAATGGTGGCATCTAGTACTATTTTGTATTCATTGGACATCCTGCTTGGCCTATTGTTGCTGCCCCAGAGAGACCCATCTTTGGGGTCTTTGGGGAAGTTCTGGCTACCTTTGCTTGTCCAAATGGCACCCACATCAAGACAACTGAATGGTGCCCGTGGTGTAATTTCCTCAGCAAAAGGCCATTATCCTTTTACATGGATTAGGATCCAGGACCATGCTGAAGGGATGTGAGCTGATGCTTTTGTTATCCCAGGTCACCACTGCAGTTCAGTGATTAACTATAGGTATGTAAATGTAAAGAGGGTCTCTTTATTTGCTATCAGCAACTATTTATATCCCCAAGACAGAGACGACAAACCACAAGATTTGGAAAGTTTAGGAGCTATCGGAAAGGCGGGACTGTTTTCTCTAGAGATAATGTTGATCCACACATCAAAATGACATGGGGCTCCTGTGACATCATCAAGAGCTGCCCCCAAAGCCCCTGACCCACCATGTTTTCACTCCAAACCCGCGTTTCCTCCCTGATGCTGGCTGACAAATGCGACACAACCTGGTTCTCCCTGTTATTCCCTTGCACTACAAGCTCCATTAAATGATTTCCGAGCTGACAGAAACAAGGCTCTTGCTCTGAGGGAATTTAGGAATTTGCACACTACAGCTGTTTTCTTGCATTTTTTTCATCCTGTGTGATTTTTATAATTATTTCTTCCTCCTCTAGAGGAAGGTTTTATCCAATTTTGAGGATATTCACAACAGTCTGACAATATTTCATTCTGTACTTTTTTTTTTTTTTGCTGAAGGTATCTATTCTCCATCCTAATAATGCATATCATTGCAAGCACCAAGTGAAATCTGTATTGCCCTCGCAAAGAGTAACTCAGAGTAGTGTAGAAAGCGTTGTATTTTATGAGGCTGCCTGTGGTTCCAGGAGTCGTGCCCCAGATGAGCAGTAGTGTAGCTGATTTTCAAGCTACACTAAGGGAAAAGCTGACACAGGAGTCAGGTACACGAATTTTATACAGGCTGAGAGATTTCCTCTGCCAAGGCAGCACAAAGATCCACTCCTTTGGTTGATGCTTTGAGCATCTTAGAGAGAATCCTATTTCCACATCCTGTGTTTTTTCTCTGAGAGTAAGCATTCCAGTCTGTGTGTGCGTATGAGCATGCTTTAGCAGCCCGGAACACTGGCACTAATCCCTTTTTGATCCTGATGGCAATATCAGTGTATTAACAGAGGCTTTTTAATTGTGAGCTCTTGAACAGCCGTATAAAAAAAATAAAAATAATAAAAAGAGGCAATATAATCCTGCCCCAACATTATTTCAATGCTAATAAAAAAACGATGAATAGACTGAAGACCTTAGTAAATAAAATCATGTTATTTTACTTCGGGGATCGCAATTGTTGGCCAGACTCATGATTTTCACTGAAAATGAGATTGGTGCTTTTATTTTAGCCTGAGTAGATAATTCGCATTGAGAAATAGTTCAATAATTATTCTCATTAGTCAACTAGGACAGCGGAAGACGTAATGGATTTTCAAGTTGAGGTAGGGAAATTTAGGTTAAATTTTTGTAGTTAGAAAGAGAAAGAGGGAAGAAAGGGTGGTAAATAAAGCAAATGAACAAACAAACAAAAAGAAATAAAACAATTCATGGAACAAAACAACAGTGAGAAGATGTGATGTGAAATAATGAAGAGTGACAAAAGACGGATGGTGATAAGGAGAACCCTTGACTGAGTAAAGCATACCTTAAGCCCAGTGAGGACACGAGCATATATCTTTCATTAATATATACTTCATTATTATTTCTGCAAAGCTTTTATCAAGAATCAAACCTTATTTTGATACTCAGTTGTTATTTCCATACATAATTTTTATCAATGCTCATCTGCAAATCTAATGAAAAGAAGGGTTTTGGAAGGAGAGAGCTATTCAAGGTGAGGGTGGTGCATCATTGTCTGCTTGCCAGGAGCTCTTGGCACATCTTTACTAATGCAGGGTTTACTATCCAGCCTGATGGATTTTATTATCACAGAATCATAGAATGTTTTAGGTTGGAAGGGACCCTTAAGATCATCTAGCTCCAACCCTCCTGCTGTAGGCAGGAACACCTCCCCCTAGACCAGGTTGCTCAAAGTCCCATCCAGCCTGGCCTTGAATGCTAAATTGCTTTGAATTATGGAATTTGTGATTCTTTCTTTGGATTTCAAAAGAAGCAACCCTTCAAAGAACTGACCAGTTACATTTTATAGGTTAACACAAGGTTTCCTAGCTTAAACATTACTATTCTGACACGACTATATTGTTCTCCTTGTGGACCTCCACATAGCACTGTAGCACACTTTCTCTATTAGAATAAACCATGGAGATTTCTGAACAGAGTTCCACTGAGTCTTCACCCAGAGTTCAAGTGTTCTTTATCCCAAAGGCCTTGTAATCTTAGGATAACACGAGAGAAATATCTAGACGTTTCACAAAGATGCAGGAATGCTCAGAGAAACTGGAAAATATTCACTACATTTTGGAGACTTAGAGCTTGTGGCTTTGACAGACCGTGAGCACTCACTAAACAAATCACTGAAAGCTGTAACACCACTTTATTTTTCTGCAATCCTAATAAATTCAGTGGCACTTTACACAATACACAGGTGTAATCAACGGTCTGCTGTAGTTTAGCCATTAAGAAATTAGGAGCTTAGCATTCATTAGACATCTAGCCTCCTGCAGTCAGACAGATACATTCAGTAAAGCTTTTTATCTCCACTATCTTGACTGCTCCTTATAGGTGGGACTGACCACTCTCCAAGGGATCATGATTCTCCTTCCTCTTCCCTGATGAAGGAAACTACCACCAGCTCAGACAGTACACCTATCTTGTTAGCTAAGGTAGATCTGTCCAAAATGAATTAATAAGAAAAATATTAGGTGAATATCTACAGAAAATGGAACTTCTTTTCTAAGATTCCCAGTGCTTTCAGGCAAAACATGAAGACAGAAAATGAGTTTGGGAACCAGTCCATGACATTATAACTGTAAAACAATTATTAAAATAGAGTGAAATTACGAGAATGGCAAAAATGCTTTCAAGGCTGTTATCTGGGCCATGTAATCAAGAAATTAAACCCTTGACTCACCTTATTGAACTATAGTTTTTAGAAAGTAATCTGTGCTGACTGAGTTACCTGCGAAGACATATCCCCGTGGACATCAAAGAAAGAATAGATTCTAGGGAGAGCAATTCATTCCATTAGAAATTTGGTGCCTCTTTTAGTCGGGATTGATTTCTATCTTGGCATACCTAAGACCTAACAGCATTTCTGACTGGTATACCTTTTTCCTTCCAACAGCGTAGCAGGTGACTACAAAACTAGCTTAGATTAAATGCCTAATTTTAGGATTGGAAAAGTTAGGAAAGATGACTTTCATCCCGAGTGAAAATGCAAAATGAATTTTGATAAGGATCTACGGTAGCTGCTACTGCATTGAATCAACGAGCAGTGATTGATGACTGCGCTTGGACTCATATGAACATGTCATGGAAACAACATTTTATTTACATCTGAGAAAGTGACCTTTCTGAATTGCAACTATAATTCAGATGGAAATGGAATAAGAGGAAACTCCACATAGCATAAGTGAACATAGACCCATAGACCTACACCTAGAGTCTGGAAATCGTAGAACGAATGCTTAAAAATGAAAGAATGAGCTTGCTGAGTGTGGTGACAACAAAAAGTCATTAAAGTAGTGCAGAAAGGTTATCACTAGAATTTAGACTTCTTCTAATAACTAAATTAAGAATTAGCACTGGATTTTCTGGTTTAATAAAGACATTAATTTTCATCTTATGCAATTTGCTAAATTTTCCCAAAGCAACAGAAGGTTACGGAAATTCATCAAAGGCTATATCCTGCAGAACTTAAATGCTGAAGAGGCTCAAAGTCTTTCAGATATACCCCAAACCTAATAGGAACAAACAGAAAAAGTAACTGATGGACTGTATTGGTCAGTTCCAAAATCCAGTTCTTCCACAGAATATATTTTTCTATTAAAGTGAATCAATATAGACATTTTACATAGATTATGTATTTATTTTAATTCAGCTTTACTGAACAGCTAGGTATCTAAGGTATCTGAGTCTATTTAGACTAGAAATAAATTACAAATGTCTGAATGTTAGATTTTTTCTGACAGGTCCCCATAAAATTCCTAATTTAATTGAGAGAAACATAGTGTTTAAATAGCTCAACTAAACGTAACAGAATATTTCTGTTGCCTTCAATGCTGTTTGTGTTAGTCACCCATAACTACCAGTGCTCTTGACACATTTGGAATACTGTTATTATACATTATGAGAGGAAAAAATGGTTTAATCATAATTGGAATGGGGCAACAGCAGGTGAAGTTTGGATGCAGTCCACTGCTGTCAACTAACCCACATCTATGTATAACTGACAAAAAGAAAAACAAGAGCTTGACACAGTCTCACCCATTTTATTAAAAGCTTGCATGCATAGTTTTTGAATATTACATTAATTTTCATTTTCAGTACTAGTATTGATAACATACATATAAAAGGAGTACAAATTTTTGGAGTAAAATTTGTTCATTATGACGTAGTGTTGTAAATTTCATGGCAGCTTCTCAAGTACATTTCTTGAAACGCCCAATAAGAAAATAAATTAATAATGTAATCAGATGTTGAAGCTTTACCTCCGGAATGGAAAGCTGAGAGGGCATCTGTGCAAGGAAAGGAAGTGCTGGAATGTTGCTGTTCACACTGGTCTGTATCTAGAGCACTTTGTGGCATGGTTATTTTTCCAGACCAACTAGTGTTGTCCATACAACTGAGGACACCTTTCAGGCAGCTTGGATGCATTCACACAGTTTTGGAGGCTGAGGCAGTTTAGTAGTATGCATGTAACCGACCCATGGCCTATTTCTCTTGGGACCAGAGAATAGGTTCAGTTACTATTTGTTTACACCAGTAACTGCTTACCTGAAATATCTGATCTTCTAAACGTTGATCTCAAATCTTCAAATTAAGGTTTAATATCCTGACTGTAGCTATCTTTCCTGTCTAGAACTTCTGCTGCCACAAAAGTAGCCTTCCAAGATGTGTGTTTCTCTTCTCTCTGTTAGGTTCTGGTTCATCAAGGACAAGAATATTATTTAGACTTCAGGATTTCCCTTCCCATTGCACAGTAATTATGCCCTGATATTGCTGCTGAGATGTAAGTTGGGCTAGTTGGTGATTAAACGTAGAAGCAGCCTCAAATGCCTTCTTACATCCACCAAGAGCAGAATATCGAACAGGCAACTAGCATCATTAAGATCTACTTTGAATAGAAGAACAAATTTGATAATGTCTGTGCTAATTTGGCATCTCTTTTTACTCCACACACACTTTTTAACACAAGGCAATCATTCCTGTGGCTTGTTTGTTCCTAGCAATTACATAACACATTTAAATCAATGTAGTGTAGTGCATCTTAAGGGAACACTTTATATTCATACAACAGTTTGCAGTTTATTTTGACAGAACAGTTTTAAAGTGAGGTGAAAATTATTTTCAACACATATGAGAAAAGTGCAAGTAAACCTGCAACATGTGGTTAATTTCTTCCAAATCCAAACAATTCATTCAATATTAATTGCAGAGGAAGAAAAATATACCTTTATTTTTCTTTCAGTACATAATTCCATTTCTTGCCCAGGAACATGATAAAGTAGCATTTTCTTAAGCAGTCTTTGAGAATGAGTGGGAAGGAAACAGATTTTTCCATGTGTCCTGCAATTTCTTTCTTTTCCAACATTTCAGCATTCTCAGTACAGAAGTTGAGTTACCCATTTTGACTGCAGTATTTCCCTGCACACTTTTTCCTCCCTTCTGATTTTTCCATATATATATATATATTTTTTAACATTTGGAAACCTCCTACATCTCTGAAAATGTTAATAGGCTAATTATCACTGGGTTAATTTGCAAGTCATATTCCCTCCTGCCCCCAACAGTAAAAAAAAAAAAAAAAAAAAGAGAGAATTCTCCTCCCCCATTTTATTTTTCGGCAAGTAAAAAAAAAAAAAAAAAATAGGCGAGTGAACTTAGCCACAAAATAAGTCAAGGGAAAAATGAAGTACTAATTAAGAAAGCTGGGGTTTTATGCAAATGACTTCTTCACCGAAGACAGTCTAATGAATGTGCCCTGAGTCGATCCGTGTGCGTTTTCGCCAAGCTGACAGCTGGCTCGGAGGAAGGTCAGACAGAATCAAGCGTGCACAGAGCATAATCCTTCAGATTGGCAGCTCTGCCCCCTGGTCACTGTTTGATTATCTCCCAAATTGCTGTATTTCACAGAGATAATGATTTTTTATGGTCACAGATTTGAAGACAACTGCTGTATCCTGAGGGTTGTCGTTCTGCAAGGAGACACTGCTGCTTCCTTCAGAGAAGAAGAAGGGGGGAAAAAGTTGTGCACGTTTTTTGTTGTTGTTGCTGTTGTTGTTGTTTTTTCCATTTCTCCCCCACTCTCCTAATCTCTTTTTTTATTTCTTTATTTGTTATTTCTCTTCCTGCCAAAAAGAGCCCCTGTTCATACCAATTAACATGCTTGTCCCATGCCTCTACCTCTGCATGCCACCGCAGACATTCCGGCGCAGAGCTGCTCACATCTCAAGGAGATAACACAATTCTCCAATGAAGTATGAAAGAGCAAGCACACAGGAGGGGAAGGGAACAGGCAGAAATCTGGGAGCTCTGAAGGAGTTCTCTGCATGTGGTTACTGCTCATTGCTGCTTCTTGGCTTGCTGTGTTGATTGTCAGATATGGTGGGCCTTGGGGACTCGCACAAAAATGTGGGCCAGGAAGGAGGACAAGTGTCAGAGTGGGGGACAGGTTTTCTAAACAAGGCAGGAGCAGATGTACAAACATCATGGATTCTCCTGGTATTCAGTTCTTCCCATTGGCACCTGTGGATGGATCTCCCATTGAAGTTCAACAGAGAATATTTCCAAAAACATGTAAAATAAGGGCATTTAGTGGTTCAGGAAGGACTGAGTGGGGTAAGGTGTCTGTGTCCACAAAAGCTGATCATACATCACACAATGAAATTCTTTTTCCCTTTTGTTACTGAGTTTTACAAAAGAGGATGTTTGCCTGGATGTAGGTCAGGATAAAATATCTGACAAAATAATGCCATTAACAAAGTAAAATGAAAGAAAAGAAAAACAAACAAACAAAAAAACCAAGCAAGTGAAAACAATAAAAAGCAGAAAACAAAAAACGAAAGACAAAAGTTCCAATGACTCTAACCATCTCAAAGAAACATGGAACTGGATGAGCTGATCATCCAAGGGGTGAAACTGGGGCACCCAAACCAAAGTATCTAATTTTAAGTATTTTATTTAGCTGTTCACTTATAAATTTAACCGTTTGAATTTTATCATGTATCAGTAGAGAGAGGACATTTCACAAGTGCTGCTAGATGGTCACTTTTAGAGTGATAATACCCATGTGATACAAGGTCCTTTGACGTCTATATTTGGAAAGGAATAATTTTCAGGGGTGGGCAAGAAATAGAGCTTCCAGGAAGCGACAAATTGTGATGGGAATTCTGAGCTCTCATTGAATCCATACAGAGGGCTGCTGTTTTTGACCACATCTGATCAGACACATACATGAGCATCCGAAGAGTCCTAAACCACGTGTGCTGATGGGCTGCTGTAGGAATTCAGCATGCTGCTCTGGGAGTTCAGCTAAATTGCTGTGGAACTGACAATGATGGGTCTTAATTCACCGTGAAGACTGTGAAAGCAAAAAGGAGAAAAAATCTAGCGAGGAAATCTGCAATAGAGACTTAGCATGACCAAGGATACTTCATCTTTTACTTTAGTCTCCATATCCAGGTCTCTAACACACACACTGAACCATGCCCTGTTACTGGAGAAACATGGCATCTAGCTAAAATCACAGAAGGGGAAATAACTCTTGCTTCTACAAGTAGAGGAAATAAAATGCACAGCGAACTACTCACAATTCAGTGTTCCTTCCCTGTATATACTGACAGAAACTAGAGCACAGATTGGCTTGATCTTTTTAGCCTCTGTCTATATTTGCTTGAATAGGTTTCCTTCTTTATTATCCTCAATATGTTTAAAGGCTCGCAGGGAAATAATGCAAGAGCCCTCCTGTGGCTGATTTTAACACCTACCATTCAGGTTACAGCTGTAAGAGACTAATAGCCAAGTGGCCAGAAGTATCTGCTTTTAATAATGCACAATATCCTCACGGTTATGGATGGAAAAAGCTGATTATGTTAAACTATCTCCAAGTCTATATAGAATTACTTCCTACAGTCGGTTCACACTTATTTTTCTAGGCACCGTGCGAACATTTTTTAAATTCCCACCCACTATTGTTCCTAATACTATTAGAAGCTAATAGATATCTTTCTTAAGAAGTTTATCTGGAAACTCACCCATCATTTCACATGGGAAAGGGGGATCGAACTAAACCTTCTTCTTCGTACCTCACAAGTTTGTATTCATTCTTTAATGTCTGCAATCTTCCAGCGTTTGTAGACTGTTGCTTCCCCTCAGGGCTCTATTCAGTTCCTTTAATCCCTCCTTTTAAACCGATCCCTCAAAAGTCTCCACTCTTCTCCAAATGCATTTGTTCTTTTTTTCTTCCCCCCCCCCCTTCCTTTCTTTTGGGTCATAAAAAGTATCCAGATGGTTGAGGTACTTTCACTAAGCTGCATCAGACCTTTCTATTGAACAATTCCTCCTCTGCTTACATGTGTAAGTTCATTACTTTGACAGTCTCAGATCACACAGATCTCACTCTTTTCTTGACTTAGTATTCATAACTAGCCTTTAAATTTTACACTCAAGTCTATTTTCCCCCCAGAATAGCTCACCATTATTAATTTTTAGTTGTAGAGGACCTTCTGTGATTGGCGCATTGTAGGCATTAAGAGAAGAGTGACTTCCCAATCAAGCTAAGCTTAGTGATGCTCACAAAAGGCTGAGCTGCCTTAAAGAAGTAGCTCCTGAGCCATGCAGTAGATAAAGCTGTCTCAACATCAGGCCTCAGTTCCCAATAAGTAGCTCATTCAGCTTGCCAAGCTTTCAGCATCAGAGGTCAACATGAGAACCTGTAGTATGATTACTAAACTCCACTGAAAAACAAAAGATGTGAAACAATCTTTGGATTCAGAAGGCAAAAGATAGTGATAGGACAAGGCAACATGGTTTTAAACTAAAGGAAAGGAGATTCAGGTTAGATGTCAAGGGAAGTTCTTTACTATGAGAGTGGTGAGGTGCTGGAACAGCTGCCCAGAGAGGCTGTGGATGCCCCGTCCATCCCTGGAGGTGTTCAAGGCCAGGTTGGATGGGGCCCTGGGCAATCTGATCTAGTACTTGATCTAGTGGCTGGTAGCCCTGCCTGTGGCAGGAGGGCTGGAACCTCATGATCCTCAGAGTCCATTCCAACCTAAGGTATTCTATGATCCTATGAAAAGACAGTATAAAACCCTAAAATCTAGAAGAGGCTATAGTTATTTTTTTTTTATCTGAATAAATCATAATAACTCTGTCTGCTTACCTGCCAAAACTTGAGAAGAAATTTCCCTCTGATGAGAACCAAGAAGAACATAAATAAAATCCCTCAGGTTATTGGAATTGTTACCACCAGCCCTGAAGAAAAAAAAGCATTATTTGCTAACTAATAAAGTTTACGAACAATGAGAGCCCTGGATAGCTGTGGCAGAAGTGGTTGAGATTCAGGTTAGCATTGTCTTTCATGCAGACGATTTTTGCTAAGATTTTTCACATCACAGAAGAATGCCCT
Source organism: Lagopus leucura (assembly GCF_019238085.1). Lineage (NCBI taxonomy): Eukaryota > Metazoa > Chordata > Aves > Galliformes > Phasianidae > Lagopus > Lagopus leucura. The sequence goes on from NW_024962287.1 coordinate 2,727,025, forward strand.
AAGCACCAAGCCAAAAGATGTTTTAATATGAGTGATCAGCAATTCCTCTCCCAATGCAAGAAATCGCTGCTGAAGCTTCTGTGAGAACAGGTGCATATATTACCTGCCAAAACTAATTCTGACAAAATAAAATGTGCCTGTATGTAATGATTTAATGAACAAACTCTTGAGTTCCTCTAGTGATCTGTCATTTTGTATCACAGGCTTGATGGGAAATCCGTTGTCTATAGCAAAAGTGAACTGTGTTGCCTATACTATTTCATGTATAAATATACTATACTGTTTCACGTATAAACCAGAATTTTACAAACACATCTGAAGATATTGCAAGTATTTTCAGTGAAAGTAATTCCAGACAAGGACTTACATTTTCCCTTAAGACTACACAAACTGGAAATAAGCTATAATTGGTGAAGGGGTCAAAATTGTCGGTCTCATTGGTAGACTGCATTCATTGCTGCACTTGTTAATCTTAATGTGTGGAAATGTATTGTGCTCCTTATGTCTGGTAACTCAGCTGAAATATTTTACTGATGGTTCTGAAAGAAAATAATACTGTAAACAGAACAGTGAGAGAGACAAACCTTTCCTCTGCATGTGCTAAGGAAAGCTGATTTTACCCTAAGGCAGAAGCTAAAAGGAGGATGGTACAGATGCATGGTTTGGGAATCACACAGAGGTATCATTACAGAACTGTTAAATGTGAGTTGTTTCTGGTATAAAAACAACATATAGATCCTAGGAAGTAAAAGGAAAAGGAGCCTTTTTTCCACTACTACTGCTACAAATCAAATTGATACTGGGGAAAGTGAAGGGAACGTACTTGAAAGGAAATATTTTCTATGGTGGATATAGTCAAGGAATCAAATCATGCCCTTCATATCATCCTTCATATGGTGGTCTGGGCTTATATTTTGAAGTTCAATTTGATCTTAACTTGTCCTTGTCACTGAACTCAAGGTAGGACATCTTTTAGAAATGAGTTCCAGAACCATGCTATCTCTGGTCTTCCGCATTCAAGTCACTCACATAAGAACATTTAAAAATAATTTCAATTGTGAGAACACTTAGGTTTGGAGCTCTTTCCAAGTAAGGAGGAATTCTGATCCCTAGGCTCACTTGGCTTTAAATGAACAGATAACTTTCTCAGATACTGCTTTAGACAGCAGGATATGTAGCATAGTTGTCTACCTCTTCTTCTGAAGGTGGAACGTAAACAGAAGTAGAAAAGTCAAGGAGAAAGAGTTAACAGACAGGCATGCCAGGAAAGATACTTCCTTGGAAGTGGAGAATCTTGTGACGTGGTTTCAACTCCTTAATTTCTTATTCAGTCAATTCTGAATGGAAACCAAACAAGTCCTTGCTGAAACAAGAATTAAGTCTTATTAAACCAGAGCACTTTTTGTTTGGTAGATAAGAACATGTTCAAAGTCTTATAAATCTTTCAGCCTTTTTCATAGTGATTCAACTTCAATAAGTGGACTGAGCTTGCCCAGTACTTGCTTCATTTCTCATCTATTACATTGCCATAGAACAACATAAGGGTAGCAACCAGCATAGAAGTCATCAATTCTGACAATCAGTGTATGCAACTGTGTGAAAGTAACCACTCATGTTTAGTCTTCTCACTGCCCAGGACATCATACATCTTCTACTTGGATAACACAGGACTGCCAGAGGCAGGATACAGGAGTAGAGAAACATTTGAGGCAAGTTTCTCTTCCTCACATATGGGTATTTTTATTGTTTGAGATGCTTTGGTGTTTGCTAGAGATGCTCAGTTCAGCTTTTGTCTGCTATTCCAGAGTAACAGAATCTCCCACAAGTCCATAAACAACAGGGCTGCACAGGGGAGTGTATAAAGAGATATGATCTGAAGTAGTGCATTACTAGAATATCTTCCCAGCTGCTTCTGGCTGATGCTTCCAGTTCATTTGCAAACTGGGAGCCTCTGAAGCAGCCTATCAATGAGGTCTAAGTGGCTTCCAGCTCAGCCAGGGGGAGAACCAAGGCATTCTCCATCCTAGTACTGTTAATACAGAAAGTCCCATGCATTTAATTTAGAGGTTCTGGATTGTTCTTCAGAGATAGCATGCCTTTCCTTTATCTCAGACTGAATTTACATGCTACTTGAGCTGTAAAACATGTAAATAAAGTGAGGAGTCTAGTTACAAAATAAAATTCCTTCTGAATGAAGCTGGCATGGCTGTGATTACCATTAATCTTCCCCTGCAAAGACTTTGGAAACTGAGCTGCAGTTTATTGCAAATGATATATTGCAAAAACTGTACATCATTATGATATATGGATTTTTTTTTTTTGACATCCCTTCATTTTGGTAGTAAAATGCAGTTTATAATCATGACTGTGTCCAGAAGATTCTCCTGTTGGTGTCCATTACTTCTATGCTAACTGTGGAAAGAAAGCATAAACTTCTTCAGAAAAACTGTAGAAGATCAAACCGCACTTGGTTGGTGGAAGGGAGAGAAAGGAAGGCAGGGTGATCTATCCCATCCAATTAGGAATACCCTGTGAATTAGGCAGACATCAGTTGCCCAGCTTCACCCATTCTCTCCAGACATGCCCCTGGATAAAAGAGGGAAACACAATGGTAGTTAAAACAATTATCATCCAGTGGTGCTTGATTCTAAACTACTCTGCTAGGAAGTGGCAAGGAGCATTCAGATCCTAACGCAGCAAGCAATTGCTTTTTCCTTCCCTTAGGTAGAGAAGCTCTTGGCTTTTTAAGCAATTTTTTACCTCTGAACTAGTCCTTGTAGGGCTTTGGGGCAGCATGCCAGTGGCACTGCATCCCATTATCATCACTGCGTGTCACTGGAGGCAACAACAGGAAAGAGATGCAGAAAGGACTGGGAATAAGAGGAGACATTAATAACTGTATATTGCTCTGTGCTGACAAAAGTAGGAAAAGGTAGTGAGAGGGCTGCTAGAGCAAGGGAAGAAGGAGGGATGGAAAGAAAAGACTGAAAAATTACCTGATTCAAGACAAGTCTGTTTTTGCAATAATCTTGGTTAGAAAATTAGTAGCTGTTAAATGTGTATAGTTGCATATTCAACACTGTATGCCATTTTATTATGTTTGTCATATCAGTTAGTTACAGATTTGCAAAATATATCCGCATGTCTCAAAGATGGGGAAATGGCAAGTTGAATTTAGGGAGGTTCCCAAGAAAACGAGAAGCATGCCACACTTCTAACAGTAACTGGAAATATTCATCATATAAAGGCTCAAATGCTATGTTTTATGGACACATTGAATGCTGTCTTGGCCCCAGGGTCAACTGGCACAGCCTGATTGAACTAACCTTCATAAGCCCTCTTAGCAACAGTTCGGACTTTCTTTTTGTGCCTCACTGTCCCATATTGTCAAAATATTCTAGCATGAAGAGGGTGTGTAGAGTAAAAATGATTACAGTATAAAAGAGGGAGGACATACACATTCTCCCCTCTTTATTTGCTTGGCTGACTTAGTCTGAGACTATTATGATTAATATATTATCACATCTATCTTAGAACATGCTTCAAATCTTTATGCAAGCAGTCCAATAGAGATGAGCTGTTAGAGAGCAGATTAGAAGAAGATGTTGGGTGCAGGTGACATCAAGGTTAACACGAGCCAACAGTGTGCCTCAACAGCCAAGAGAGCAAACATTTTGGGGTACATTAAACACACTTCTAGCCAACCAATCAGAAGAGGTGATTCTCTCACTTTGTTTAAGGTTGGTGCAGCGTCACCTTGAGTATTGTGCAATTCTGATCTACACAGTCTAAAAAGGATATTACAGTCCTTGAAAGCATCCAGGGGAGGGCAACAAAGTTGGTAAAAGGACTGAAAGCCATGTCTTATGAGGAGAGACTGAGAACACTTGTGTCCAGTCTGGAGAAAAGAAAGAACAGTGATGATCTCATTGCTCCCTGAAAATTCTTGAGGAGGGGAAGTAGAGAAAGATGCTGACACCTGTTCCCTTGGGAACCAATGTTGGGATGTGTGGCAATGGCACAAATGGGAGGGTCGGGCTGAACATGAGGAAAAATTTAACTGTGAAGGAGAATTTACTATGAAGGTGGTCAAACACTGGAACAAGATTTCTAGAAAGACATTTAGATAATACACTCAATAATGTGACAGTATTTTTTTGTTAGTCTTGAAGAGGTCAAGCAGTTAAACTAAATGATCTTTGAAGATCTGTTCCAAATGAACTACTTTTCTTTTTCTTTCCTTTCCATTCCATTCCATTCCATTCCATTCCATTCCATTCCATTCCATTCCATTCCATTCCATTCCATTCCA
>NW_024962287.1:2731346-2748846 GCF_019238085.1 Lagopus leucura
CATTCCATTCCATTCCATTCCATTCCATTCCATTCCATTCCATTCCACTATACCTTATCCTATCCTATCTAGTGTCCCACTGAAGTGAATGGGTAGAGAAGCACTTTACATTCACTTCAAGCAGCAGATTTGTTCATTAGGAAGAAGAAATGTGAGACTCTAGGCACATAAAATTAGTCTTTCTATCTCATAAAACATGAAAATTCTTTTATTTGTTACCATCATTGGTCACTACATATAAAATCAATTTGTTTCCATCAGCCAGTTCCAATTACATTCCAATTATACACAATTTCAAGATATGTAAAATAAAAGGAGACCATAATGTTGAACAGTATAATTTCCATCAGAGCACAAACAGTAGAAGTCGTCATTTGGTCTGTTTTTGAGTTCCATAACAACTGTCTCAGCTTGGGCAGCATCAGTTTAGTAATTACTGCCGCCCTCTATGAACATCAGGGAGTATACATACCCATTTGGCTTTCTGATGGCTCTATCTAAATGCTCCATTATCCACCCTCCAACTGCTTTGCATTTCCAGAGTTCATAGGAATGTAAAATATTGCAGAATGGGTAATTTCTGATTGAAAGATGGGATTTCTGAATATCTTTATGATGCTTCCCTAAGAAAGGAGGTGGTTTTGATGCAAGCACTCATCACCCACAGTACCATGAGCCTTGAACTTGTTTCTAGGTGTGATATTCATCATTATGACCTACTGCGTGGGTAGAATCTGATTTCCTTTCTATGGGTGAGTCTTTCACAGTGAAATGACAAAAGCAATGGTTTTTCTTTTTCTCCATCATTATTCCCATTGTTCTTGAGAAAGATAGTGCTTCGGTGGGGTCTACGTTCTCAGAAACAAATCAAGAGCTTTTGTTTACAGGTATGGACTTTAAATGAACTAGGGAAAAAATACAGAATGACTGTCAGCTGCTTTTCCCAGATTTTGGTTAGTAGAGACCAAGTATCTTTCATTACCTTAGAATTCTATACAGAAGAACTGGCAGAACTTCATGTTGGACAGCAGAAGCAGTCAGCTCTGGATGCAGCAAGCAAGCTAAGAAACTTAGGTAAAAAATGGAGGAAAAAATCAAAGTTTAATTCTTTTTATCTAACTCGCAGTGTAGACCGTGCCATAATACATAAAAACAGTGTTGTGCCAGCAACCCAGACATCTCCATGAACCTCAAGACCAGATAAAGGCTTCACCTTTTGTCATGTTTTGTCATGTGTCCATCAGACAGTGTGTTGCCTAATAACAGGCTCAGTAAACACATAGATACCTGGTCTCTCATACATATCACACATACTTACGCCTAAGCAAACACAGAAAGAAGTGCCTCAATTTTTTTTTTCCATCCTTAATATCAACAGTTTTTCCTTTTGAATATTTGCAGTAAATAAATGCTTGATATGGGTACACATGTAGCACAGCAGGGAACAGGGAAGGGTGGGGGAAGGGTTATGTCCTCATTTCTTGGCAGGAATAAAAAACCTATTCAGATTTAGCTCTGTTTAGAATAAATAAAAAACAAACAAACATCTCAATGCACCCAAAGGCTTTGTATAGCTGGAAGCTTTATTGATTCATATACCACCCACATAATCTGCCAAAATGCAGTACAGTTTTTATTTTTTTAAGTCTTCTTCAAGGGAAAGTCTAGCCCTCCAAGCTCATTTATTTGAGGGAAAAGAATTAAATAAATCTTGTAAACACTACCAAGTCTGCTCTGGGAAAGGCTTTTGCGTGCAGCTGAAAAGAATTGCATTCTCTAGTCCTGCAGGAGAATGGATTGTACATGAGCACCAAATCCAGCCCACAGAGAAGATACGACTGCTCTAGCAAAAAGTCAAATAGAGTTTGTTTGATAAGATTTTTTGAAAGGGAAAAAGTTCACATCAGGTCAATATATTTTAGCGTGTTCCCTGGAAAATAGGATATTGAAATTCCCAAATGGCGACTTTTGCATGTGAAATACATCCTAGTTTTCATGCCAGTGAAAGAACTGCCATGACCGATGCTTTGAGTGGGAATAGGAATAGGAAACATCCCTGCTGATTTACTGTGTCCAACAGCATGTAGCCTTGGGAGGGGCTCTTTTATTGTATATACACTGAGAGGCAAAGAATGGAAATTACCTATGGTTGACTTATGGAAGCTAAATTCAAAGTGCTCACCCCAGTCTTGGGATTGAACTGGGACATTTCCCTGCTCCTGTGGAAACCAGCCACAAAAGAATTTGCAACAATACCACTGTTTCTCCCCCAGAAAAGTGAGTGGTTGCATCCACACTAACATGTGATGGTCCGTGTAAGTCCATGTTAGTTCACAAGCAGTGTTTGGGAGATGTTTCAAAGATATTTTTTTTTTGTTGCATAGGAAAGAATAACATGCAATTAAAACAAACAAATAAATAAATAAATGAGTATGTAAAATGGCATTCAGTCGAACTTGCATAGAGTAGTATAGACATCACTGGAAGACTTTAACTTGCTTCAGGTAGCCAGAAAATTCACCTTAGCAAATTACTGATGATGCTTTTTGTAGTCTACTGAGTAAAAAGAGACCTTTATAGAATATAATTTATGACAAAACCACCTAGAACCATCAGATGAATTGACCCAGACCCAGGAGTGTTCCTTTCTCTCCATTGTCTGCAAGAATCCCAGTGCAGTTAGCTCACATAAAGACATCCTCACTTCGGGCATACACCATTGAGTAAACCAGGCTAGCCCTCCATTGCAGGCTTCCTTTTCCTGTTTGGCACTCCTTTCTTGCCATCTCTAGATCCCTCTACTTCAAAAGAGGGAATTTGAGAAACGTGCAGTTAAAAAATGGCTCTGCTGAATGTTGAAGCCTCCCTTCCAACCAGTGGAATAGAGGCCTACCTGGTGACACACAACTTGAGGGCTTTGCTTCCTTTTCCTGTGGTGGAGAAGTTAAGGCCAAAGCAGAAAAGAAGCTGAGATCACCCAAATCCCAGCTATGTGTACTAAGCTGAAGATCATCCTTCAGACTGGCTAAATTAGTTCATCAATAAGATGCTCGAAGGGCAAGATTTCATACTTGCAGACCGTTGCCAGCAGAATATAAAAGCAAACGAGGCATTTATGGAATTGTATATTTCTTGGATGGCAGCTTAAAAATTAGACTTAATTGAAGGGCTAAAGAGAAAGCAGTTTCATTGTTAGGAATGAAGGATTTAAAAAAGAATTAAAGAAAAATTCAACTTGGGTGTAGGGCATAATTACAAAAACATTAAAGCAAATAATTGGTAGCACTGTAATTTTTTCCTCCCCAGGTAACTACCATATGTATTACACAGTGAATCATTGACTCTGTCCCTCCTATCATTAATTACTGTGATGCATAAATAATTGGAAAATTATATGTTCCAAAAATGATTTAGTAATACATTTTATGCATCTAATAAGCACAGGCTTTTAATCATCACTAGACGTGTTATGATAAATTTTATTCTCTGTCTCAACTATTCTGTTATCTCTAGCTTATATGGCTGACATCTCCTTGCATACAAATACCACTAAGCCCCTTCATATCACATACTTCCTAATGGATGCTTATTACGGAGCTTTATTCTACTAGATGTATTTAGTGTTGATGTTTTGGCTTGAAAATCATTTCAGGCTGTTCTCAGCCTCACAGAAACACATTACATTATTTTTCCTAAAACTGGAAAATATTGTTTAATTTAGTGGAAATCTATATTTTCAATGTATTTATCTGTATTTTCAATGCATTTAAAACTGCCTGTACATTTCATTTTGCACAGTGGGGACATTTCAAAGCTGTTGCTGTATATGAAATGGAGTATCTGAAAATCTACTGGCTTTAATTAGAAAAAGTAAAGCATATTTTAACATGTGATGATGATTGTGGTGTCTATTTTCTTTCTTCAGGTTTAACACATGATGCTTGACACTTTGGCATCAAGTAAGATGACTCAACATCTTAAGGAATGACTCAACCTGGAAAAGCACAAGAACCGCTGGTATGTCAAGACATTATTTCAAGCTTAACTTAAGCAACACAACCTGTCAAAACTGCTCAAATTAAATTTGCCACTCTGCAACTAATCATCCATGCTTAGATTTAGTACTGTTTACAGTTGTATTGCTTAAAGAACTTGTGGATTTTGCACACAGGATGATATTCTAGATTGCTGACTAGCTCATAAAGGTGATAATGAAGTGGTTAGTAGGAGGGGTTCAGTAAATTGTCTTCAAGTAAGTATAGAGGTTGCAGAAATGTTTCCATTTGTATTTCAGGGAAGTTTGTATTCCAAATCACTACATGAAATAATAATAATTAAAAAAAGCTAGTTATTTCTAAGCCAAACATAATAGGCTGTTTTTACTGAGTCTATTACTATTGTTTGGAATCTTTTAACCCTCCTTTTTCATGCCAGTGACAATAACATAATATTGCCCATTTATCCATAGCTGCACAATTTCAGTATGTCTCAAATTCCAAAGATCTGTAGATGCAATAACCTTTATAATACTTAGCTTAGAGTCATAGAATGGTTTGAGTGGGAAGAGACCCTGAAAAGCCAACTGTCCCATTCCCTGCACTGAACAGGGACACCCACAGCTCCATCAGTGCTCAGAGCCTCATCCAGCCTGACCTTGGCTGTCTGCAGGGATGGGGCACCCACCATCTCTCTGTACTGAGGACTCCACATCTGGACGCAGCACTCCAGGTGAGGTCTCACGGTGCAGAGCAGAGGGTCAGGATTCCCTCCCTTACCCTACTAACTACATTACTTTGGGGACAGCCAAGAATATGGTTGGCTTTATCGGCTGTGAGAGTCCAGAATTAACTACTGAATTACTGAAAAATTAATAACTGAGAGTTTAATAACTCTCAGTCTCCAAAATAGTTTGGTTGCATATAAACTGTTTATTTTGAATGGTTACATTAACTCTCAAAACCCTCTCAAAAATTGCTGTGGAACTCAAAAACATTGCAAGGAGCCTTTGAACGATTCAGCAGCATAGACAGTGTGGTTCAGAAGCCTATGCTCATGCCCTTCTGCTTAATTTACTCGTGAACGTTGTACTGGAGTGGAAGCTCAGTATGAGGGAATATCATAAGGCAACACCATGTCTGTGATATTTCTGTTGGACTTCCAGATCTGGAAAGGCTGATATACCCACTGGATTCTGTCTACTCCCTTAGGGAAGTAAGGAAGAGGAAAAAGGGACTCCAATATAAATGTTCTGCTGTCTTTAGCAGTAGAAAAATGCCCCGGGAAACAGCTCCTAAATAAAAGAATAAAATACTTTTCCATCAGAGACTTGAAGATCCCTGAAAACGAAAACACAGCAGCGCTACATTTTCAAGGAGAAACTATCTTGAAATGACAGGGTGTTTAATCAAGCAAATAAGAGCATAGCAAAAACCTTTGGCTAAAAGGTGGAAGGAGAAACATTCAAATGAAGAATCAGGCATGCATTTGTAACCAAGAGGACAAACATAACCATAACAGATTGCCAGGGCAAGGGATGGAGTTTCTAATATTCTGTTTCTTCACATCAGGTATAGGAAACTTCCTGAAGCGTTGATCAAAACATCTATCACCAAACCAAAACCATAAAAGTTGATGCTCTCTGACAATGTTAACATAATGATTGGATTAGAAAACCTAACGCATCTTCATGCCGTGTGGATCTACGCAATCTTCTCTCTTATTCCAGTGGCATAAAGTATGAATACGGTTCCTCAGCAACTTTGGTGAGACAGAGAGATAAAGCAAAGGCAGGAAGGATTCAAGGAAAAGAAACAGTGCAAATTTAGGATGACAGGAGAGAAGGTTTTATTTGAAAGATCAGAATCTCCCTTTCTTTCCCGTGACTGCTTCCTTGTACTCTCCTTGGCAAAACACTTGGAAAAGGTAATGCTTGTGATCTCTCTTATTAAACTATATACCTCCAGGAAATATTCACAAGCACTTAAAGCTGATAATCTATAACATTAAACTGTGCAAATAGGAGGAATTTAGCTTTGGGTAGCTATCCTTCACCAAAACCATTAGCAAATTTGGCAAATTCAAGGACCCATGCATCTTCCTTGCTTGTGGATCTAAGGGGTTCAGTGCTATGGACGTGGGTCATTCTATGCCAGCTAGTCTCAGTGCCAGAGAATTAGTTTAGGCATGTTTAATTTACTAGTACAGACACAATTCTTGTCTCCTGAAGCTGTGGTAATTACCCAAGGAGATATAAACCAGTTTGAGTTAACTTACTGTATACCTCATAGTTCTTTGGAAAAGACATAGGATTGAAGATAAAAGTTTTGGGACTTTGCTCATACTTGACATTTTTCTCAGAACGCTGAAGATACGTACAATTTTTATTTGAAAGTCATCTGAACAATTTTGCCAGGTTTCATCATCTTGTTGTGTCTGACTATCAGAATACATACACTGAAGTAGGAATCTCCCACATTTTTTAACCGGAAAAAATTCTGCACAACCATTGCAAGGTCTTTTTCTCAAGGTGGCAAACTTGTAAGCCCAGGAAAAGAAAGCAAGATTCATTTTCTCCAAATCAGGAGCTCTCTGACTTCTAGCTATCCTTATGCGTGCTCATCCATGTGAGAAGAAGAGGTGATCCACAGGGACTATTCGAGTGAGGTAGGGCTGTATTACTGAACACTACCTCTGTGAGACTTTTGGTTTTCTTCCCTCCCTTCCCCAAATCAAATCCATTTACTACTTTCAGACAGAGCTAGGGTCTCCAGTGTCACATTAGTGTTTTCATTGACCAGCAGCCAATATATAAAGCCAGTATATATTGCTTCAATGAGTTTGTCTGAATGACCTCAAGGAATGGATTTCAGGTCATATCATGGACTGGCACTATCTGAACAAGACAGATCAAGACTAGGTTTTTGGTGTGTCAGATGTGGTTTTAATTTAGATTGAGACATGACAAGTTGTCAGAGAAATGCCATCAAACATTAGTGTTTCTTTTCTTTAAAATACAGGCCTGCGTATTCCTTTTGCAAGGCTCATATAAAACAAGAAATAATCTGCCAAAACTTCACCTTGGGCCTTTGTTGAATAGGGAATGCTCTTAAGACTACACAAAATAAGACCAGTTTCCTAGCAATTAAGCATGAAAATGAATATCTTATTGTTCTATTGTCTTTTTGAGGAGCTCCAGATATTTGAACCGAGACCTTTCTAATTATTGTCTAATAGATAGATCATGAAATCACCTATCGTAAGATAATGCTCATTTTTGTTTGTGTGAGAGTTTGAAAATAGTCAATCTCATTTGTGACTTCCAGAGAAAGAATTCCACGTTGGTTTATCTTGTTCGTTCTCCAAAGAAGTGGGAGTTGATATAAACTCACTGTTCTCAGATGAGTAGTTACTCAGCCATCCCTCTCAGCTGCGATATTGGGAACTGTTTTGCTGGACAATTTCTCTGCAATGACCTTATAAAATCAAGCTTCTTCTCCATTACACTATACAGTCAAGCTAGTTTAAGTCATTACAAGTTGACTTATTCAGCTGATGACAAGAGAAGAAATACTTATCTCTCAGATCCACGTTCTACGATACTTTAGTGAGTACATTATTTCTACCAGCACAGGATGCTGGTTCTATACTTCCCATTCTGAAGAACATTGCTTTTACCTCTGAGTTCACAAAATTATTCCTTAGAGGCTGGCACAGTCACACATGAGTTCAAGAAAATAAAAGAATGAAGGATAGGGTCTGGAATAATGTTATGGTCATTGAAAGTGGCTTGATGACAATACTGGCAAGGCATCTGTTCACCTCCATGAAGAAAGGATTCTGACTTTGAATGCAGTCTCATGCATCCCATCACAAAGCCTTTGCCAACAAGTCTCTTCCATGATCCAGTGTCAAGTGCAGCTGTTCTCTTCATATGATCTTTCATTTGCTCTCACTCTCACAGCCTCATACTTCAGACAGTGGAGACTCACATTCCAACAAGTTCTACATAGTAGAGTTTCTGCTCTAATTAGCAAATTCACATGTACTTTTCCCCCCAACACTTTCAATCTGGAGATAAAATGAGAATTTTTTTGAAAACCAAGACTGAATCATCAGGTTACATGGCAAGTTGTTCCCTCACTAACCAATCTTTTAAACATAAAACAAGTGCCAAAACCAACTAAAATTCTTGTGAAACTAACGTCTTGTTCAAAACAAAATCTTGAGTGGGGAAATTCTGGTCATAAAAACTGTGGAGGATGCAGGAGAGAGGAATGGACTGAAAGGAGAGAGCAATGACTGACTTTTGATGGTTATTGTAGGATTAAGGGGATGTTTGCCACTTACTTCTAGCTGTGGTATTACATTCATTTTCAGCACGCTTATTGAGAATCTTTCCAACTTGTTAGTTATGGACAGACATCAGGCCAGCATCAGCCTCTTCAACATGCAGTCAGATGGGTGAATCTGGTTTCATTCCAGAGCTGTAGAGCTCCTCACCTCCCCGATCTCTTCTCCCCCATACCCGTTACCCATTGCCCCATGCCCATTGTACCTTTGGTCATTAGCAAGAAAACAAGTCTGCCATGTTATCAGCTCAACTGTGACAAGGTAAAATTTGGAGGCTTCCCTTAATCACTCTAAGTGCAGGTTTACTGAAAAATTTATCTCTGACTACAGGCCATGGCTGCAGACTCCCAAGTGGGAGAAATCTTCTGCTAATTTGAATTTGTTAGAGTGGAGCTGTCTGTTTTCTTTTATAGCTGGGGAGGACAAAGTAATGAATTTTTATTTTTATTTTACTATAAGCAGGCAAATATATTAAGCAACAGCAGCAACAACAAAAAAGAACTAGGAACCTCAAACAGTTCCTGAGAATAAGGATTTCTTTGTTGTTACAGTAGCTGGAATTGATGAGCATTAATTCAGAGCTAATATTTTGAAGCATGAGTTTTTCCAAGCTGAGCCATATTTCTTGCAGGTCAGACTTAACCCTTTCCCCTTTCCCCTTTCCCCTTTCCCCTTTCCCCTTTCCCCTTTCCCCTTTCCCCTTTCCCCTTTCCCCCTTTCTCTTTTCCCCTTTCCCCTTCCCCTTCCCCTTCCCCTTCCCCCTCCCCCTCCCCTTCCCCTTCCCCTTCCCCCTCCCCTCCTCTCCCTTCCCTTCCCTTCCCTTCCCTTCCCTTCCCTTCCCTTCCCTTCCCTTCCCTTCCCTTCCCTTCCCTTCCCTTCCCTATGTTGTAACACAACAGAAAAAGTAGGAACCTAATGTTATGGTCTTTCATGATGTAGAATTTAGAGGGAACTGACAGAGGCTTCAGTAAAAGAAGAGTACTGCTGTTTTCTGCCCTTGAGTGGTTGGAATGGAGAGCACATGGGTTGTTCATGTGTACACATGCATTCATGTGCATATGTGTGTATAGGCACAAGCATGGTGAGTAGTTGCTGAATGTCAAGCTGTATGTGGGATGGGAAGACAATTATTTTAGATTTCTTTAGGTTTCTGGTTTTTTTTTTTTTTTTTTTTTTTTTTCTGAGCTGTACTGAACACCTTTTTCTGATCTGCCATTAACCAACCAGAAGCTCCAGAAACCATTGTATAGAAAGTCACATAGAACCTGGTAGATCATAGAATCATAGAATGGTTTGGGTTGGAAGGGACCACAAGGGCCATCACATTCCAGTCAAGTAGGTTCTTGATCATGAGCTTTTTTCCAGCAGCTTTCATGAATCCTATGTAAATAATGTCTTTATAAGTCAACAGATTGCCCATAATTCCTGGTGAAGGATATCAGTCTATATATGAAGATCGTTGCTGTTCATACTTGGCCCTGACCTTAAAATATGAGACCTGTGGGTGGCTGAAGGTGACCCATCTTGATGGCAGGAGCTGTACGGTGTGCTGCCTTGCATAACTTGGCTCCTGGAACATATTTACCAAATGTCTCTACATCCATAAAGGACAGCATGGCAGAATGGTTGGAAACATCACGGGATAACTTAAACAAAGAAATAAATAAACAAAAACACACACAAAAAAAGATGAAAAATGATTTTTTTTTTTTTATTTTTTATTTTTTTTTAAATCTGAAAAGAAAATGCATGAATTTTAATGATTTTTTTTTTTACTGGATATTGATCACTGTATTACAGTTTTGTGTAATAATGCACTTAAGGACATCCTTAACTTTAATAACATGTGAACTTCCATTGATTGCAGCATGTCACATGCAAACTGAGCATGAGATAGAGGAGTGCCTGCAGACTCCTATTGAACAGAGAATACTTCTAGCAAAGACAGATCTAAAAGAAAAAGGTAATTTTGTACTAGCAGCAGAAAAATTGAGCTGAAGAACTTCAAAATGAGCATTTGTCTAAAACGTGAAATTATGTATTCAGTCTGGCAAGAAAGATTATGTTAAAATAGTTCAAAAAATGAAAAGAAAAGAAAAGAAAACAGAAAAAAAAAAGGAAAGTTAAATGAAGAATAAACCAGAATAAACAGAAAAAAAAGCTTTTTCATTTTCCAGCAATGTCTGATTAAAATATTTGTCTTGAAACTTGATGCAATTTTCTTTGATATAGCAACATTTTGCTCTTGCTGCTCAAACTCTTATAGCACAGGAGTGTCTGAAGGATTTATTACTTAACATTAGTAGAGATTTGCAGATGAAAAGCTCTGCTTAAGTACAGTAATTACACTTCCAATTGAGAAAATATGCTTTTCTTTCTCCATTTTTCTGCATTCTTGCTCCTACCTTCATTCTTTCTTTCCAAAAATTTATAATTGTCACAATTATTAGTAGATGTATTTATTTATTTGCATGTTTACCAAATTATTTACCTTTATACATTTCTGTGACAGTGGAGAGATCTGAGAGAAATCTGTTAGGTTGCACTCCAGTCCTTTTCTTTTTTTGTGTGTGCGATCAACAAAATATATTTGTCTCTGCAATCAGACTGTGTATGAACACACCACTGATGTATATTTTGTCACATCACAGTGCTAATTGCATTCTAAATGGCTAAGGACACAAAAACACACGTGCACAGTGAATACCTTTCTTGCCTGAAAGATTACCAAAAGAACACAGATCGTATTAAGAAATGTGGCATGCAGGGTATTTTACCTGCAGTGTTTGTGATTAGAGTTCTAATGCTGTACTGCTTTTAAGCGTGACAATTTCATTTCTACATTGCAACGACTTCAATCAGTGATGAGGAAAGAAAGTAGGAAAATACCCCAACAAAATGACTATTTAACAAGAGAGAAGGCAAAATAATCAGTCCTATCTCAAGAAAGGAAAAAAGGCACACAAGCAGATGCTATACTGTCCTAGAAGTGCAAGCTTTTTGTTATGATTATTTTTAAATAACAAACAAAATGGCAAAACATTTTTTCTCCATCATAAAAACTGACTTTGATCCCCAGTACAGCCATTGAGTGGAAAATTGAACCACACTATAATTGCTTTCCTTGTGACCGATAAAGTGGTGTAACAAATTTTGTGTTTGAATGATAAAATCAGCAATTGGCCCCTAGCAATTCCTCTGCCATTCCTCCAAGGACACCGGCGTCCCATCAGGCTCCAGGGCGAGAGCAAAGGCTGAAGAACTGTAAATCTACTCCAAGTTATTTTTGTTGAATACTCGCTTTCTCTGAAGCTTTTGTTTTCTCCTTATTTATATATAATATATATAAATAGAAAGCTACATGAAAAGGGTTTTGTATTTATTTGTTTGATTCTTAAATGACTGGGGCAAGTAATTCTAGATCATGAAATATAAATATATATATATATATATCAGGTAAATAACAGCAATAACAAAAAAAAACAAACGCCACCTTAACCAACAAATAAAACGAAAAAATTAGGCAGAAGCTTACTGTAGCTATACAAACTAAAATTATCCCAAATAAAATAGATTTTACTCCAGAGTAAAATCTTGTTAGAAGGAGAAAATTGCTTTCCTCATAAGCACAGATAAGTCCCAGAGCTTGTAGATGCAGAAAACACCTAAAAAGAATTTTCTCCCTGGAAGGGAGGAGGGCTGTGTTTTAGCAAATCTTTATCTCATAAATGCTGAAGTAGCAATTAAAGGAGTTTGAAACAAATGGAAATTTTACATGCAAAGAAACAATCTTATTTATCTCTATTTATTTGTAAGTCTAATTAAAGAAAAGAGTGTGAAGTGAGTGTTATTTGAATTTACTCGAAGCCGATTAAAGATTTAGCAACCTCATGTTAGTTTCCTATTTAAACAGTTTTTTCTTTTTGTTTCTTTTTCTTACACAGCAGATAGAATTTTTAGTGCCAATCTCCAAAGGTGCAGAAATCATCTCCATGAGTGCTACCTTCACTAGTACTGAGTAGTACCCAACAGTCTTTGCAGATCTGGGTTTCTTGTTCCTTTGCGAGACACAATGGCCCCAGCTCTGTAGTCATCTACCCTATTACAACTATGTGAACAGATGTGAAAAAATAAAATATTTCCTATTTTCTCCCTGTTTGTTTTTTTTTAGTGCTCTTATCTCTATGGCTATTTTACACCTTCCACTTTGCCTGCCTCTAATGGAAGTGCCAAATATCACCCCTAGGTGAACTAAGGGTACAGAGGTGAATGCTCAACTGATGAGAGCTGTCATTACTTTTTTGTTCCTCTGGTGACAACGTAGATGCAATATCCCTTTCCAAATTAGTCTCATTCTGGATTATAGTGTAGATTATTTAGCATTCCCTACTGTTAGCTTAGAATAATGATCAGGAAACCACTACATTTTAATCTAGTTTGGATGCAACCACTCAGTATTGGAGGCTAAGGGAGTCTAATTGTATGGTCATCATCTGTTCCATACTACCTTGCTCTGATGCTAAATGGGATGGATGCTAATTTATAAGGGCTGTTCCAAATGTAATGCCACCTATTTTACTGTGTTGACCCATGATGTCACAGGTAGATGTTGGTGGTATGGTTGTAGGGGCTGAACCTTCTCATCAATATTCCTTTAAATAGTGCAGGGAAGTTGGACAAGATGAGCTTTAAAGGTTCTTCCAACTCAGACAACTCTATGATTCTATGATTCTCACACAGAAGTATGATCCATGGAGAATGTGAATTCCACACAGAAGCCTACCACATAAACTTTGGAAATCACCAGTTAAATATCATAGCCCATCTACGTCGAACCATGAAGACTCCTACTTCATTACCATGTGGACTGAGAGTCTAAGACTGAGAGGGCAACAGTGACACTGGTCCTCTTTCTTTCCAACAAGATGGAGACAATCTATGACCGCTTATCTATGACCATATTTCCTCAGTTCTATTCAATTCCAGGCTGGTTTGGACAGCCCTGATCTAAACTATTGCAAGTGCTATTAGATGAAATCAGAAAACACTGCAGGTGTTAACTTTGCAGAGCAGGCTTGTACAAAAAACACATTGGAGGATTTTATGTATTGATTAAGTGGAGTAATATTAATATATCTTTCGCCTCCAGTCAGTTTCCCTTTCTTCAGAACATCCCCAGTTGGGAACCAAGATATTTTCCCTTATTCTAGCTGAATACTAATGCCATAAACTTTGGTGTGACTGTTTGACCCGTGCTTCTTCTTGCTCCTGTATCTTATTTTATACTATTTATTTTATTTTATCTTGTTCTCCAGAGGCAGTAATTTCCCTTTTTTTTTTTTCCCACTCTCCCTCTCACGTGTCCTCCCATCCCACCACTGACGCAGCTCTGCCTCCCTTGACCTCCTCAACATCAGAAAGCATTTTCAAATCTCAGTCATCTCTGACAGTCTTTGAGCAGAGAAATGAGACAGTCTCCCTGACACAAAGGCTTCTGGCCTGGGGTAAAAAAACTCCTTTTGAAACAACAACAACAAAAAAAACCCTCCGAACACTCCATAGCCCACACGGCTTTTCATTCATCTTGCTATGCAGCCCCTGTATACCATATTAGTTTTCAGAGACTACTGTCTTTTTTGTTTACTGTAGGCCAACCACCAATACCTAAGGTACTCTGCTATTCTGCTTGGCACTTTTGCAAGAAAGAAAGGCAATGGTTTACATACAACAATTGTAATGCCTGAGTCAGTATAGCTAATTGGCCCTAATCTTATTTTCAAAGGTTTCTTCTGCATAGAAAGCTTGACAAAAGCATATCCTGAAGAAATGTAAAAGGCTCTTCTGGAGTATGGCATGCAGAATATGATTCAGTGAGGAAACTGAGGCACTGGGAGGTTTGTGCAAACTGATCAAATCTCATCTTTTCTGTCTAATACTTCTGTTTTTGCAAGACCACAGAGAGTGAAAACTCTTCCGCTCCTCAGGACAACACCCACAATTAGGTTAATGTCCTACATCTCCAGTTCCTAATTACTGTAGTGGAGAGCTGCTTGCCCAAATGTAAAATTCATCACTTAGCATTCCAAAATATACCCCTATGAGTTTCATTGTTATTGATGATTGGCTTCATAGAGATGGAAATTATGGGCATACCAGTAGGGACGGGAAGGGAATGTATGAAACAATGGCTGAGATGGGAGAGCTCAGTTGTTTTTTTCCCACAGGCCCTAAACTCCTGCAATAAAGTGTAACTATTGTTCCATACCTCTTATCAAAGCAGACACATATTCTGGGGCTCTGCATCTTGCTACATTGGCTTTTGCTCTTAATGTACAAGAATTCCCTCTGTTCTTCCTGACAGTGTCTCATGAAGATTCATCCTCATAAGGGTTGTTTCTCAGTCCTTCTGCCTCCACTACAGAAATTCACCCTTTGCATTTGAAGATTTCTAATCATCTTCAGCTCTCAAAAGCAGCCCAAATGGAAGGGGGTGTCTGAATATCTCACAGTAAAAGCACAACCCCTCAATGTTCTTTTAGTGGTAGCAATCGTTTATAACAAGAGGGAAAAGCATCAAGGGAAAATACCATGATCCTGATTCCTTGTGTTTGCATCCTTTTGGACTCAGATCTGTTCTGATAAGACCAACAATAGCATTTGACTCCCTTCTTAATCCAGCCAGATTGCTGAGGAGCAAATCCATGGGGTTCAAGTACAGCAAGAGCACGGCATGGTGTGCCTCATAGCTGAGCTGCTAGAGCACACGCATGCTAGCTGCAAGGCCTGGCTGTAATTTCCAGCTGTGACTTGGTATTTCTTTCTCACTAAAGGCTGCAGGGTTATCAAAGTTGGGTGAATGGTTACTGATAAATGCCCATAAAGACCCTCCCTCTCAAAGAACAGGCACGTCTTTATTGAAAAGGAAGGAGGAATCCTTGCTGAGAGAGGAAATGGAAAGTCTCATTCCAAATGAACTGGGAATTTCATACCACAGATGGGACCAATCAGACCTCCCTTGTCAAGGTTTCCTTTTTGCACCATGGAATAATAAATAATAATTATTACAAAGTCCCTTGTGGATTTTCTTTCTTCTTCCCCCTCCCCTGCTTCTAATTTATCGTACAGCAAGACTATCAGTATTTATAGATCTTGTATTGCTAACAGTAAGTTGGGAGTTTGTTTTGTAGATCTGGATCAGTCTGAAGTTCTAGCAGTGTTTTCACGGAACGTTAAGTGCCAAGATTGCTAGATAAGTGCTTGTAAAATGGAAACGAAATAAATAAATATAACTGTAGTTGCAATAGCCCAATTTACATCTTTTCAAGATTTGATCTGATAAACGAATAAAAACTCAGTTTAACTCAGATACTGGGAGATTATTTCTTGTCTAAAAAGAAAATTAGTAAAAAAGGCAGAACTCAGAAAGTTCTTACAGCCTGAAATAGAGTTGTTGCCACGCTTGGATTTTGTTACCCATCAAAAGTGTATTTTTATATAAAATATCATTTCTCTTACCAAGCAGTGTTTCAAGGAAAAGATAATATCTTTTAAAGGGAAAGATAATATCTTTTAACAGTTCCATAGATTTGAGCACAAAAGCTTGCCTTTACGTTTGTTTTTTTTTTGATAATTTTCCTCTACTATCAGGAGCAAAGTGAATTCCAGTGGCCAAACAGCCAGAAGTTACTTGTCAAGTATTTACAGCCTCACATTTTCATCATTCCTTGATGAGAAGATTGTTTGCTGGTTTATTTTTTTAGTTTCTCTTTTTCACTACTTCAAAGAAAGGCAGTAAGTGTGTTTTGGGACAACTTTTAGCAAGAATTTGGGGTCTTTACTTCCATATTTACTCTGCCTTTTTCAAAGATCATTCGTAGAGCAAAGAAATGTTGTTTGCCTGTAGATTCAAGTGAAGATGGTACATACGCTTGTTCTTCAACTTGAATATGTGCATAATTTCATTGGACTTAATGATGTTAATGAAGTCTTGGAGTCCCCACAATAGCTAATTAAAACAATTTTCATCTACTTGAAGGTATATCAAAAATATTGTTTCTTACATGGCTTTGCCATAGGCCAGTTAAACATTCTTGATCTGAAGATGTCTAGGGAGATTACCTCCCCTTTCTATTCCTCTGGCTTAGGTGGCTCTTGATCAACTGGTGTGATTGCCATAGACTGTTTGTTTATTGGTTACTTTAGCAGGAGCCTCCTACATGCAAGGTTGTTTACCTACACAGTAGATGACAACAAATATGATTTAGCTAGAGCTGCTTTCCTCTTTCCCTCATGTTTCTACTTACTGAAGAATTTTTACTCTGGGGGAAAGAAAAAAGGCAAACACATGGTCCTTTTTTTTTACAGCCCAGGCAAAGAGACCAATGCACAGCAACAACTAGGGTATGATTTATTGATCGAACTTCATTCTCTGAGCAGTATTTAGCATCTTTGCACTAATAAAAAGAAACAGACAGCTCTGCTTGCCTCCTCAAATCCTGCAGCTTGCTGTTAATTCTTCTGAATACATTACCTGAATCAAACGCACAAAGCAGCTCTTGGCTTTGTCCCTTTTTGAGCCCCAAGGTATGATTTCCATGGACCAGAGCTGAAAAATACCTAAATATTTCTCCCTGCTGCCATCTCTCCAGCCACTCCCAGCAGTTGAAGCACAGTGTCTTGACTGTATTAGGCTCCAGGGAGTAAGCATGTTCAGTAATAGCCCTGACCTTTTCCTAGTGTTGTCATTCCAAATGACATTTATGGCATAAACAAGCGGTGACACAAAACTGACAGGCCAAGTTGCCATCTGAGGGAAGAATCACAAAACAGAAAGAAAAAGACTCCTAAAACCATTCCCCAATTTTTTATTCACTTTTAAAAAATTATTTTAAGTTAACCTCCCTCCTTCTTGCAAACATCCATCTTTAAGTGGTAGTATTATTTTGCTGTTTGATAACCCATTTATAGCCAATTTTTAAGAAAATGACATCACCAATTTTACAATCAAGCCTTAATTACTATGTCTTAAAAAAAAAAGATCAAGAGACAATTGCTCAGGATTCATGCTGATACTGCTACAACCTCCTCCTCCTCCCAAATTTGGCTCACAGACACAAAAAGAAAGATTAATTCACCACAATTTAGCTATCTA
>NW_024962287.1:2753846-2837404 GCF_019238085.1 Lagopus leucura
CCCCATCTGTAGATACTAAAAGTAGCTTTGATTTTTTCCTCATGGCCAATGATGTCCAGCATCCCCTAGGGATTCTTAATCACAATGGCAGTGTGTTACCTTACAACTAATCAGTTCCCCATGAATCCTGGAAACATATTAATTTGACTCATCTTTCAAGCACCACGAGGCCAGAATAATGTCTTATGGTGATATGAAGGATGTGAACATGTTCCACAATAATGAATGAACTCTCACTTCGTGAAGAGAATGAACTGAAACGTGCAAATGCAAATTGACAAAAAGAATAACGACACCTTTGCATGGGTTATTGATTACACCTGCAGCAGTATGGAAATTGCAAAATCAGCTGAGTTTAAAAGTGTTTAGTAAACATATTCATGAAGAGAAATTTTGGTATAGCAATGGCTTTCATTTTACAAATCCTCAGGCTGGCAAGTATGCTCACAGTTGACTGTGTTTTTTCCCTCTTTGCTATTCTACTTTTTCACTTCACCACAAATGAACTTGAAAGTTTAACATCAAGCTTAAAACCCAAACACAAAGAAAGTGGTAAAACAATTTTGCTGTCCAAGTTCTGCCTTAATCATTAAGAGAACTCTAAAAGTCTGTAAATATTTTTGAAGTCCAAATGAACATGAGCACTTAAGGACTACTTCCAAGTGGACATTACTGCTTTTGTCTAACAGTGTGCCACCATTTCACCCTATTGTTCCTCTTAAATATTTTTTAGCTGACATTTTCTGAGATAACAAGGTGATCATAGGACTCTTCTCACCTAATGCTGGCCTTCCAAAGGCTGGATCATAGAAACAGAAAATTGTACAATGCCTTGGGTTGGAAGGGACATTAAAGATCATTGAGCCCCAACTCTCCTGATGTAAGCAGGGTTGCCAGACACCAGATCAGGCTGCCCAGGATCCTATTCAACCCAGCCTTGAGTATGTCCAGGGATGGGTCATTAACATCTCTGGGCAGCAGGGATCAGTGGCTCACGACTCACTGTGTGTACAACTCATCTAAGGCGTTCTCAGAATCCCACTTTCTGCAAAAGCACATTTACAGAGTGACTTAACCCTCCTTAAGAAGGATGAAAAGTTATCTAGCAGTGCCCAACTGGTGGAGATAAGATGGACTAGATAATAGTTATAGAAATTAATAACTAGGTGAGATCACTCCAATTTATATATTTAGAACTGTGGAGTAGAGGTCTCACCAGAGCTTGTAGATGCTATTTCAGTGTATTAATAATAATAAGTTTTAAAAGTATGTCAGAAATAACATTATTTTAATCTCCAACATAACTATTTTTTTTCCTATCCATTTATTTACACTGAGATATTTATTCTAGATAATGAAATAGTTTCTGATACGAAAAAAAATCTGAATTGCCTGCATAAAATAAACCAGACAGTTATATATCCTACTGGATTGCAGGTTCTTTAATAGGTGTTTGACGTCAAACTTATAATTCTCCCTGAAGTAAAACTGATTCAAAATGTAATAATGATATGTAAGGCCAAGCCATCAACTGAGGCAAACTGGCATGACTGTTTAAACTGAAGTAGCTAAGTTGATTTGCACCACCTAAGGTTTAGGCTCTTGTGTTATAATGTCATTTGATTCTTCTATTCTATGGTTCATAGGAAAAATCAAGCAATGTCAAAATGATTAACTGTAAATGATCTTGTGTTTGATCATCTTTGTGCTTCAATTATAATTACAGAGTCAAGCCGA
This sequence comes from Lagopus leucura, assembly GCF_019238085.1. Taxonomy (NCBI): domain Eukaryota; kingdom Metazoa; phylum Chordata; class Aves; order Galliformes; family Phasianidae; genus Lagopus; species Lagopus leucura. Next base: position 2,755,584 of record NW_024962287.1, read on the forward strand.
ACAATAGTGTCTCTATAATTTCTTTATTGGCATGCAAAGTTTGCACAGTAAATATTTCTTCACATCACATATTTTCCCTTTTCCAACAAGCTCTCAAAGCAACCATACCAAACTAAATAGCAATTGAACTGGACTGTTATTATTCTGCACATACTAATTTTGCTCCTAGCTATTTTTTTTAAAGCATGAAATTCACAGATTACAAAGCCTACTGAATCATGTGAACTCATCTTTGAAATAAGTCCGAACCATAGATTTCAAAGCCCAAACTGACTTGAAACTGCACTTCCTCATCAAAGATAAATGTTTAGGGCTAGTGTTCTTGTTTGATCCAAGAGATAAGTCTTAGGTCTTAGTCTTCCAGACTGAAATCTTTATTTCATTCAAGCCGATAGCAAAATTCCTATTGTTTGTTAACAAGGTCAGGACTCCAGCACCAGATTTCAACTCCCTGAAGTTCAGGTGCAGAGGGAGTTCTGAATCCACCGCTCTAATTCTGATGCTATGTTTGTTGGAAGGAAAGAATAAAGCGAGTTCGTAAAAAGCAGGCTTCAAAGTAGGGTTACACAATTTTTAGTTCCAAGTTATGTGCCTGAAACTTGTAGCTACTGGAAAGAGTCCTATTGCATGTAAGAAGCTTTGGATTAGATCCTATGATCACAGATCTACAGACTGCTCAGGAAAATTAACCGTACGTAACGTATCCCTTTGCAAAACTTAAGCATCCTTATACAGCTTTTGCTTTGTAATTTTGCCAGCAGCTTCCTGTACATACCTGTGACATCTTATTCCAGTCAGAAGTGGAAATGTTTAGGTTTCTGTTTATAGTGGTTGCTGGTTTTGAAATTATTGTCATCGTTATTTGTTTGGAATATTTGTTTTATCCATACATTCCTGTAATCTTACAAATCTGTTAGGAGTCTGATCAGATAAGGAGAATGAAGATGTTTGTGTAGACACAAGAAAAGTTCATTAGCTATTCTTTTCTTAAGAATGTTTTGTGATGTACTGGTGTCATGGGGATATGATCTCATGTATGAACATCAATCCTTCTCATACAATTTCTCACTAACATTATAGAACAAGACACGTGTTTAGGAAAAAAAATATAGCAACAATAATTGTGAACTTGCAGTAACTTTCCTCCCTTACAAGGCTGCAGTATTTTGGACATCTTTTTCCTTCACTTAGTAGAAATTTTCTTTTTTTTTTCCTTTGGAAATCTATCTATTATATTACATAACATTTCTTGGGAATGGCAACAAGAGTTTGCTTGTTTTGCTAAACTCAGTAAAAGGAAAAGGTAATGAAGAATGTCATTAGATTTCCAATCTAGTTTTACAGAACTTCAATTGTTGGATAATACTTTGAGAGCATGTAAGAAGTTTTTGTTTTAATCAGAGAAAACAAATACTTTCTACATTTTAATGTTATACACAGTATTTCCAAATTATCTAATATGAAAGGGAAAAATATAAAAATATTGAACTAAACATAGAAAGTTTGATGTGGCAGATGTGGAACTACCTATATATTCTGTACCATCATCTTAATGCTAAAAAACTATCTGTGATAATTCCAAACTCAGTCATGGAAGAGTTGTGGTTTCAGTCTTACAAACTCTACTGTTTCATTCCTCGAGCGTTTCTTCAAATATCAATTGTTTCATCGCTCAGATCAAGGCAGCTCCATTTGAAAAAAATAAATAGATTAAATATTAAAGTGTAAGCACATCTTCTGAACATGCAATCACACTGGTTGACTAAACACGTCTCAAGCATTAAAGCAATCTTCTTCAACAAAATGGGAAAACTAGTCTGACACTCCAAGAAAAAACATGTTGGCAGCTTCAGCCATGAATGATTATGTTGATTCTCCAATTAAATCAGAATAAAAGTCATACACAAAGAGAAATGGTGTACTGGTAGATGTGTGTTTTTCCCTTACATTTTCAACTACTTGATGTGAATAATATAAAATACCAAGTATCAATTTCATGATAGCTCAACATCACCACCAAAAATATAATGTATTTTTTGTAGGCCAGCTGACAAAATTGTTTCTGTAGTAGGTATATCAGTGTATATAGGTATATCAGTGGGTCAAGCCATCCCATTCTTTTATCCATTTCTCGCAGGACAATGTAGTAGAAAAAGGATGACTTTGACAGCTATTTTCACTAAAATTTCTTTTATTTTGTTTTAGGGACACGGTGTTCTGCAGACCCTGAAACAACAGTTAAGGTCAGGGAAAGATATTAAACTACTTTAGACTAGACAGGATTCTAGGTCATCCTCTAGTAAGTTGGTTATAAAACACCACCTTCTGTATCAAAGAAATCAAAGAAATCTCCAGTGCACAAAGTGAAGCTGCATGAGCTGAAGACCTTTGGCTCCCAGCTGAAGTTGCTTTTCAGTTATTCAGCAAAATGGCGGATTTAAATTAAGAAGAGCTTAACTGATGCAGGAATAGCTGTAATGGAAGCTGCTGTATGATTTTCAAAGTAATTTTGGTAACACGGTGAAAATCATGTGCTTCAACTTCAGTACCTTGATGAACTGGCCCAATTTCATCAACAATGCCAAAAAACAGGAAGAGAAGAACATCTCCCTGAGTCTGAAACTTAAGCTCTCACTTAAGCACAAGAACTGTCTCAGCACTTAGTGTTTGGGTAAAACAGTCCTCTATGGAAGTTTAAATGCTTCCTTATTGGTTTCATGGATTTGCTTGTTTTGGTCTTTTACTATGATTTTCTTCTATGCTAAAATAACAAATACTGTCGCTCTGAGAATACTGTTTTTGGTAGACTGTAATCTTCCAGAAAATAAATTTGAACTTGATGGCAATTTCAGTCGATAAAATTAAGTTAGGTAGTTCTTCATTTACTCTGAGACAGACAGGAATTCCTGGTCCTCAGGACCTCCTTCTGTAGACTGTACTGTGACAGTTATGTGGTTTTCAGATAACTAAAACTAGACAAGATAAATCCTACTCCAAAAGACTAGGCAGATGAGTTAGAGATACTGCTCACTTTCCAATCCCACCCTTAACAAATTATTCACTGCACAGGGAAAATTTTGAAGCATCTGTCAAGCATGAATTGTTACTTGAGTAAGGAAGGAGGTTTAGAGTAACACAATTACAAGTAGACAGATGTCCATGGATAGCCTTTAGAGGACAAAGGCTTTATCCTTCTTGTGATAAATAAACAGCACTTCAATCACATGCTCTTTAATAATCTTTGTTATCCTGTTCATCACTTTTCTTTTCCTTATACTACTGTATGTACCTCATAGGGTTTAAATGAGTGGACTCCCATTTCCCATTTGGAAACCAAGATGAGATACATGTGCTTTTATGTAAATGTCTTAAGAGAACATCTACATTGTCCATGGGTCCACGCATGGGTCAATGTGGTTGGACAGATATATAAAAGTCTTAGTACATTACAAGCCAAAACACTAAAGTTAGATTAAACACACTTAAAAGCACCTGTTTATTTTTGTTTTCTATAAAAGGGGGTTGAGGTGAATTTAGGCCTCACATGTAGGCAATCAGATAGCTACACGTGAAGAAAAAAATTCTATCTTCCTCTTAAGCAAAGCTTTTCTAATTTTCTATAGATAGAAGCTTTGGAAACATCTATTCCTAGGAAGAGCTGGGGTTAACCTCCTAACTGGATTTAACAAGGGTATTGAAAACTCCGTGAATAATATTAGATCAAACAGATTTTATCCAGTAGAAGGCACATAATCTCAGTGGTCTTTCATAAACATATACATAAATCATCAACAGCAAGGCGGTACAAGAATAACTCAAGTGAGGAATTATTTCACAGATTTATTTTCCCTTTCTGCTTCTTTTGAACAGTTTTAGCATAGTCAGAATTGGACCAGCTCTATTTAGAACATGCTAATAATGGTTCTCATCACTGCTTTACACAATAGCTTGAAATGAGAATGCTACTCACAGTTATGCACAAGGATCTTCACGAAACTGTGCCGAAAGTTATGAGAATTTTTCTCAGCTTGTATCCTTCTGTGGAAAGCACAGGCCAAGCTCTGAACAAATCTAAAGCTTCTCAGTGGAATTCCATCAAAAGCAAAGTCCAATCAGGTTTCAAATCAGGACCATGACAATTCAGGCGTTTTGGACAGGCCACAGAGACAATTCTTTCGTGACGATTTGTTTCAAAGATTGGTTCAAAATAAATACATTTGTGATTGTTGTTTTTCTGTCTTAGGCTTCGTAGTAGTTCTGAAATACTTGAGGAAGGACAAATGAATACACTAAGGGCAGGAGGAATTGTTACATTCAAAACTTGAAGATATGACTGTATATTCTGGGGGGGATGGAGGACGATGTTGATCATGGATGAAGCAATGTGAAAACTTCTCCTTTCCTTCTCTGTGTAGAACACAGATATGTGGACAATTTGTTACTGAAATTGTTAAGATTAGCACTCACTCAAGAACACCTAGACAGTTCCATCTCCTCATTTTCTTAATATATTTTTGAAATATTGATGAATAAGGAAAATAGAAAAAAAACAAAAACAAAAACAAAAACAAAAACCAACCTCACAGAAGATAGAGAGAGAAATCTGATTTTTGAAAGGCAGAGATCTTCCTCCTTTCCCTGACAAACTTCCTCTGGTTTAGTCATATTCTCGTTATTTTTTGCCTCTACTAATGATGATTACAACTATAAAGGTAAAATAAAACTGTCAACTGCATACAATACTGACAGCCTAGTTTGGGACTGCTAAGATATAGAGAGGGTATGCAATAGGATATTTGTAAACTACCTCTATGGTGAGAATTTCTGCTCGGTACAGTAAGTCAAATCACAAATATGTAAACTGACCTAAGTTATGTTAAACCTTAGCTTTACTTGTGCCATCCATGCTAGGTTTGGAGAAATGCAGTGGGGCCTAAACTGATCTTCCTCAAAGACAGATGAATGACAGCTGCACAGCAACTAAGTCTGCAAACTGCAGGAGCTGGTCTTCACATCCTCCTACTCTTGGATCTATGTGAAAGCAAGACCCGACAAAATAAATCATCTATTGTTCTGCACTAAATCATGTACATTTTGCAGAGAAAAGCAGAATCTAGCTGAGTTTCTTGTTCTTGATCCAAGAACAGAGATGGAATTATTCAGGAAGAAACTTGGATCCATTCAGAATTAAAATGTATATAAAGGTTATTACTGCTATCTACCAACATAATTGGAGAAATTACATTGCAACAACACAGAATTAAATGTGTGCTATGCTAACAGTGCCCACACACAGATACAGTTTTTATGAGTAGGAGCTGAAAATGAAACCAAATAATTATGTGTTATTATGACAATATCTGTTTCTATACTTATACTGTGCCAGATACTCCTTAGTACATGCACACATAGAGCTGTAAGGAGATGTGTGGGTGTGTACACGTGTTTGTGAGTACTTCAAAAATGTCGAACGTAACTTTTGTAAAATATTAAAAGAAAAAAAGAATTGCTGGCATTCCTAGTTCCAGCCCGAAGCACATTTTTACAGCTGAAAATAAGGTCTTATAATGAAAATGCTGACACAACCTTAACTATAGAGGTGCTAGCAGGCAATGCAATAATAAATAATGTGGGAAATATTTTACACTTCAAGGCAATTACATGTTCAGCCATCTTTAAGATATCTGGGCCATGAAGTGTAGGGATTAGGTGTACTTGACAAGTGTAAAAGATCCATGACTCATGACTGCTAGAAGGCACAAATGAATTACAAAAGCTGAGAGAAAGCTTTATAATCACACTGCATAGGTAAAATATTTTTTATTTGAGGGTAGATAAGGATCAGGTAAATGTAAAGATACACGCTCTAGATTCCATTGACTTTGCTTTTTGAAGAAATGGTGAAAGTTGAGTTAAATCTATTGTCCTAACTTGCCTGCCATCCATTCGTGCATTTCTCTATGCCATATAAATGTGACTGCAGTATGCTTTGAAATGAAAGTTCATATTATTAAGAGAATTCCTGCATAAGACCAATGAGGTCATTGAGTTAGCTCTCAGAGCTGCACAGAACTGTGCAGGAGAGTTTAGATTTGCAAAGTCCCCTGAAAACTGCTTCCTCAATCTTCACCCAATAGACATTCCAGTGCCAATAATGAACTGAAGCACTGAAACAGGTTGCCCAAGGAGGCTGTGGATGCCCCATCCCTGCAGGCATTCAAGGCCAGGCTGGATGTGGCTCTGGGCAGCCTGGGCTGCTGGTTGGCGACCTGCACACAGCAGGGGGGCTGAAAGTAGATAATCATTGTGGTCCTTTGCAACCCAGGCCATTCTATGATTCGATGACTTTTCATTTGTTAAATGATGGCCAAAATTCTAAGTCTTGGATTGTAAAGCATCTAGGTCATAGAATCATTGAATCCCCTTTCTCCACTTGGTTTCTTGATGAATTGTCTTGAATTTGCGCCTCTTATCAGGTTTGTGGTGTTTCATTGTCTTCTGCACAATGCATAGTAGAAATGGGTTACACTTGTATCTCATGTGATATCTCGTGACTGGACACTGCAGTAGAAAGTCTTCTAAACTGGCACTGTTGTTACCACGTGAAAAATAAGTGAAGAGGGAAAGAGTGAATAACCTCCAGTGCTGAACCTGAGGTCAGTCCCTAACGCTCCTCTGCCACTTCTCCAGGATCACTCTGCTCTTGCTCCCTGTGGGACCCTCTCACAGATGCTGCCCTTCCCATACTAAACCCTCAAGGGCTTCCCATAGGCTGCAATTCTCCAAGCACTACCCCAACATGGTTCCATATCATGAAATTGCTCACCCCTGCCTCTCCTCACTACCTAAACCTTGCAATGTAAACCTATAAGGAAATGTACAACACATGGAGAAAAAAAAAATCTTTGACCTTACTATTTTTTTGCAGGTGAAACAAAACGCATTACAGGGGTGCCTGCTTTGCTGTTAATTAGAAAAGGTGGAATTCATGCTTTGAAAATATAGATGCCTAAGCTGCAATGAGTGAGCCACTCACTCCATCTTTTGGTTCATCTTTACTATAGTTTAGCCAACAGTAAATGAGTTTTACAGTCATTTTCTTGGCATCTGTCAAACAAGCTCAGGCGTTCCAGTCTAAATCCCACACCTTACTTGTGTACTTCCCTGTGCAATTATGAGTTAGTAATCTCTGTAGGAAGGCCAGGGACCAACAAGCTCTGTCATTTACCATGGTTTCCTCCAGAATATCATTCTAAAGGGAGAGATGAGGGAGATAACTTGACCATTTCTCATGCCTGCTGCTGTCTAATCTGTCTTAAGTGTTTTGAAATGCATATCGTTTCCAAGAATCTGAGCTCGTGTATGGGGTCTGTATTTTCATTCAGAGCTGTTTACCTGAAATTTACCTTTCAGAAACAGAGAAATAACCTCAGTGTAAGGAAAAACAAAAAACAAAAATAACCAAAAAAACAAACACCACCTTCCAAACTCTTTTGTCTTAAACTGATAATAAGCCTTTAAAATGGCTAAAAATCTTAGGTCAAGTGTTCCTGAGACTGTACAGGACTTCATCTAGAGCTTTATTTCAAACATATGTAACACTAATTTCTTTCTTTCTTTATTATTCATATCTATTTACACCATTTTATTCCTTCCATTCATCAACCTTGACTATTAGAGATACAGTAAGTAACAAGGAATATGCAACAAGAAGCAAGAAGAGACTTCTAATAATTATTTTTTTTTATTGCCTTAAGTTTCAAAGTTTGCTGTTTGACGAACTCCCATAAGGAAGGAGCAAATAAAGGAGGAAGGGAGGGTTTGCTACAGTAAAACAAATATTCTCCTTCTCTGGTGATATTCAAAACCCATCTGGATGCCTACCTGTGCAACCTATTGTGTGGAACTGCTTTAGCGAGGGGGTTGGACTTGATGATCTCTTGAGGTGCTTTCCAACCCCTGCAATTCTGTGAAAAATATATACATATTTGGTCAACAAAAATATTGTCACTGAATATATTAAACATGCTTGAAATGCTACTCAAGTGTTTTATTCTAATTTCCATCATATTTGGGGACTCTTGCTGCCATTCAAGTGTCGTTAGCCTTACGCCTTTCAGCTCTGACTTATTTGTAACACCACTGCTCTCACATTGTAATAGCAAAATGGTGAATATTCAACTTCTCAATTAGAAGTCAGTATGAGTACTGAGACAGATACATACTTTTCAGTACATAACAGGGTATGGTAGTGGAACAATAGCTTAAGACACTTAAAATAACATGACATCAATTTATTACCATTAGAAATAAAGCATTTGGGAAAGACCCTAAGCATTATGTTAGCATTGATATGTCAATCTTTTATTTGAAGGATGGCAAGTCTGAATCCCAGCACAGCCTTAATTAACAGAAAATAATTAGCATCATTTTCCCAGCTGTGAATTTGAGATTTTTTTTTTCTTTCCAACAGAATCCATTGATTGATAATTAAGGAGGAGTTAGTTGTAATAAAACTCCCAGTATTGCAATTTCTAATTGGCCTTTAAGGACATTTTACAGTTACAGTTACTTTGTTCCAGGCGTTTTCTGCTCTAGCTTTCTTTTTTTTTTTTTTTTTTTTAAATCAGCTTTAATAAGGAATCCTGTCTCAGAGAGGTAGAAAGATTGCAGCTGAAAAAAACACTGTAATGTAGCAGCTATGAATTAAAAAGTTTGCATATAATACAGTCCGTTTGCTTTGTTTGGGTAGCAATTGGTGCTAAGAGCATGGAAAAAGCTTTCAAACCTGATTTGAATAAACTAAGGTTTCTCCAAGCACTCGAGTCTTCGAGTAAACTACATGATCACAGAGATTTATGTAAACGCTTCAGTGGATGAGGAGTAAATGCTCCTGATGGCTTCAGAGGGATGGAGCATCGTGTATAGTTGGGCAGATATACGTATATCCTTCAAGGAATGCTGCCCTGGGCTGGAAATCTTATAGGATTCAGTTCAGGACACGTCTGCTTGTTTCATATTTTCAGCTAAAATACTGCTTGTATGGTGTCCCCCAAGGCACCAACATTTTCTTTTAGCAATCCTACAAGTAGAATTGATTTAAAGCCATATATTTAATGATTTTCTAACATTTGTTAATTGACATAATATTGAATTCTTTTCCTAAGCTGTCTCAAAATTTTGAATGAAAACAATATATGACCTTCTACTGTTTTGTTCGTTTTTGGTTTTGTTTTTTTTTTTGTGTTTCTTTCCCTCATTTCAGTATTTTTGTATTTCAATTCCCTCATTTCCCACTTGCAACACAAGCTGAAAGGAATGACAAAAATTTAAATTAAAATAAAAGGGTGAAAAAAAAGTCTTACATACCTGTAAATAAAACAATTAGAGAAAGTATTTTACAGAAAGAAAGAAATATATACATTTTGTAAGTAGGAAATGTCAAAGATTTATGCACAGCAAATTACTGTCTTTAATTGAACACTGAAATGCAATACTATTCCTAAAAAGAAATCTTCACATATCAACAAAATTGAGATTTAAACTGCTCCTATTATGAAAGCATGTAATAATCAGACCAGGATTCGCATTGGTGTTTCCAGTTGCCACTGCTCAGTGAGTTTAGCTTGCCTGGACACATAATTAAGGTTTATCTGTTATTATTACAGGCAAAAAAGTCATAAAACAAGGACTTATGCTGTTGCTGGTTTTCTGCCTCTTGTCTTTTTTCATGAGTAATTTTTCCTATGTGGAGAAGCAGTGAAGAAATGTTTCTGTGCAATCAAAGTGTCCCAACTGTCTTTAGAAAACCAGATCAGCTCAGTTTCTCCATCTTGGGAATGCTACAGTGCTGTGTTTCTGCCACTCTGCAGAGGATGTCAGATCACTTAGCAGTGACTGTTTTACATCTTGGCTGGATGAATATAGCTTTCTCTCTTTGGAGATCTTCCAGTGAAGCTATACATGGCTTACAAATTTATTCAAAATGCCTCCACCACATTTTGTTAACACAGGCTGAAGTGTCCTCTTTCATTTCAGTCACACTGAGGTCATCAGACTGATTTTCAGTGCGAAACAATGGAGAGAGTTTGACGCCACTATAACTTGTGTTCAAGGCAAACTTGTTCTTCCTGTCTAGCTACCAGGAGTCTGTGAGCTACTTAAATCCTTGGACCACCCTATCCAGTACTCAAGGTGTTGTAGTTGCTGGTATCAGATTATTCAAAATAAACAGTGTGAAAAATGATATGGGCATATGGATGCTCCTCATGTTCCATATCCTTCTTTGGCCAATGACACCATCCTGACAGCCTGGCTGGCTCCTGCCACTGTGGAGGGTGGGATTAAGGAGAGTTAAAGCTGCAGCTACTCCTCATGGAGACTATCCACCCTGAACCAGCAGTCACCTTCCTTCTCTCATCACCCTTGGGGCAATACAGGCATCAGCTAAATGCATATGTACGTTTTCATTCACATGCACGCCTTGTCAGGGCACACAGCTGGGATACATCAGTGTGTTGCTACAGATGGTAATAGAGCATGGCTGCCTTTCACCAGCTAAAGAGATGGGGCTGTAAGTATCTCACAGGGATTCGGCTGGGTATTTTAGGAGAGAAGTCATCTCAATTGACCTCAGAGCTCTAAGAGAGAGCTGTCAAGCTGAAGCGAGCTTTAACTCCTCAAGCCAAAGATGGAACTGAGCATGCCGGGGATCATTTCTCTGTAGTGATTTTGTAGCTCTATTAAAATCAAATCAATACTGAATGCCGTGACAAATGGGATGACAAGTTCCCAAATTTTATTCCAAATAGCTGATTGTTGCAGGTTTTTTTCTTTTCTTATCTTATCTTTTCTTTTCTTTTGTTTTACCCTTTATTGAAAACTCATTTGGAAATCATAGAATCATAGAATGGGCTGGATTGAAAAGGACCAAAATGCTCATCCATTTTCAACCCCCTGCTATTTGCAGGGTTGCCAACCAGCAGACCAGGCTGCCCAGAGCCTCATCCAGCCTGGTCAAATCATTTGGATTATCTCAAAATTGTCAGAAGATTTACAATTTCCTCAAAATATTTCTCCTTTCTCTGACCTTAACCAAACCACCATTATTCTTCCAATAAATTGCTCTTCGAATTAGAGACACTACTGGATACTGTGTTGGGGCAAACTTAGACCTTCCTTCCAAAACCTCTTTACGAATTGCTGTTATCAGCATGTCAATCATTTCTTAAGAGCTTGTTAAGCTTCATCAATCTCCCCAGGCCTTAGCAATGCCTGCAGTTAGCACATTCTTCCTGAGGCCTCTCCTGAAGCTCCCTATCTCTCTTTTAAGCCAATAAAATATATGTAGGGAATAGTTCATCCACCTCCTTTGCAGCACTCTTTCTACATCTTCAAAGACTGTCATCGTGTTACTGCACAATTTTTAGTCTGTTTTAGACTAAATAAACCCAATGAAAGAGTTGCCATGAAAACAACACTGACTTGTGCTGGGGAGGCTGATAAAGAATAAGGAAGCAGAAGTGTGCAGAGGGTGCTGCATACCAAAACAGAAATACCACTCTGGATCCAAAATACATACGAGCTGCAGTGACCTTATTGATTTTGAAAATACAGCAATGTCTTTTTCAGGCAGCCGCTCAGAAAACCCTGGATAATTTTGACAGCATTTAGAAAATTACCTTATCAGTATTTTGCATTTTACTTTTTGAATTAACACAAAGTGGAGAAACTATAGGCGAATAAATATGTTAGAAAGAGAATTAATTTAAATTCTCAAGCTTCAATCTAAAGGACATTTCACAGAATGTGGTTTGAGATTTACAAACCAGATGTGAAAAATTAAGCTCTTACGTTAATATTTAGGAAATAAATGAGGCCTGATTTCAGAAAGAGGCCAATTTTCAAGTTCCTTTGAAGTGATGTGGGTGGTATCTCTGAAATCATATCGTACACTAGAGATCCCAAATATTGACTGAAATTCTGTGTCCTGCTTTTAAAAACCTCATCTTAGAGCAGTAGAATGTGTGCTGCCTCTATGGAGCTCTGTGCCCCTCTCCAACACCATCTCTTCAAGGGATTTAAATACCACCCTTTGCTAAAGCTATCATGAATTTCTTTTCATTACTTTTTCACCCAGAGGGTGGTGAGGCACTGGCACAGGTTGCCCAAGGAGGCTGTGGATGCCCCATCCCTGCAGGCATTCAAGGCCAAGCTGGATGTGGCTCTGGGCAGCCTGGGCTGCTGGTTGGTGACCTGCACACAGCAGGGGGTTGGAGCTGGATGAGCATTGTGGGCCTTTTCAACCCAGGCCATTCTATGATTCTACAATTCTACTAAAACTGAAAAAAACAATTGGAGTGTAAATTGGTATATTCAGGAATTTCTTCTTTAAATGAAATTCTTTTTCTTACTATACAATAGAAATGGTTTAGTGAAACCAAAGTCCTATAGGTTTAAGCTGTGTCTTGTTTCTCTACTATGTTGTTCTATTTTTGTGCCAGTGACATACTGTATGGGAACTGCTGAGTCACGGCCTGAACCTCTGATTGATCACCTGAGGTGAGCCATGAGTCAGCCAGAGGAGCACAGGTGAAGGCAATTCACCTGTGCTGCCGGAAGGGGTGGAGCCAGGCTGCACCCCTCCTGGACCTATTTAAGAGCTGGCTACCAGAGGGGAAGGATCTCTTCTGGAGATCCTCCTCTTTGATATCTTCTAGTGAGCTCAACCCAAGGGTAAGCTCTTCTACTTATTCTCTTTTGTGATCCTTGTTTGCCTTACTCTTTTGATTATATTGCAATTATAACATCTTGGTTATACAGCTTTGCCTTACTCTTTTGATTATATTGCAATTATAACATCTTGGTTATACACATACTCATCATTTGATGACACCAGGCTGAGTGGTGCAGCTGACACTGAAAGGGAGGGATGCCATTCAGAGTGACCTGGACATGTTCCAAAAGTGGGCCCATGTGAACCTAATGAGATTCAACAAGGTCAACTGCAAGGTGTTGCACCTGTGTTGAGGCAATCCCAGATACAAGTACAGACTAGGAGAAGAACTCATAGAGTTCTTCACTGAACCATTGGGCAACTCTGCCCATGGCAGGGGGTTGGAATTAGATGATCTTTAAGGTTCCCTCCAATCCAAGCTATTCTATGATCATGGTCATGTAAATGAGTACAGCAAGATGTGTTAGCTCAGAGCCATTTCACCTAAGTGGGTAGAGGTGCAGCACATACCATTCATAAGGCAGCTGCATCTGATTCTAAGATACATCAGAAAATTCAAAATAAGGAGCTAGATACATAAGTACCTCAAGGACAAGTAACCATACAACTTTACAGAGGTAAGTGATTTGAAAAACTGTCAGAACTAAAGCCTAAAATGTTGTCTTCAGCAAATATTCTGTTCTACAGACACCAATAAATTTATGTACGTATGCATGTATTTACGCGTTCATCACATAAACCACTACAAATAACTTGTATTAAGAAGGAGCAAAGCTGATGTACTGGACCCTTAGATACTGATTAAATATAGTGATTAGTTCTGAACCTATTGCCAAAATAAAAAGGTTCAGATGTGCCACTGGAGGTCTAAAAGACTTTTATTAATAGTCCTCTCACTCCTTATCCTTTAGGTTTCCAAGAGCAGATTATTCCAATCACTGAAGTTAAGGTAATCCGAGGTACTGAATTTCATGTCAGCTCTAAACGTGCAGTGAAACATTTGCATGTAGGTTTCCTTCAGCTCCTCGCATTTGATTCAAGGAGTGAACAATGAAGCATCACTGCTGTGCAAGATCCAAATTGTGCTGCTGGCAAGAAGATTCTCAAATAACCGTGGATCTCCTGGGAGAAGGAATATTATACTATGGAATAGTGAGTATTTGCCATAGAGTAAGCTGGTCTGTAGGCTTTTTTCACCCTTCTTTCATTCTGTTTATTTATTTGTACCGTTACCGATGTCATCTGAAGCCAAGAAATTCAATAAGGTTAAATCTATTGCAGGAAATTATTTTGATCCACCAATTAAATGAACAAGTTCACCTTGCCTATGATATGCCATGAAACATTGGTATGAGCATTTGGTGCAATCAATCTATTACACATCAATTTTATGGCTGTATAATGAGGTTTAATTGCTGCTTTATTAGTCTGACTAATATTAAGTGTCAGTAATTGCCTTACATTCAACTTGGCTTCCTCATTTAAATTACATTTCCAATATTTAACAATACACGTAGACATTCTTTTTTTCTCTATTGAATTTTTGCTTTCATTCTTGTAGTAAAAGAAAAGCCCATTTGGGGTGATTTTCTTCTTTTATACAACTTCTCCGGCCCTGAGGAACAGAGAAAGCTAAATGTTGTTCTTGGTAAATGCAGAAGCCTTTGGCATTTGGAAAGTGAACTTCAAATTTCCTCTTGACAGAAATTTAATGTGGGTTTTGTGTACTAATGAGTGAATCGCTAAGGTGTGTAAACACATTTGTAGTCACGCTGAAGTCTACAGGTCTACTCATAGGCTTTAAGTTATGCATATCCTTGGGTGAATTGCAGGCCTAATGCTAACTGCCCTGGAGCATACATAAAAAACTAGTCTGGCAGGATGCAGAATATATTTTGACTGGTAAGCCACAGACTGAATGTTATTGCCAGGCAGGATTTTAGTGTATTGTTAAAGTCATAGGCTCAGATGCTCAGACATGGGACTTAAGAAGGCAAGGATTGAGGCTCAATAAATTACTTGACACAAGCAATAAGGAAACCTTTGGCAGACCCAGTCTGTGGCTTCCTTCAGTTCAGGAGATGAGTTCCTGGATTGTTCAAGTCAGCAGCAGCCTTTTCACTTGGCTTCTTCTGATTTCCTTTTTTTGTTTGAAATGAAGTCCGTCTGATTTTGCAGGGATGAGCTCAGCTCACTGAACAGACATGCCAGTTGCCATTAATATCAACTGATCCTTCAGTGACAGCTGGCTAATATCACCCTGCAAGCACCTCATGAGCTAAAATCAAGCTGGATTTTGGGAAAAGAGACCTAATGCTGGGGTGTCACGTGTCTGGTTCATATGACATTGAATGGCTGAAATTCTGATCAGGACAAAGCGGTGGTTGAATCAATAACATTTTATTGCATTTTACTGCAATTCTCTTCCTGAACCCATGAAAGAGTTAATATAACTAGAGACCCTGTGAGAGTCATATATCCATCACTGGATATCTACTGGACTGCAAACCAATTAGCGAAAAAAACTCTGTCTTTTGCTCTTTATTCTTTGGGGAAGGGCATTTTCCCATTTTTTTCCTTTATTTTTACTCTTGTCAAGAACACTTTTGGAGGAACAAGAAAACATATCTGGAGCAGCGTAGTTTTACAAGATACTCCTTTCTGGAAGAGAGTTCATATCTATGTAGTTTTCCATGGTTAATGCACTTATTTTAAAGAATTGAAAATGTGTGGACAAAAGGCCACCTGATTAATACCAGTGTCAATATTCACTTGAGAAAGTGAAGTCAGAAGTGTTTATTCTCTGTTTAAAAAAAAAATGAGACAAAACAAAAGGAAATGAAGCTCACTGTGAGCTCTTGGATGGCCTAAACACCATCTGCCCTGTACTTCAAACACGGTCCTTACTTTATAATGATTGGGTAGACCCACTTTTACCACTGCAGTATAATATTTCACAGAATGCACTAAAGAAAGCAGAGATCCAGGATTCAGGACCACTTTAGCTCAAATGGTTGGAAACCACCTATTTGCACATCCCAAGAGGATATTGTAACCAGGGTGTTACTGGGCACTCTGGATGACTGCAGCCAGGAATCTAAGATCATGGGACTGGATAGACAGACAAGAAGAAACCTGTCCCATGCCTGTCTACAGCATCTGGCATGGGAAAGGGACACCTGGTGTTTTCAACCTGAGCCCAGAGACCTGTTTCTATTTCTTATCCAAGAATTAATCTAAGGTAAAACACATCCACATTCCAGAGAGCAGGTGGGACTTGTGCATGAAATCTAGAAGCTCACACAACTGCAGGTTGAGAAGGGCCTGGAGCCTAGGCCCTGGAACGGGCTGCCCAGGGAGGTTGTGGATGCCCCGTCCTTGGACGTGTTTAAGGCCAGGTTGGACGGGGTCCTGGGCAACCTGATCTGAATGTGTATGTTTGGTGGCCCTGCTAGGCAGGGGGGTTGGGACTACATGATCCTTGGGGTCCCTTCCAACCCGGGTGATTCTGTGATTCTGTGATTCTGTGATTCTGTGATTCTGTGATTCTGTGATTCTTGGTCTTTCACTGAAGTGAGTCCTCCAACTGCCAAGTCTTTCCTCTTGAAAGTGGTTGACACTGCCATCACAACCTGACCCTTTATTAATGAGAGAAGTTAACCTGAAGAAAACAAGATCTTGAGTAGAAATAAGCACCACCTCCGTTCTACCAGCTCTCTGTCCAGTTAGCAAAGACATGGTTAGCTTGAGAAGCCCAGAAGCTTTTCAAGGCTCTTTCCTCTGCTGATCTCATAACAGCCCAGGCACCAAGCCTCACGTTTCCCATCATTCTCATCTCTTTCCCAGTTGTGGAAATCATAACTACTGTGCTGTACTACTACAGGGGTTGTGTTCCCCTGCACCCCACAGCAGTGCTGTGCTATCTGATAGCAGTGCTATCTGAGAAGCCAGGTGAGATCACTCGCATCACTGCAGAGATAAAGAGCTAACTTCTGTGTACAGCTCAGCTGATCTGAAAGTCTGAGAAGAATGGCGTTTCAACAGTACTGACATAAGTGGAATATTCCTCTTGCACTTTTCTTATTATTTTTGAATGCTAAGGCAGCAGATCGGACCCAGGGTGCTGATCTGCTGAGTAAGAAAGTGCTGTTTTCACATTGTCACTTTTCAGAGCTCAACTGCACATTTAAGTGTGGCTGTCAGTCTTTTCACTGTCAGGTTAAATCCTTACCCATGGTGATTCCTGCTCATCCGTGCTGACTGCCAGCGCTGAGGTCAGGAATGACTTCCCCCCATGGCAAGTTGGCAGGGTGTTTGTGTGCAAGGGACTAATGCACCTTTCTCGGGAGCAGCTGAGATTCTCAGTCAGGAGCAAATGGCCAGAACAAAGGGCTGAGCTTACAGGTTTATTCGCGGTCTTCCACTGCTTCCTGTTCCTGCTTTTGTTTCTTTTGGTCGTCATTGCCAGACTGTTGCAATCCAAGCCAGGCCAGCTTTGTTTCTGACAGGCAAATGGGAGCCCACATCTGCTTTAGATCTCAGCTACAGCTTGGACCTCAGCTTCGGTGTTCAATTCTGCCCATGCGTCCCTCTCCAATTACCCAACAAGATTTTTCTCATGTGTGTATTATTGTGTCCACAGAAACCCCCAAACACCAATACATAAAGCGTTGGCTAGTATAAGGATTTCCGTGTTGCATACCCTTGCTATGTGGATCACAATATATCTAAAGAGTGGAATAAGAGAGGTGTGAATGGCTGAGAAACAGCCCCAGTGATTCTGGAAACAAGGTTGTGACCTAGATTTGCTCCTTGTAGTTAGTCAGAGAAAAGAACAGATCTTTAGAGGAGTTTAAGGTCCAAATATACTTAAACTCAGTTGAAGTGTCCTTGTCAATACCTACATATCAACTTTTTCTAAATACCTAGGCAATGCCCAAATTATTCAGTTACCCAGAGACGGAGAACTGGAGCTCATTCTTTCAAACCCCTCTGTTCTCACCCAAGTCCTCATCTCAGATCAATTAGCACGTTCCCAAAGTTCCCAGACACAGTCTGGGATCAAGCATGAGCCAGAAACCATTTCCACAAAGGAATTTGGATGTGACCAACTTGTTTTGGAAGTTAAAAGAAATATGGAAGTGGTCGAATTACATCAAATGAATTTAGTGCTCCTTGAAATAAGCCTTTCAGATGCACAGACATGGTTGTAGAAAAAAAAAAAAAGGAAAGCTATTAACTATCTTTGAAATCCAGAGAGGAGAGGTTTCCAAGGGCCAGATTCTCAGCTGGTGTAGATGAGTATCAGAGATGAACCAGTTTACAGCAGCTGAGCAATTGTCCTGTATCCTTAAAA
The DNA here is from genome assembly GCF_019238085.1 of Lagopus leucura. NCBI lineage: Eukaryota > Metazoa > Chordata > Aves > Galliformes > Phasianidae > Lagopus > Lagopus leucura. Next base: position 2,773,676 of record NW_024962287.1, read on the forward strand.
ATTATCAGCTGGGCAATCATAAAGCTACTTACTGTTTTCTTCAAGAGCTTTTTCACTCCTCTTTTTCTATGTCTGAAAGTCTTTACCACTGCACATTGAAAGCAGATAAACAAGGAAGGTTAAAATCTAAAACCACTCATCCAAGTTAATTAAGTTCAGCCAGCCTCAACTACATCATCTGGTAAGATCTGGCAAGTTGGGTGTATGTGTGCATATGTACATGCATGCCTGTGTATCTATTCTTGCATTTAGAGAGAATCATTCAAAAGTGTGCCTGATATAAAATGTGCTATTTCAATGCCAGTGAGGGTTTTTTTTTGTTTTTATTTTTCCTTGTCTATTTCTGTTCTTACAGTGACTTTCATATTTTTCTCCAACTTCCCATTATTACATTTTCCTTCTTCTATTTATGATGCCTGAATCCCAGCATACATCGTTGCTGCTCTGTTGGTACTTTATTAAATACGATACAGATACTAGAGTGAGAGTGAGGTTTTATGTCCCACACATGGTGTGTTGTAATTGTGGCATTTTTACTTTCCATTAAGAAGTATCTCCAGGAGGCTAGGATGGGGGACTTGGTTCATTACTTCTATAAACCAAAGAAGAAACCCCAGACAAGCTTGATGAGTTGTTAAGTAGTCTTTAAAGAAGTCTTTAAATCAAGATTAGATGTCTTTCTAAAAAGACTCACTAGTTCAACCAGAAGTTGCAAGCTTGGCAGAGGAATCAGTAGTAAAATCCTTGTGCCTTGTAGTATGAAACAAGTTAGGCTACATTAAAATAATGATCCTTCTATCCTTCAAATTTATGAGTGTAGTTAGAAGATAATGGCTTAACTAGCCAAGGTACAAAACAAAGTAAAAAATGTAAACAACTCCATGATGGAAAGATAAATTTTCTTGTTAAAATGCTGGCTTAGGAAAAATGACAAGGGATTTGGGATACAGGAGATTTCAGCTACATCGGTTTCAGCGTCTGGCATTGCTAGAAAATTGGGTGGCTCTTCTGAGTTTTCCTCTTCCCATGATGAACATCAGACAAGTGCCCAGGAGAGGAGACTCCTTAGGGCTGTAAACATGACTATTTTATGCATGGCTAAGCCCTGGCAAGGCAAAGCAGCTGCCCCTGGGAGCTGGGAAGCAGCTCCTAGTTGAGTACTGGCCACTGCCCCTGCTCACCTTCCTTCACAATTCACCTCCAAGGAAATTTCCTCAGCTTTCTGTCCCTGCTTTGCATTTTGCTCTCTTTCTCCTCTAGAAAACTCCCATCGTTGCCCTCATCCTAGTCACTTCTCTACCCTATGTAAATTTTGGAGAACATTTGAATGATAGCTGACATATTCATGTCAAGGACCAAGACCTTGTCTTCTTGCCATGACTAGTCAATTCACCTTATAACCCCCAAACTCCAGAAAGGTATGAGATGCTGCTATGATGATTGGGATGCACACATTAAGAAGTATATGAAACAGACCATAAAAATACTAAATGGTGAATCACAATGACTTTTAGGACATGAAGCAAATCTGCAGTGAGAAGACAAAGTACTGTGTCCAGTTTTGGGCCCCTCACTGCAAGAAAGATATTGAGGCCCTGGAACGTGTTCAAAGGAGGGCAACAAAGGTGGTGAGGGGTCTGGAACACAGGCCATATGAGGAGAGGCTGAAGGAGCTGGGAATGTTCAGCCTGGAGAAGAGGAGGCTCAGGGGAGACCTCATTGCTCTCTATAACTTCCTGAAGGGAGGTTGTAGTGAGCTGGGGGTCGGCCTCTGCTCTCGTGTCATCAGTGATAGGACCAGAGGGAATGGCTTCAAGCTACGGCAGGGGAGATTCAGGCTGGACATGAGGAAGTATTACTTTTCAGAAAGGGTGGTCAGGCACTGCAATGGATGCCCAGGGAGGTGGTGGAATCACCGACCCTGGGGGTGTTCAAGGAAAGGCTGGATGTTGTGTTGAGGGACATGGTTTAGTGGGAGCTACAGGGAATAGGTGAACGGTTGGACTGGATGATCTTGAAGGTCTTTTCCAACCTTGGTGATTCTATGATTCTATGATTCTATGACTGGAACACAATGAACTATTTTCTTAATTTCTTTAGATCTCTTTCACGTCTACAAAGCTTTCAGTGTTAGTGCTGTTGTTTATATGTGTGAGAACCAAGAAAAAAAGAAGGTAGCAAGGGACAGACAATGACAATAGTGCATTTATCTGTTGCCTCTTTTCCTTATCCTGCTTTTATGTGACACCTTTCTATTAGAGAAGGGACAAATCCACTTCTAAGGAAGGTGATATTGGAAAGGATAAGTTAAGAAACACACAAAGTACAATGATGAGAAATAAAATCTCAAAACACTTGACTCTACAGACCAGAAGAGCTGATTTTGGCACGTCTACCTAATTGCAAGGCAGGATGATGGGAACTTGTGGTTGTCCTAAACAAGACTGGATTTTTTTGAAATATTTAAGGTATTTTGAAGTTATTATTACTTTTTAAACAAAGTGACTCTATGTCCCTCATTTTGTGGTTGGAACAGCATGGTGGACTTGTCTACCTTCTTCTAATTTTGATTGGCTTTTGATATATTTACTGGATATTCCTCATCTAACAGATCCAAAGCAAAGAGGGAAAGAAATCTAAATTTGATATTCATAAGATGATCAAAAGAAAGAGACAGGTGTTCGGGGTCAGAAACTCTGTAAGTATGCAATTGCTAAATCCTATTGATTTCCATGCCATGATGCCTTTGATAATTTCTGCTGGTTTCTAGTTCCATGTAAAAGAATATGATTTCAGTGATGCTTTATTTGGCCTGTTGAACTCACTGATTTCATTGTGAGTAATTTTAGTCATCTATGTGTAACTTAGTGCAAGGGACTGAAGAATCTTTCTTCCATTCTTCCTTTCGTTTTTCTCTTTCTCATTTTCCCTTTTTCCCTGACACCTCTTACAAATGCATTCCCTTCTCATGAAATTCAGATTTCAAACACATGGAACGCTTTAGAAGGGCTCTCTCAAAAACCATTACCCAAACAAAGCACTTGGGTGAATTGGCATGGGTGACTGAAGGAGAGAATGCCAACAGTGCTGCAATATCATTGAAAGAACATCTCTGCCATTTCCCAAGTCATATCTTCATCCAACTTGAGTGTTTTTATTAAAGAAGCGAATGTGTGCAATGCATTCCCAAAGCTGAAAACTGACTCTGAGAGCTGAAGCCAGGCACAGCCCAAAGACAAAATGAAGTTTTAGATTCAGAGTCCAGAGTTTATGGTTTTTAGTTTAAGGAAAAAAGTAACCAAAAGCTGAAAGGCAAGCTGCAGAGAATGCTGGAATACAGAGCGCAAATGCAGCCCCCAAGCCTGCAGACTGCTTAGAGGTGGGGGAGACATTTGTATTGTTGTCAGCCCCTTTGCCAGTTATCAGCAGCACAACTGCAGCTGTCTGCTGAATAACACATTTGTTTATACAGTAGATTGAGAATATGTGTGTGCAGCAAACTCCTTGGGGGTATAAACAATGTGTTTCTGAAGAGGCCAGGTGTCATTAGAATAATCAAGACTTGTAGTATGATAAACAGAGTCACAAAGTACTACACAGAGTCTCAAGTGTGGTATCACGTTCCGTGTCAAGTCCTGAGGATGATCTGTTCAAACAGCTTTTCCTGTGGCGTAGACACAGGTTGCTACATACTTTACAGAAGAATCAAGGGGGAGACATGGTCATGGTGCATTTTTGATGAGACCTCATCAGCAACATGCTGGCACGTGGTAAAAATCTTCAATTCGTTGCCCAAAGCCCAAATCCTTTCCCCTGCACAGAGGGTTGATAGTGATAGGACAAGGGAAATGGTTTTAAACTGAGACAGGGGAGGTTTAGGCTGTATATTACGTGGAAGTTTTTCCCCCAGAGGGTGGTGAGGCACTGGAACAGGTTGCCCAAGGAGGCTGTGGATGCCCCATCCCTGCAGGCATTCAAGGCCAGGCTGGATGTGGCTCTGGGCAGCCTGGTCTGCTGGTTGGTGACCTGCACACAGCAGGGGGTTGGAACTGGATGATCATTGTGGTCCTTTTCAACACAGGCCATTCTGTGATTCTATGAATGTCCACTTTCTTTACTAATAAAGCCAGTCCTAGGGTTCAAAATAGTGAGAGGGATGTACTGCAGCTCTGTGCAGTGTTGTCTTAGGCAGCGTCATTGTCATAGGTTAGCACCTTGAATAGACATTGCAGGACACAGAACTTGCCTAAGAATGAAAAGGTGTGGTGTTGAGACAAATCTGTTGGGTAGGAGTAAAAACCAGCAGTTTCTGTAGTGGATGGCAAAAGGCATTGTCGTGTCTTTAACAAGGGAAGCTTTACGTTGGATGTCAGGGGGAAGTTCTTTACAGAGAGAGTGGTGGGGTGCTGGAACAGCTGCCCAGAGAGGCTGTGGATGCCCCGTCCATCCCTGAAGGTGTTCAAGGCCAGGTTGGATGGGGCGCTGGGCAGCCTGGGCTGGTATTAAATGGGGAGGTTAGTGGCCCTGCATGTGGTAGGAGCTTGGAGCTTCATGATCCTTGAGGTCCCTTCCAACCCAAACCATTTTATGATTCTTAGATTCTGTGATGATTGTCAGTTATGGGTTGGCCTCTGGAAAGAACAATGGGGCAAAACAGCATGGACAAAATCTTGAAGATATTCCTCCTAAAATCAAGTCTTAATGATTTCCCTGATAGCTGTAGCGTGGATTACATGATGAAATTAGGCATGTCTTCAGAAATGGCTGCGCTGGGTTTAGCCCCTCTTTCCCAGTCTCATGAAAAGTAGAACAAGCATAGAAGTGTTCTCCTAAACAATCTGCTGTAGAGATCCTGCTTCAGCAGGGATTGGACTTGATGATCCACAGAGGCCCCTTCAAACCCCAACAGTTCTGTGATTCTGTGAAATCCCACTTCATAAATAGTCTCCTTCGAAGGAAGTTCATAGACTCCTCTGTTAGCTCAAGAATAAAAGGAGGGAAATTACGTAAAAACTGATAAGAAGATGGTAAGGTTACAGTAGAAGAGCAGTCATTACTGAAACTGTGCTCCTAGTGACATCTACAAAGATGAGCAGTGCACCAACTCCAAATATATTCTTTCAATGCCACAGAGGAAATATTTCCTCTTAATTCACCAACTCTGTCAAGTGGCATTAATCATTCACATACTGTCATGAAATTCTTGCTATGGGAGGAACAGTGAACTGGAAAGGGTTCGTTATGACAGTGCCATTTTATTAGTTTTCGAATACTAAGACCCCAGGTGCGCAATGCAAATCAAATGAGTGCATTCTACACAGAATTTCTTTGATGTTGATAACCTGGTGAGCAGTTAAGATCAGTTCAGACATAATGAGTTGGTCAAGAAGGGAAAAAAGAAGAAAGACAGAAAATTAGTAAAAATGTGCCTAGGGCTCTTGACTTCTTGACTTTAGTCTCCTTCTCACATCATTGTGATGAGTGACAGAAGTCTTCTGAAGCCTGTTCATTCTGCTTTATTCCTTCTGTCCTGTTTTTCCTCTCCACTGAATGCAGGTCCTTTCTCTGAAGGTTAAAGATCTCTCCTTAAGTGTATTGGGTCTGTTCACATGTAGAAACACCCTTTCTCAAAATTAATATGCAGCTAAATAACTATTCTCCTTTTCCTGCTCCCAGTCATTAAATTTCTTCCTTTACTTCTCTTCCACTTTTCTAATCACCCACCTAATATACATAGGATTTACAGCAATGCAGAGAATTTAAATGGTTTCTTATTCTTCAGAATTACTAATGCAAGAAGACAGCAGTAACCACCTATTCTGACAGCCTGAAATGCATAGTCTGGAGAATTGCACCCAGTACTTTCCAAGTGAATGCGTTTTGTAAGAAGTTGTTTCATTTGAGTGTTTGCTGTGCCTGAATAAAATAATTGTCTAAAAGTAAAGGATAAAATAAAAGTCAGTGTTAAGACACAAGGGGTTTGGCAGTTTTTTTGTTTTTTTTTTTTCCTGTCCTGAATATTAGCTTGCTTTGTTCTGGGCAAAATACATCATTCTGTGCCTCGGGTTCCACATCCTTTAAAAAGATTCAATATTCTTCTGGTTTAAAGTCTTTACATCCTTGTCACAATGTTGTTTTGTAGGTATGGAATAGGAAGAATTTGTGGAAAGGCTCTTACAGGAAGAGACAATAGGGCACCAAAATAGTTTCAGAGTGGAGAATGGGATCTCGTCTGGATCCCTTTGTTCACACGTGTGGCTGCACAGTCCTTTTCATTAGACAGCTGCTGCATCAGCCCTCATGCATAAAAGCCATGTAGTCAAACACGTTTGTGCTGACCTAAATTCCCCTTGTCCTGTCACCAGTTCCCTGTATCATCAACACAAGGTGCTTTCTCCAACTTCTACCTCTCCATCCTTCCATTCCTGCTGGTATGTCATTTGCTGCACAGATGTTTCTCCCAAGCCATTGCAAAATTATTTTTCAAGTGACTTCTTCCAGCAGATGTTTCCCAGTTCCCAGGTGAATGTGTTGCCCTCTCCACTGAGCTGAACCTCAGTGATGCACTTGACATATTGCAGTGCCACTGTCTCTGTGAGCTGGAGGGGCTGCAGCATTGCACATCACTGAAGTCTCTCTGTTCCTGTCAGGCTGTTGGTGATGTTTTCCCTCTGCAACAGGCCTCCTTGCTGGCTCTTCAGGTTACAAACTCACTAGCTGGGCTGCACAAAACAACTTTCTGAGGTGCCTGAAATCTTATCTTATATAATTGCAGTGGAGTCTGTGCCCAAAAGAAGAATTAAATTTGACTATTATTCAGGCAGCCAGGTCCTATTTCCCAATAGAGCCAGAAAGTAAAGCTATATGCAGTAGCCAAAGGAGATACATAAAATACTGTTTTGAGTATGAGAATTTCTTTTTCTCCTTTCCTGGGGAGTCAAGGTCGTGTAATCACGTGCAGTAGGAAAGTTGAGAGCTCTTTCCCTCAGAGGCCGTGTTATAAGTCCATCTTAGGTCACACAGAATCACAGAATTGTTTGGGTTGGAAGGGACCTCAAGGATCATGAAGCTCCAACCCCACCACCACAGGCAGGGCCACCAACCTCCACATTTCATAGTAGCCCAGGCTGCCCAGGGCCCCATCCAACCTGGCCTTGAACACCTCCAGGGATGGACGGGGCATCACAGCCTCTCTGGGCAGCTGTTCCAGCACCTCACCACTCTCTCTGTAAAGAACTTGGTCTTGTGGTAGATGGCTGAATATAGGTATTTGGCCTTGTTGTCCTCTGAAATCTGTTTTCCTGAACGATGCAGATGCTTTCATAACCTTCATCCTTTTACATTAATCTAACTTTCTTTTTAAAGGGGCAGAGTTGCAGACTGGATCGTGATGACTGTCTTGTATGGTTCAGCTAATATCTGGGCTAGATTTAGCTCCAGGCTGTGGAACAACTCCTTGCAAGCCTTCTGTGAGACAAAATTATAAGTCAGATTATTAATTATTGTAATTTTTGAATGAATGCTATATATTGAACTCAAAGAAAACAACAACTTGTATTCAGTTAAAGAGAGAAGAAGATGTGAAGGAACATCTCCCCATTTCTTCCCTTCATTTCTCCTATCTGAGCTCTTTACCCATGCTCTCATTCTGGTAGCTTTAATCAGAAAAAATGGAGCCAGATACTCAAAATGAGTCCGTGTAGATAGACAATCTTGGGTGAAAATGGCAAGACAATTATGGCTAATGGCTTCTACCCATTAGCAACTGTAGTAGGCAACAATGTAACATAGGCAACAATATGAACAGTTATCTACTGGCTAACAATGTCTTTGCCAGGGAAGGCAAACTGGCTCTGGAGGATGTCTAAGCAGTCAATGGCAGTGCGCTTGGAATATTTCACCAAGCAGCAGTGGTTGCAGTCCCCATCACTCAGCAGTAGGGCCCATGACTTTTTCTCCAAATCTTTGTTCTAAACCGGCCCCTTCATCTCTTCCCTTCATGTTGAAAGCACAGCTCTTTCCTCACCATTGGCTCAACAAAATTCAGTCGTTTAGCCCTGTGCTGCTTAGCTACAACAGATTAACTTGTATGTGTACTGACAAGCAAACTTGCAGAAGTGGGACCAAGACAAATGTTCCACTAGATAGACATTTTTGGCTACATCTGTACTAGCCAAATAAACAGTGTCAGCATCCGTTCTCCAATCATAGAATCATAAAGGTTGGAAAAGACCCACAAGATCACCCAGTCCATCCACCCATCACCAATAGGTCTGGCCCCTTCTTTAGTATTAAACAACTTCATCACCAAAATAAAATTGCAATTTTCAACTTGCCTGCTAGGGACAGTGCCTGGTGCATACTGGCTCCTGTCTGTGCCTGGGATGGTGCCAGCTAGTCTGGATCAACATGCCAGGGACCAGCAGGTACTGTTAAATTCCAGTCTTTGCTCCTATGCACCAATGCCAGTTTGTTGTGTTGTTCTTATGTTGTCCTTTTCTAATCACCCCAGTTGTGTGTTGCATCCCACCTTGTGCCAGCTGTAATCCAGCTATGGGGATAGGTGGTCTGGCTGAAAACTAGTCCTAGGAAATCACAGAATCACAGAATGGCCAGGGTTGGAAGGGACCTCAAGGATCATGAAGCTCCAACCCCCCTGCCGCATGCAGGGCCACCAACCTCCACATTTCATAGCAGCCCAGGCTGCCCAGGGCTCCATCCAGTCTGGCCTTGAACACCTCCAGAGATGGGGCATCCACAACCTAAGAAAAAAGAAAGAAAGAAATGTGGTTTTATCAACCAGTGACACGTGTTCACCACTTTGTATTCAATGCATGAATTGGTATGAATATAAGAGTAGGAGAGAAAAGAGGATAGCACCACCGTGGGCTTGCAATAGTTTAGTGTTTCCTGGAGCTAAAGCTAGACTGAAGAAACTTAGCAGCTACTGGGAAGCTGTGTTCACTCCATCAGCCAGTGGTCTTATAAAGAATAGCATTTCCTTTCCTCACACTCAATGCCAACAAATGTATATGCATTTGTACAGTCAGATTAGCACAGTCCTAGGTCCTAACTGAACTGCCGTTCCTATAAAACGGTTATGCTGCTTCAGGAGTTTGAGATGTCCTCAAAAGCATCCTGTAAGGCTGTGACAGAATCTGACAGAGGAAAAAAAAATTGATAACAAAAAAATAAAATCTTCAGGTATTCTATGAAATAATTGAGCTCACAGGAAATGAAGAAGGAGAAGAAAAAGGGATAGAATAGATGGCTGTCAAGAGCAAAATGCTATCATTGCTATCATTATTATCAAGCATATGTATTTACAGAATTGTACATTCCTGCCAAAATGTCAGAGCCAGGAAAAGCAGTCCTTCTTTTAACCTCTTTACACGAATGTGTCTTTTATGTTATGTGTGGTGTCCACACTCCACTCTTTCTCCAATCCATTTGGAAGTAAATACCTAAATAGATTCATATATTCATAGATTTTAGGGCCAGAAGCGACCATTACAATCACCTTGTTTGAGCTTCTCCTGATGTCTTATATTTCTGTCCTTACATCTGTCCCATGTTCTAAGCTGCCCTGTACCATTTGAAGCTGCTTACAGCTCTGACTTAAGCATTACAAGCAACAGTATCCTCTCATTTTAATATTTGAGCTGATTTAATGGTTAACTGCCATCACTATGTGTTTCATTGCTGTTTTCAGCCTGAAATTATCTAGATTCAGCTTGAAGATTTCCTCTTTCTGCCGAATCACAGAGTCCTCAGCCCTCTATAAATAAGTTAGAAATGTCCTTTCTTAAAGGCCTAGTTGCTAAAATCACATAAATTAAGTCATAAAGTTCAATCAACCTCTTGCTTTTACAACATCCAGCAATCTTTAAACAGCAAAGAGTCAATGTGACAATGCACCTAGAAATTCATTGCAACCCACCTGTACCATAGCCCTGAAAACTCATGGCCTTCAGTTTGTTCTCCGCCTACAAAGTTTGTCAAACACTTTTGAGAGCTTTGGATGAAAGCCATCTTATATATGTACATTACTGCACTGTCATTATTATTGTGCTGTCATTCTGTGTTCAGCCTTTTAAAATTGTTCCAGCCTGCTGTAGCTCTTGTGGTTTAATTTCCTTTCTTTAAACTAACAGCCCCCCTGAACAATGTAGCAAGTATGGGGACATTAAAAATAGACTGAGTTTTCTATATTATTATTATTATTGCCACAAGTTCACAGCTTACCACATTATGACTCCAGCTCATTACAACGAATGCCAAGAATGCACAACAATAACAGGCTGCATTTATGTAAAGAAAGGCTTGCATTACCAACAGCTGAGGAAAAACATCCAGGGAGAAGCAGTGGGTAGGCAGTGGTCTGATCCTACTGGGTTTGCTGTTGGACCTCAAATTGTAATGGGCTTTGCTGTGCATGTGCTGGCAAAGGAGAGAGATCCCATCTGGTTCAGTTCCTACTAACCTCAGATCTTCAAGGAATGGGGAGGAGAAGATGGAAATATCCAAACTGGATCTGTAAGTGCTACCTCTGTAAGAACTTGATGCACTGAGGTTCACACTGTTGTGTCTCCATGAGCGTGCCTCAGGTTTGGGACCACATTGCCAGGAGTTGGATTTGATGATCCTCATGGATCCTTTCCAAGTTGAGATATTCTATGATTCTATAACTCTATGATTCACATTGATCAAGGTAAGCAATATATAAAACCTTGAGCTCATTGCTTCGGCACGAGTTCAGGAGAGGCAGCAAAACCTGCAGGCTCTGAAACATGTCCTGCATTGTGTGGCCCTTTCTTCCCTGGTTACTATGAGCTTTGATGTTGCACTCTATGCTTTTGCAAGAGAAACCAAGGCAGCAGTTTCCTAATTAAGTGCTTAACAGATGTGCAGGATGCCAGCCTCTGCTCCTCACAACACATTTCTGAGAGTTTATTTGGACCAGCACTATGTTTGCACAACTGAGGTGAAAGGCAGATGGAAGAACTGATTTGGTTTCAAACACAGATCTTCTCCAGGTTAATTCTGGTTCAGTTCTCATATGCCAAGACTAGAGAAAAAGAGTGAATGTCCATCCATGGGCATAAAGTAGAAGACAAATTATTTAATTACCAGTCCTTAGTAAGACAGGAAGAAAATGCATTGTCAGAAAGAATGAAGCATTGAACAGACTGCCCAGGGAGGTGGTGGGGTCACCATCCCTGGAGGTGTTCAGAACCATGGGGATGTGGCACTGAGGAACATGGTGGGGTGGGCTGGGGTTGGACTGGGTGATCTTAGTGGTTTTTTCCAACCTGAATGATTCTATGATCGGATGCATGAGAGCACAAGTCCAGCGTAAGGAGGAAAAGTGCTTTGTCCAAAATGGCCCAGCAAGGCAGCGGCAGGCATGGAACAGAGCTTTCAGTTTCTGAATCTTTGCTCAGCATACACAGATCAGAGCTATGAATTGTACTGATAAATTAAAAAAATAAATAAATATGTGATGGCTCATGTGGAAGAAAGAAGTCCCTTTACCATTAGTCCTTTCCTGTTCTGTCTTTACTAAAAATAAAAGTGAATGTAAAAGATAGGTAGCCAGCCTTGCCCTTCACTTTATACCACCTGAGTGGAATTCAGCTCTAGATGGACTGTACTTACATGACTTAAAAATACATTTCTGGAGAAAGCCAACTGTTGATATCAATTTCTGCACGTCTTTATGATCCAGGCACAAGTGTGGATAGGGATGAAAAGATGCTTAGAGCTGTAACCTGGGCCTTTTTTGGATGACATTATTACATCCATACACTTCCTGAGCATGGACCAAACACTGCATGTACCTCTTCAATAGAAGGAATCTAATCAGAGAGGCAAATTTAACCTAAATTACTAAGTTACTAGCCAAAAGTAACCTTATACCTAACTCTGCATAATCAGTAATGACTTAAATATCTATAGTTGATCTTGCAAAAGATTGCAGATCAGGTTGAATTCGTTCAGTAGATAAGACCAGTAGCATTAGTAATTGTTATTAGATATTAGTTAATAATAATTTTCGTTGTTAAATATTAGACTATTCATGGTTTGAAACTAATTAAAAGAAGAACTGATAAAATAAAAAATACAAGTGTTTTATCACGGAAGGAACACCCATTTGAATCACAACAAATAATACTTCCAAGATTCAGGCTGGCCCCATTGCAAATTATATGATAGCATCTTATAATTACTTTGTGCCCGACACAGTTTTAGCCTATGATACAATCTGTCATGCTGGATTGCAACTGTGTGTTCTCCACCAGGGAAAAATATATATCAGTAAAATTTACCATCTGTGTTGTTACATGATTGCATAAACTTCAGTCTGAACATATTTGTTAGTTTTAATTCCCAGATTTTTTTTCCCTCTAAAGTCATTATTCATATAATCTTTTATTATGTAGCTCTTATATTGTCTTTAGATGTCTTCTTCAGATGTGAGAGAAAGCATGAAGGCTGTATTATTTGTAAACTTTGGGGCAGACAGTGCAAAGCTTTTACTTTAATATATTTTTAAAAGTCTATTGTTACAATTGAAATGGAGACCAAAATGTTAATAATCATCAGCAGTGATGGAAGGTTAGAGATTAGCCCCTAATCACTCTTGCCCTCTTCCTCTCATTGTGTAACACTGCATGTGGTGTTGATGCTACGATGGTCATTATTTGATTAATGCTACCTGTGCTCTAGAGCCTGTTTGTGAAGAGAAATAGGCTGCAGTAAAAGGAATGTAGAAAAGTCAATGGAGGTTTAATTGGGTTAATCTCTGTGTTCTACATATATACTAGCAGCCTTCGTGACAGCTTAGCGAACATGCTCATGTGCAACAAAGAAATATGGTATTCAACTGGGTCCCACACCTTAGCTATGGGGGATACACCTGGGGAAGCTTCAGTGCTGCAGAATAGCACTCAGCTGACAGCACCCCTGCTCTGATATTGGCACAAATGTCTATACCCCAGGTATATTTTTGATGAAATTCATAGCCCACTTCTAGTGCCAGCATTATTCAGCCCTAGGGAGCAGGCACAGTGGTCCCCAATGAGCAACATAGACATGGCCAAATCTGTGGAGGGGACAAATGAGGTTCTCCACAGACTCAGGTTATCCTTTGCTCTGTGCCTTCAGGTTGGAGGAGCAGTGACTGGCAGCCTGATTCAGTGGTGATCACAGCAGGGGGTTGGAACGAGATGATCTTTGAGGTCCCTCCCAGTCCAGGCCATTCTATGATCCTACATGATTCCATAAGTGATACAGACCTGGGACACAAGCTAGGCAGGCCTTGTCACAAGAGCAGCCTTGTCCCATTGTGTGACAAGGAATATGTCTTATCCAGCCAGCAACCTCTCAGTCTCAGCCATGCATGTCCTTAAATCAATCCCTAAAGAGGACATATCCATGCTACTCTCCTTATTCTTTTAAAAATCTCATCACAACACATTTTTTTAAGATTCTTGACACAGTACAGATTCTCTCAGAATCTAGTCCAGATTAAGTCTGGCTCTTGATGGATTTTACTTGTGTGTCTCTGACCCATCTAAGTGGATTGGGTTATTTTACTTCAAGGAGTACTGACTTCATCTGAACTTGCTGATCATTGCAGACCTATCTAAAGAGCTTGCTGAAAGTTAGATGGACTAATACAGGTTTCCTGATCTCCTTGTGTTGATGCATTATAAATTTCAGTGTCCTGGATCTCGAAGTGCATGTTTCTGTCTCTTGTACAGAATCCCTAAATTGTTTTGTTTTCTCCTGGCATGAAGGAATGGTTGTAAGTAATGCACTCTACTGTCACAAACAACAGATGGGGAGATTAATCTCACTTTCTTTTGGAAGTTTAGATGTTATATTTATAGAGAGTGACTGTAGTCCTTCTATATGGTCCTTTCTTGCCTGGATGTCTTAGCATATCTGCAAGGTTCCAGCAACTATGGCACGTGACTGCAGGATATCTCATCCTTCTGGACCAACAGCTGGAGGCTTGGTGAGACATCACCTTCTAAAGGTATTTCCCTTCCTCCATTAATTGTAATTTAATGTGAATATCTTGTACCAGTTGCCTAATTTTGCTTCCCTTCCTTCACCCTTTCTGCCTGAATAAGGCAATTATCCCTTAACATGTGTTGCCATGACCCAATAATGCTCTCATCATCACTACCTGTAGCAGTGTTTTTTGCTGTGCAGTGGTTAATATGACGAAAGTAGAGCTTCCTATTTTAACTTCCAGTATCCTCAGTTCTGATGGCCAGTGATCCAGGTAGTTGCCATAAAATAATAAAAAATGATTGGTATCCAAACATTGCTGTTTTTTATGCCATTGTGTGTGTTTTCTATAAGGTGAGAGAGGAATAAAAAACACATAGAAATCAGATCATTAGTCCATATTCCTCTTAGGATTCAATGAAACAGATTGGATGCTTCAATGGCAAGTATCGTCATAATTGAGAGATTTAAGTCTTCTTTATCAAATCTTACCTGCCAGCAGTTTCCACAATTTTATTTTAGACTTCAAGTAGTTGTAGTTTTGATGAAGGAAGGAGAGACAATGAAGAAACATCTGTATCCATGAGGAATTTCCAGAAATCTGTGGATTAGTTTCCAGAGCAATTTTACTGCAGTTCTTCTGCTAAGCTGACTTTAAAAGGAAATATCTGTATAGTTTTCTGTCCACACAGTTGTCTTGTGGGACTTACGTATTTTATAAAACTCCGAATAAAAAAACCTACCTTTTTGTTCTGATCCTACATATATTGTATATACGTAATGAAATTATACGTGGCATATCAGATGGTTTTCACAAGGATGGATTAAGTACTCCTAAGCAAAGGCTTTCTCATATTTTCTTCATTAGTCTTAATGGAGATCTTATTGAAGATTGAGTACTGACTAGTCACGTGATCCCATTTAACAGGGATTCCTAGCCTTCTCTCATCAAAAGCACATGCTGACCTTCAATGCCTTCTGTATCTGTTATGCTGACATTAACAAATTAACCAATGCCAGGACCAGGACCAGTTCTTTGGCTCTGAAGTCTTCTGATATGTTTCTTCCAAAACATGATGACCACATAAACATAAGCCTACTGAAAAGCATACCATCTTAGCTACAGTTCCTTGATAGTGCTGAGGAATAATTTAGAAGGTCAGTGATGCAGGCTAAAAGAAAATAGGTACCATGCTGCCGATGTAACAAGAATGATTGAGATCCTTTGCCCACACTTACATATTAGTATTTTTTGACTTCCAAGTGTAGATGTGGCCATATTCCTACTAGCAGGTTAAGAATCAGCCTTGGCTCTACAGAATTATTATGTATATTTGCCAACTCATGCAACTCATGCAGAATAGTTATGCCTGCCATTATAACAGTATTTAAGAACAAGTTGTCATGTGCTAGAAGAAAAACAAAATCTCTAGCTCAGAAAAGACCTCAAGCTTCTTTCAATACTGTCTTCTGCAAGATTTTTTGGCTTACTGAACCTCTCATGTTTT
Organism: Lagopus leucura; assembly: GCF_019238085.1. Classification (NCBI taxonomy): domain Eukaryota; kingdom Metazoa; phylum Chordata; class Aves; order Galliformes; family Phasianidae; genus Lagopus; species Lagopus leucura. Next base: position 2,789,206 of record NW_024962287.1, read on the forward strand.
CTGGCCTCTCATGGTCTTTGGGTCTTGCTTCATCTTTTCTTCAGCTGCCCTGCATTTCCTGCCTTGCTGCTGAACACAAAGCAATACAGATTAAAAGAGAATTTTATTATCAGATTATATCTACTCAGGCAGGATACCCTAAATTTACCTGGTAATTTAGATTGAGTGTCCGCTCCGGATGTCAGATGGACCAAGCAATCTCCAAAGGAATCCTGACTAGTTCAGGTTGCTCTGGGCCAAATCCAGTTCTTGAGCCTCAGCTATTCCTTGACCCAGGAGTTCTCTCTCCTCATCTCAGACTGTCTGGGTTCAAACACAAAAGTATGTGATATATTTCTGATATCTTTAGATGTCAGGAAAAACTTATTTTACAGAAGAGGTTGTCAAGCACTGGAATAGGCTCCCCAGGGAGGTGGTAGAGTAACCATCCCTGAATGTGTTTAAAATTTGTTTGAATATGGTGCTCAGGGACATGATTTAGTTAGAGTTACGGTAGTATGGTTGGGTTGTGGTTGGACTTATTGATCTTTAAGGTCTTTTCCAACCTGAGCAATTTTATGATTCTATATCTGCCTGACAAAAGAAATATCTCTGCTGGAGTCACAGAAAGTAACACTGATTAACTTCAAGTCAGAGACAGCAGTTGCTGACTAGAGAATCACAATTAGTTTGAGATTGCCTATTAGGCCTATATATGAATTTGAGAATATGTGACTTCAAGGATGTGCTCTTTCTCTAGATCACGGCTTTACTGCCACCAGGAATTCTGTCTGGACTTCCACTGTAACAAAAAATAGAGATGGTGGGCTCTGATTCATGTGAGACATCAACTTCAGCACCTAGCTTGGTCCTATTAACCCAAGGGCTTGATCTTCTGAGTATGGCAGGAGGTGTCCTTTTCATGAAGCCCCAGAAGAAAAGTGGCTCAAGAGCACTATTTTTAAAGGGTCACTTTATACTTTCTGGTTTATTTGTCTGATTGACCTTTTAACCTTTACACTAATTGTAGGAAAGCAAGAGAGATTGAGGAAGAGAGATATGTCATAGAAATGTTATGAGTTTGGATAGAAATCCTGAACAAAACTATAGCAGTAGTAATAACTCTGAGTTTACAGACATCCAGAAATTATGAGCACATTGCACTTTTGAAAAATATATTACATGTGAGATAGCTTGTGTCCCTAGGGTAAGTGTTCTGCTTCTTTTGTGACCCATAACTCAGGAGTGTGGCAGGCATTAGCACTTTACAAAACATCTTCATTCCTCATGGCTGAGACAGAACTCACGGCATGCAGAGTATCTGACTTATTCAGTGGTGATTTAAGTCATTTTATTTTAAACACTAACTTTATGTGGTCAGTATCCCAGATAGATGAAGGGGGAAAAGAAGGAGATTTGGTAAAAGTGTACCTAATTTTTTATTAAATATATCACTTTTGCAATCTAACTTGTACTGTAATGGAAAATTGCACACCATAAAACAGTAAGAAGAATGAATGTGATACATTATACAGGAGTCTGCCTGGAGAAGAATGTGTAACACATAAAAGTGTAAATGCATACACAGACATTCATGCACATACACACATTGGAAAAACAGCTTTTGAATTGTGTCTCTGAATGGGGAAGGGAAAGGAAGGGAAGGGAAGGGAAGGGAAGGGAAAGGGAGATAAAAGAAGAAAGGAAAAGGAGAAAGGAAAAGGAAGAGCATTGATATGGCTTTCTATTTGATCCAATCTTTTCCTTGCTGATATGTTGTCTTTTCTAGCACAGTCTCTAAAACATTTAAAAAGATGAGAATTGGCTTCTACTGATACACAGGAAAACCCTCAAACTTCTCCCTTTTACAGGGAAGCAAGCAGGTGACTTCTTAGCACTTAAAGCCACTTCTGTTACTTTGGGGCCAAGGTACCAGAAAAACAACAGTGCTTCAGAGAAACTCGTTTTCATTTAAGTTCTGAGAAGGGCAATAGGAATGAAGTCGTTTTAGGTTCAAGCATCAAACAGCATTAAGATGGCCTCTTACATAAAACATGCACAACATCTTTTTCAGGCTGTTCAAAAGTGGATCTGGATGAAAGGTTGGACACCAAAAAATCAGGGAAAAGCCTTGATTCTCACTGAATACTGAAATTTTTCATACATTGTTTTTTATTTATGTACATTCATAACATTCATGAGACCCAAATTATATACTGAATCATGTAAGGTTTTCATTTTTATTTCAAAAAAGCCTTTCTTTAAAAAAAAAAAAAAAAAAAAAAAAAAAAAGTTTATTTTCTAGAAGCTGAAATGCCTATAATTGGTCAAAAATTATTTTGAGTTGAACAATTCCATTTGTTTAACTCAAAGGATATATTTTCTCTTTTATTTTCCCACTGTGTTATTTACGTCCAACAAAAACCCTATAGATTCATATCAGTAAGTTGCAAATTCCTCCGTTTCTTCAGTTCTAACTAAGCTATTTGGAATTTACATATTTGCACTCCTTTAATTAATTTATTTATTCCTGAATTTCAGTGAGATCACGAGACTTTCCCATGCTGGGAAATGCAGTGTCTTAGTACTTAAAATGTGCTTTTGCATAGGTACAGTGTATTTCATTTAGCAGATACAGGTGTCACTGCTTGGTGTCAGCAATTAATGGCAAAATATCAGCAATTAACAAAGGTTTGTGTTTTTCTGTTAAACGTTCCTACAAAGGATTTTTACTTCTAAATATATCATGAACAATTTTCTGTTTTCAATGTAAAACAAAGAAAAACCAACAAAACAAGATTGTTTAAGAATGGAAAGCAACACTTTCTACAATTATTTTTCAAATTAGTTGAATATTTTCTATAACAGTTCTCGCTTTGAGCAAAAAGTCAATTTCCATTCAAAGGGGAAATGTTCTGAGCAGCCTCAGGTGGCTGCACTTCACTGATGGGTGAAGCGAACGCTTGAAAGATGTCACATCCACAAAGCTTTACCAGATCCATGGGAAAAGCAACTGCTCAGTAGATAGCAGGTGCAAATGATTAATATGATTATATTACTGTATTTTTCTTCTCCATGTTAACAGTGAAAGACATTTATGAGAAATGCATGCACGTATCTGAAAACTGCTGGGCTTGGATCAAGCTCAGACTGTGTAGAAGTAGAATGTATATGGTAGGCTATATATATAAATATATATATATATATATTTATATATATACATATATATATACATATATATATATATATACATATATATAAATATATGTATATTTATTTGTTCCTATTTCAGTTCCACCATCCCATGGGACAAGACACAGGCTGGGAGTTATGTCAGCCCACAGGTATTTTCTTCACTTTGGGATCAGTTATTGATTTAATATACATCCCTTAATTTGAGCACCTGAATTTCTTTTCTGAAATTCCTGAATCAGAATTGTGGGAGGATTTTGCAAAGTGAAACCCTCTCTCGTGTGCCCTGATGCCCTGATGGAGAGCTCCAAGAAGTTTGTATCATTTCTGTGGTACAAAAGCCTTTGTACAGGACCCGTTCACAAGGGGTAAATGTCATTTCCAATAGAGTAAGTTGTTCAAGAAGGCAGAGGAATGCCTATCATTTCTGTTTCTCCTGACTAGACCTGACGTTCATCTGGTGGTGTCAGGAATGGTTTAAGGATAGTGAAATGCATCTTCTGTCCTCCCATCATTCAGACAAACACAATGCCAGATAAAACTTGAAACAAGAACATTCCACATAGCAAAACATACTGAAATCATACAGATAGGTATTTATTTCTCATTATAAACACCCTTTCATTTCATTTTCACTAATGGAAGAACTGCTGCATTCAGAATTCATTACTACTATTAATACTGGATCTTTTTTATTTTCTTGTGTCCTCTCTCCTGTACTCTGTCTCATTTTTTAAGGAGATATGAAAGAATGGTCTCTTCAACAACTAAGCACAGCTATCCTGTGGAGAATTAAACCATTGGAGTTCAGTGCTAAATCAAATTCTTTAACATTATGAATCTACCCAAGAAAGAAGATACTGTATCTAACAGAAGCTTCAGGATCAGTTTTATATCAGTGAATTTAATCAGCAGTCATCTTCTCTTTTGCTTTTTTCTGAGATATGGGAACTGAAAAATTAAACATTTCAATTATAACTCAGAAATATTATGGCATTTATTAAAGGCTAATTATTTTAAAGAAGAATTAAAGATAAGGATCTACTTCCATTTTAGATCTACTAAGGATCTACTACTAAGGATCTAAGGATCTACTTCCAGATTAGACCATTGCACTGAAGATCAGGTTTGCATGAGTTGATTTAGTTGTGCCCTTCTAATTTAATCATGTCACTTATTTCTGACACCCCAGACTACTAATTTCCCATGTCTGACTTCTAGTTCAGATGTAATTGTCAAATATCCAAGAATGCAGGTTGACAATTCTCTGCTCATGAGCTACGATCTTTAATATCCCAGAACCTAATGTAGAAAAGCCATCTATTCTCAGTATTTGGCAGAGCCCAAATTGATGTAAATCCAATTGCATATGACTTTTGACGGGGCATACAAGACAAGAGTACAATATGCTTTACCACCTTACAACGGCCACTTGATTTTTCCAAGAATAATTTTGTAAAAATGTCTGCAAAGATGCTGCAATGTAGAGGGCTCCACATTCTTTCAATATTTTATGACTCGTTTCTTCTGTAGCTTGAGCACTGCCTTCTACCTGCAGCACGAAATTGTGATGGTGCACCCAACCCGACTTAATGAACATGTTAGGAGGACTGAGAAAGAGACTAATAGAAATCCTGCCATGGATTTCAATTACTTCACAGCCATGCCTGTGATAAATGGTTCTGAGAAATTTCACCCTGCTGTAAGCCCGGTTAGCATACTTCTCACTTTACATTAGTAATATAACAGCCATATGTCTCTCTAACTCTAGATTAGCTGAGTACACTATATCTATAGTTAATGGAGAAAAATAGGTAATTCTTGGACTGATTTATCACAGTTGTCTTAGATATTTTTCACAGAATGAGATAACTCACTCTCTGACAGTGTTGACTTGGATAGTAGAAGGGTGATCAACTGAGAATAGACATTTAAATGCTGAATGAACACTATCATGTGAGGTGAATTCATTCCTGAACATCCTCAGCCCATGTGAGAAGGCATTTCCCATTATGAATATCCATACAGCATTAGCAATTGCTTTAGCAATACACCCACTATCATGTGGCAAATAAGTCTATATTTAAACAATGTAGATATATATAATAAACAAACTTCATTATAATCTTCCAAGCTCTGCCATAAAAAGTCACCAGGTGAAGATTAGTAATGATGATGGAGAATTGGAAAGAGAGCACAACATTTAAGTTTAGCGTGATGACGAGAAAAAGGTATTACTTGGTCTGCTTTCTAATGTCACAGCCATTCATTGGACATTTCAAATTTATACCTAAAATAAAACTGATTTAAAAATGTATATTGATAAAAAAATTGATCACAATACTTGTCATGTATTGTCTCCTGTGTTAAAAGCATAAACTTCATGTTTACAGTGAATTTACTCAATTACAGCTTGCTAGTTTTCATACTTTTACTTCAGAAAGTACATGTGGCAACTAGAAAAAATGTTAACATGTAAATTATTAATTAGACTTAATTACTTATCAGATTTTGATACATTTTAAGATTCATTTCCTATTGCTCAATTAACCCATTAACCCCTCAACTACCTTTTCATTAAGTAAACGGGAGGGCTGTGTAAACCAGTTAATATTTATTAACAGTATTGTGCCAATTAGTAAAGAATATATTTTTCCTAGGCAACGGCCAAACAGCCCTCCAGTCTTTTTTTGTATATACTTGTTTTCTTTTAATTTGGCTAGTGGAAGTAGCAGGTGTTGAAGGCTAAGTATGTATGCAATTTAAGGTTGTTCAAGTCTACTGTTTAGGTGATCATTTTAGATGGAAATTCTCATTTGAAGGCAGGATTCCTTCATTTGTTTTTGGTCAGCCTGTAAAATGCTCCTTTGCTATTAATATAATTGCTGAACTTTGCTGCAGAACTGCATAACAACAGCATCCATTTATACCACACAGGCACATTTTGAAACGATGATCTTCACAATAAAGGCATGTACTCAAAATATTTCATAAAAGGGCTCACTGCCTCTGACAAAGATCAAATAAAACTTGGTTGGTTGATCTGTCCATGCCTATAGGGTATTAGTGATTATAATATTGCGTTTTAATGGACTATGGGCCCAATTTACATAACATTTACATGTCATCTGCATACTCTTTATGGAATTAAAAAAACTGATTCAGACAAAAAATATCTAAGACATACAGCTGCACTCTTCAAACTGATTTCTTCCTCGCTCTTCAGTTTGAAGCCTGGAGTTTTGACTTTACCTGTTCCCACTGGAACCTGCAAGCACAGCTGAATGATCACAGCTGCATCACTGCCCACACTCACAGTGGAAACACAGCCATTAAATGCACACTAGACCAAATGAGCATTTCATTTTCAAAGAAATTACCCTTTAAATAAAAAGGTAAATTCATTCAAACATTCCTATTTTTAGAAATGCCTACATTTTTTGTATGATCCATACCTGCAGAATAACCTAGGCTGGACTGAAACAGATGTTTTAAAGCAGCTTCATCACCTTTGCTTTGCATTGAGGGGAAAGAGAGCAGGGAGGACAGAACTGTGGCTCAACCAAATGGCAATCTTCTTATATATTGCCAACTAGAAACAACACGTAGTAATTCTTTTCAAGGTAGAAAAGTAAGAGGACCCGTTATGAGATTCCTGGAATTCATATGTCGTGTAAAGCTTTGGGAAGAAGAGTCTAGCGCTTTTAAAATGCTGTAATCAGTAATGTCCAGTGATGACTGGGTTGGCTGTCCAGGCGAGGTCTGAGCCATGAGAGGAACCTACAGAAGCCACACAGGAGCTGTGTAAAGCTATTGTACCTCCTTTGAGCTAAAAATAAAATGGATACCTTAGGGCAGTGACTGCTTTTTATGTGTTATTCAACCTGTGCATCCATAATAGCTGTGGTTGCAACCAGAAAGTAAAATTGTCAAAGCCAAAGGGATATCATATTAACTGAGACAAATCTTACATCCAGGATAAATGTTCGTTTATTATACAATAATCATGAAAACAAAATCACTTCAGAGTTCTTGTAGAAGCTGAGAAATTAGGATTCTAGGCCTTCTTGATCTGTTTTTAAGATGAGAAGGTTTTATATATTACATGAGTGATTGAATTCCATGTGTCAGAAAATAAAGGAAGAGAAAGAAGAGAATAAAATGAGAAAGATTTTTAAAAGTAAAGAATAAAAGAGAAAAAAAAAAGAATAAAAAAAGAATATAAGAATGAAAAAAAAAAATAAAGAAAAAGATGGAAAGAAAAAAGAAGGGGAAGGAAAGAGAGGAAAGAAAAGGAAAAATGTCAGGTGTATTAGACAGGACTTGCTGCAAGCCATGGGCAGGAAGTGAAAGAAGTCTAAGGAATATATGGACTTCAATAAGACATGTAGAGAATTCTCACAAAAGAATACAGGATACTGAAGTATAAGACAGTGGTTTCAGGCTCCAGCACAGAAACAGAAATCTGATATTTGATTCAGACACACTTGGTTGGCTAAAACCCAAATATCAGGAGTCACTCTGAAGTAATTTTTCTCCCATAATTACCAGTTTTTTGCCAAATTCAGCTCTGTGAGTTTCTGTCCCATGTCTGAGATAGAAGTAGTTTAATACTGCCTCGCTGAAATCTACTTCTGTGCATTACATACCAGCAGAATCAAGCCTAGAGAGTGATTTGGCCAGGCATGTTACAGGTTCTGATTTTTTAAGGAAAGATGTTTCTAAATGGCGGTTCAGCAGATTTTGCTGGTTTTTTTTCTCCTGTTCTTATGACAAATTAAAGAAGTTAACCTAATACACTGGCTGTGAAATTGAAGCCAACATTTGCAGAAATGCTTTTGTCAGATATTATCCTTTCAAGTTTTGTAGTACTGGCACAGGTTTTCCATCCAGTTCCACCCTCATAGATTTGGTTAATATTCTTAGCTTCACCTTACCTCACCCAAAGCAAGGAATACGAACCTGGCACATTCTGCTGATTCAAAGTCACTAAAATAGACTACTCCAGTTCATCTGAAGTCTCAGTGATGCTGCAGCAAACCTGGCTGCAAGGCAAGGAACAAAATGTTTCTCCCCCACATATGTTTCCTGATGATTCTTGTAATAGTATACAGCAGGGCTATAGAACAGAGAATGCAGCAGGGTGAAAGTCCCATTAACAACCTCCTTCTTTGAGGAGAGAAGGCTCCAGTGAAAGAAATAAAGTTAATTGAGGAGCAGACAGTGGCTACAGTGGACATAACTTCTTGGGGAAGGGACTGCGGTGACTGGAGACGGCCATCAGCAGCAGAAGAGAATAGGGCATCCTGAGTTTGGGTTGCAATTGGAAGTTGAGGAACTAGTTGTGACTAGTTGTGACTCCAGCAGTCAGGATCAGCTGTGCTGATAACTCAGGATGTTTTGATTCCCACTAAATAGGAAGAGTGCAAAAGGCTGGGCAGATGCCCATAAAACTATAAAAACAAGGCAAAAGAAGGGTTCCTTTGTTAGAAAAGAGAGTTGAAATACAAGTTTTCTGAACAAGAGAGCTGTGGAAAGGAATGGGGGGGAAAATGGGAGAGAGAACAATTCTGTCTCACAAAAGGAGATTAAGAGACACTGGAGAAAATCCCAAGAAGAAACAAAGCCGGTGTGTGGTTGTTATTAGAAAACAAAGTGGAAAGTTCTGTGGACAGAAGGAGAAACGGAAGAGGCAGCCTGGTCTAGTGGGTGGCAAAACTGCACATAGCAGGGGGGTTGAAAGTAGATGATCACTGTGGTCCTTTTCAACCCAGGCCATTCTATGATTCTATGAATCTATGATTCTATGATTGTAATAGACAGATTGTGGTCTGTAGAGTTCATAGCAGCTCAACACAGGCGTGCGCTGCTGTGGACTTCGATGGGGAGAACTGCAAGGTTGGTCACAAGAGTGGTAGAGAGAACAAAAGGCTGAATCTTCTGCCAGGAGAAAGCAGACAAGAGGCAAAAAATAAACTCAATGAGAAGAAAACACCACTTATCTCTTCCTCAGAAAGGTTCTGGGCACACTGCTTTTTCCAGTTAGGTAAATTAGGGCACCCAAATTTACTAATGCATGACTGGTCTTGCAGAGACAAAAATAAAAATAAGACAGCCCAAGTCTAACTCTAGACTAGTAATTATATTCACTAGTCCATGCTTTCTCCACTGATATATGTATGATTTTTGGGTTTTGTCTATTTTTACACCATTGCCAATTCTCAATTATTGCTGTTGGCGCATGGTGGGGTGATGTTGACAACAAAGTCTCAAGTTGTTGACTCTGAAATTTTGATTAGCATATTAATTAAAGTTATTTGCACACCAATACGGCTTTGTACTTTTTTGGAAGGAGAATGTAGGTTGCCTTCCTGTTTTATGAGCAGCAGATCTATAACAGCATTCACCGCCACCAACACGCTTGTTTCCCTTTACAAAACCAGGCCCCTTGATGTAGATTTCAAAGAGCTTTTGTGTAAAATCCTGCTCGACCTTGTTGCGTTGTCAACAGCAAACAACTTTTATGTACAATCTCTGGTGACTTTCTTTTTATTTTCGTTACTTCTTAAAAAAATAATAAAAACAACAACAAAAAAAACCCACATCAATATGTAATGATACAAAAGGATTTTTGATAGTATAATTTTTTGACTGGCAGCAAAATAGCTACCACTTCAGTCCACTGCCTGTGTTATTATGGGTTTATATTCTTGTCTTTTTTTTTTTTTCCATTTTTTCTTTTTTTCTCTTCACAGAAAGTGTTGTTTTTAATCTCCTTTCAACTGGAAAACATACTCAAGCCCTTTTTGCATTTGCTTAGCCTCCACTTTTCAATTCTTCTGTCAGTAGGCAAGGAAGAGAGAACAGAAAAGGCTGCTACGGTAGTTCCTATAAAGGAAATGTGTATTTTGTAGTCAGGACAGAAATTGAAAAGATAAGGCTCTTGGGCTCTGATCCATTCTGCCATGAGTTAGGGGACTTCCTTTCATTCAGTTTGGTTATGATTAAGACTGCATGTTTGTATTTCTGTGATGACTGCAACAACACCAAACCACTCAGGTTGGTGCCTTTCAAGTGAAATGTAATGCATGAATCAAATCCCTCGCTCCATCATGATTAATGTATGGGTCTGTTGGGTATGGCTCTGCACAGTATTTGAGCTGAACTCACATCAGTGGAACTGTGACAGTGTGGGACTCTGCCTACTGATTTACCCCACTCTTCTTTGGCCCCATCAAATACAATTTACATCTGTTCCTATTCCATGTGTAGTAGTTACAGATGCCTGAAGAAAGCAGCTCTCTCCTTTTTCAGTCTCCTCTGTTCATTTAACTATTGTACTGCCTAGCCATTGTGAATCTGCTTGTGTATCTTCACCAAATACTTGTAAGTTTGGTAGATAACCTCACTGCATCTGAGGATATCTGCTACCTGTCTTAGAAGAAACATAAATTCAAGCAGAAGGTTGTAGTGCATCAAATTCCTTCTACAACATTGCTTTTTATAATATTAAAATGGCTATGCTAAGTTAGACTCGAGGTACAACCAATCCATCATCCTGTCTCTGAAAAGAAATAATAAGAATGAGCATATCTTATAATTCCTCATACGTTCCCAGTTTCCAGAATTTCCCATCAGGCACACCAAAAATGAATGGAAGTTCACATACATTTAGTCATCTCCAATGGTTTGGGTTTGTTTATTTTCTCCATGGGCATCTCTGATCTCTTGTTACAGCGTCTGAAAGCTCACATAAGCCCTGCCACTTCTTCTTCAAATGAGAAGTCTGGCATAAAGCATTGCTCTGTGAAGAGTGATTCTAGAAAATTTGCATTCTCTCTTTGACCTGTGGTCTTTCTCTAGAAGGTGATGCAGGTAGGAGTGAAAAGAATAGACGTAGAATCGATATATTTAGCATCATCTCTCATGAATTTGTTGATTACCCTTCTCAACTGTATTCTTGCCCAAGCCTTTCTTTCCGGTTAAGTGACTTTACTTGTAGGATAATCAGATCCACCCTGATTTTTTTTTTTTTTTTTAATTTTTCCTCCCAGTGACTCTTGCCTGTAGTGCAGATCAGTGCCAATGCTCAATTTTCAGGGCTGTCCAAATGAGTGGCTTCCATGTTCCCCTTAAAAATGGAGAACAATAGTTCAAAACACCTCAGGCATAAAACAAATTCAAGATTGAATGTAGACCTTGACACCTCCAAGAATTAATTTCCTCCAGTCATCCAGTAAGAACTAGAGACTTGTCTGTAGCTAGCTCTTGAAGGAATGTAGAGAGTGGAGTGAGATTTTGTCTAAAAAGTCATGATTTAGCGTACTGCAGAATGGCAATGCAACTTTTTCCTTGAGAAAGAAAAATCACAGCCCAAACCAAGACCCACCACTGTAAGAATCTACTGAAGGTCTGCAGCCCTCATTTCCATGCCACAAATGTTATTAAACGTTCCTTTTTACATACTGCATGCCTCTGAAACAACGCACGGTTAAAATGAAGTTTAGAAAGGAGGGGGCAAATGACCTCAAATGACGAATCATTTTGTGTAGAAGGGGCCACGGTCCCGTTAATTCAAATGACATTTTGACAGTAGCATGCTGTCAGCCCAATGGTTTGACCTATACAACAACCTCTAATTATTACTAATTAAAGAATTAATTATTCATGGCAGCACGCGCTATTAGCATAGCAGAGATGTGTTGGAATATGAGTTATGGGCGGTTTATGAATCTTCAGAAAATAGATTCTTTAATAAATTAATAAAGGGGCTCTGGGGTTTCATTAAAAGGTGGCTGGAGGGGTTGCAAGCCAGTTTCCAAGGAGACCACAGGTGGTTTGCTTGGATTTTTTTTTTAGTTAAACTTGTTTGGGCCAGATGATTTCCCTCCCCCTCTCACCCTGTCCTCACTGCTCTTTCCTCAGGCAGAGAGGCGAACATTTTAATGAAACCCCTGTTGTCCTCATATCGCTTTGATCCCCGTGTGGTCTCCAACCACCACGTTGGCCAGTTGGAGGATGGTGCAGTTGGTTTTCTTTCTGTTCTGTTCTGTGTTGTTTTGGGTTTGTTTTTTTTTTTCTGATTGAAAGCTGTAACCAGCTCTGCCATGAATAAACAACAGAAATGATAAAAGCACATGAATAAAGGAAGATAGAACAAACAAAGGGGAAAATAAAGGAAATTGCATAAATTCAAATGAGAATGAGAACAGAGTTAATTACACTGCTTCTGTCTTAAGACCAGATTAGGTGGCTGTTCTATTTTTATATCCACGCTTTTATCCAACAAAGTATAACTTATTCTGTACTCTGTTTCATAGATTGTTATATCAAAAAAATGGAATGGAGAAGTTCTTCACTTTTTTATTCCTTTTTCATTCTGTCATGGCCAATGTTTCCCAACATCTATTTCACTTAGTAGTGAAGAAAGTAATATTAGTATCTTCCAATACTAACTAAACAATGATATGAATAGCAACAGTAAAGTTTCCAATCTTTTGCTCCAAATTCCAGACCACATTATAATTTTGTCTTCGGTTAAACAAAACCTCAACAAAATAACAGCTACTTCAGAAAAAGAAAGTAAAATGTCTCTGCTTCATCTTCCTGCCTGCATGACTTTCAGACATCACTAGTGAAGAGCATAGCCATGAGGTGCAATGAGCCTTATTGCCACATGAATCCCACCAAAGCCAGTGGTGCTGTTGTCCTGGGCCCAGCTCACCCATTGTTTTCCAAAGATCAAGGCTCCATAAGGTGGATAGTGAAGAAGGACTCACTTCTCCCTGTCTCTGCTCTCGTGAATGCTGGGTACAAGCTGGGAGGAGGATACGCTGCTGGGTGCAATCCATCCCACAAATCTGCAACACCAGTACTAGGATAAGATGAACAACATCCTTTGGCTAGGTGGGGAAATTGGTTTTAGGCACTGCACTTTTCAATGAGATACCACATGATTCTTACACCTTCTGACTTCAGGTTCTTGCCTGAAGCCCATCACTTGTCGGTCAGTTGTAACACAACTATCAGAAATGTACATGCATAGAATCACAGAAGCATTAAGGCTGGAAAAGACCTCTCAGATCCCCAGTTCGAACCCCAGCCCACCTGCACTGACCCTGTCCCTCCCTCATGTCACATCTCCATAGTTTTTAAATACCCCCAGGGACGGTGACTCCACCACCTCCCTGGACAGTATTTGACTTTCAGATCTTAGTTGATGACAAGTTTATGTTAGTTCTTACTGAGTTGTTCCAATGAGTAGCAATTGTGGTGTTATGCGTAGTACTTAGAGACTGCAATAATGGACTGAGGCTCTACTTTTCTGTGCATTGTACATACATATAAACAGGATCACATTACAGCCTTGCAGCAGTTGTATAAACTTGATGTCTCTGTGCCTGTGTTGCAGATTGACAGCCAGAGCCCATTCCTGTTGAAAACAGGTCTGTTCAAAGAGTGTGGCTGATCCCTAGCAGTTAACCTGGTAAGTCAAAAAATGCTAAGTTCAATATCCTAAATGTCTAGATAAAACTTTGTTCTTGGAGAAGGTCACCTCTCAATTGTAAATATCACAAAGAAAAGTATCATGTCTCATGCTACATCTTTTGAAACAACCACTTAAATCAAGCTCAAAGTTGTGTAGCCAAATCAAACAGATCATACATTCAGATAGCAATATCAATATCCCAGTGATAATATCAAAACAAGTAATATCCTTGTCTCAGTAATAGTACCATGTTCTCCATCACCTGGGACTTCATGTTTGCTTGAAGCAGCAAAACCCTGCATCTCGATACTGCTTCCCAGTTGGGAATATGAGGTCAGAGAAAGTAAGTGTCTCTTTTTCTGTCACCCTGAGGAAAAAAAAAAGAAAAAAAAAGGAAAAAACTTTTGGTTTCAAATGAAATTGCATACGGAAATATCTATTCAAATATAAGCAGGATGATTCTTGTTTTCCTATATGGATTAAGACCTTGTCCTGAACAAAATATCTGTTTGGAGCTCTTTATACTAATTTTGCTTTCGGCAAGTTTAGAAATAAGCTCAGGATATAATCCATCATTGAGTTCCTAATCCAAATTGGGATTTAAAATATGAAAAGAAGTCTCAGTTCAATGCAGGCATGGAAGATGCTGCTACGCTAATCACCTCAAGTTTTAATGAAGTCTTAAGAAAACTGACTCAGAAGATTCTCAGCTTCGCAGAAAACTCAGCCAATTTCATTTAAATGTCTGAAAAATAATTTATACACTTAACTTTAGGCACAGAGGTTTGAAACCCTAGTTGGTTCAGGCAATATGACAGAAAAAAAATGGCATTACCTTTTCCTGTCTATAACAGTTAAGTAGAGCTTTGCCATTGGCTGAGATTTTTTTCTGAGCCAATGCAGTTATGGATTGGATTTAGTGGATTTATCTCTAGCTAGACCCAGACCTACTCTCCTATAGTTCACTCACCTACCTCTGGACACAAAGATTAAGGTGCTGCATGGTGGTAAGAATTTTCTGCAATCCCTTTGCTCAACCCAATTTATATAATTGAAATAAGTGAACTGAAAAATTAATGAATGGTGAAGAAGGTTTGAGTGAGTTGCTTTTTTGGGTGGAAGAAAGTAGTTTGAGCTGACCAACCTTTATAACATTAATGAGACATTTGAAAAAATGCAGTTTTGCAAAGATTTTCTACAGAGCAAACTACTTACAGGAAATACTTCTACTTTAAGTTCATAATGAAACACAGTTTCCTCCTGCATTTCTGAACAGAGAAATATACATACCTGCAAAGCTGCAGACATATGCAGATGGGGGATATAGGCATAGTTATGTTCTTATCTATTTAAGGAAAATATCAATTTGTTTTTAAAATCACGGGACCAGCAAAATATTTCCTTTCTTTCTGAATTCATGAGTGATTCTTCTTTCCTACACTGAGCTCTTCACCTGTCTTTAAGATACCTTCACCACCTATCAGTAACACTTCCACAGGCTGTCAGGGATTAATTCCACTTTGCATGACGTCTGTTCTAGTCGAGGTGCCATTTCCACCTCTGTAGCTGAAAAAAGATCTCTGGGATTTTCAGGCCCAGACTTCATAGTTTCACAAAGAACCTCAGTATATTTTTCCTTTTCCTCTAGATTTCTGCCCTAGGAATACTTAGTTCTGGTTTCATCAGGACTTCTTAGTCAAGCTTCTCTGATGGAGAAGGATATTCCACTTGCTTCCTTGTGCCTGTTGTGCTTTGCTGACCAGTTTTGCACCTAGATGGTTGGGAAATGTGTTTGAACCAAGAGCGTTAAGAAATTCTGCCTTTGAATTGTGAGCATCTTTTCCCTGAACTGGCTGGCTATTTTTATTTCTTTATTTTTTTATTACAGCATGATGAAAACTGTATTTCTGTTGCTTGAAGAGGTTTGGCATTCTTAAATTTAGGGACATGAGCCTCACTATGTCAACTCAGGGGAGTTAGGCTCAGTGATCAGGGGAGATCTTATCACTTTCTACAACTATCTGAAAGGAGGGTGTGATGAGGTGGGGATTGGCCTCTTCTCACACATCGCTAATGATAGGATGGGAGGTTATGGCCTCAAGTTGCACCAGAGCAGATTCAAGTGACATGATGAAAAATTTATTGTCCAAAAGAGCAGTCAAGTACTGGAATGGGCTGCCCAGGGAGGTGGTGGGGTCACCAACCCTGGAGGTGTTCAAGAAACATTTATGTGTTGTACTAAGGAACATAGTTTAGTGGGGAAATATTGTCAGTATGTAGACGGTTGAACTTGGGTGATCATGGTGGTCTTTTCCAATCTATGATTCTATGATCCTGATTTAACATTTTCTACAGACTTTTCAGCTGTTCAATTAATCTGCCACAGTAGCAAAGGTCTTAAGAAACCTATAATCACCAAAGTGGAGCAGACAGAATTAAACTTGCCCCAAATATAAGATATGGTTATAAAAGCAGTGAAGCAGTGGCACAGGCTGCCCAGCAAGCCATGAGTGCCCCATTCCAGGCAGTGCCATGGATGGGGTAATGGGCAGCCTGGTCTATGGGAGATGCTGTGCTCACAGCAGGGTTTGGGCAGGGTGGGCTTTGAGGTCCCTTGCAATCCAAACCATCCTGTGATTTTATATGTCAGCTTTAACTGAAAAACAATCATCCAAAGAGTTCTATTAACAGTGTGACGATGTTACTCATTTAACAATGATCTGGACCAGAACGTGCAATCAGGAGAAATAAATGGATATCCAAACACTGAATTTAATTATGAACACAAATGGATGTTTACTAATATATATTGAAAGTGCAGTTTTCACTCTAGGAAAATATTATCAAACCCTATGGGCATCCATTCCCCAGTTTTCTTATTTATTTATTAATTTATTTATTTTAATGAGCTCAGGCAAGATTAAAGCCCTAATTAAACACATATTTTATTTCTGTATTTAGAGTTCTGTTTTGTTTTTTAAACTGCACCCTTTTAATATAAAACTGACATTCTGGCATTGCTCATATGCCCAGAAGAATTAGATAATCAACAACAGTTTACAATAAGAGTGTGCCAAAAGAGCATAGGAAGTTCAGTAAGAAGTGTATTTTCCTTCACTAATTTGGGAGAGATCAGATTTTCTTCTGTGTTTGAGGCTTTATTTTGCAAATCAGAATCTGGACTGCAAATCTGCTGTGGTTTGAATGCATTTGTTTGAATTGCAGTCAAAACTGGGAGATGTTGTGCCAGGAGCTGAAAGACATAGATTTAAAATTAAAAAAACAAAGCAAAACAAAACAACCCTAAAAGTCCCTAATCTAGACGAGATACTGATGCCAAAATGCAGACAACTATATTCAAATTAATAATTGAGCTGGGACACAGCTATTAGAACTCCAGACGTCCATGGGGTTGGTGTCTGACATGCGGGTATTTTAGATCACATTTCAGTCAAAGATTAAATAAATTCACTCAGTAGAGGGTGAAGAGTGATGTGATGAATCCTGAAGGAAGCAAGTAGATTCAAACAGCTGAACTGCTCTCCCAGATCTGCCAAATATCATGCCTTGATCTCCACTGATGGGAATGGGAGCACTCAGTGCACATGGAAACACCTGTAGGTGATTAAATTTATGGTGTTAGAAACCAACACCCTCAGTTCTGTGCTGCTGCATGAAATAAATTAGAAGAGGGATCTAGTAAGTAGCTGGGCTGTAAATGTGTATTCCTGTGCCTAGTGGAGTTAGCTGAAATTCATTCTACTCTTCCTGCTCCAAATACCATCGTGTCTGACTCTTGAGCTGTTGGAATAGACAACATCCAAAATTCATGGCAAGTGTAATTGAACTATAAATATGGAATGGAATAGAATTGTTGCCCTTACATAAACAATGGGGAAGGAAACAAATTTCTTAACAGAAATATTCATGTTCTCATTAAGACAACACGGTTTGTACTGATGACAGACAGATTCTGAGATTTGGTTGGATGAAATTCTGGAGCAGCCTAACTTTACACAGAAAACCAGCAGACAAAGCTCAGAGCAGAAGGAGGCCGTGAGATTTCCTGACAGTGCTGTGAGCAGTAATGAGGGATGAAAGCATTGGAACAGGCAGTTAAGGTGTTGGCACAGGCTGCCCTGGGAGGTAGTGGAGTTACCCCAGGAGGTGTTACAGGACCATGGAGATGAGGGACATAGTGGGAATGGTGAGCATGGCTGGGGTGGATTTGGTGATCTTAGAGGTCTTTTCCAACCTTTTTGATTCCTTGATTCCATGACCTATGATGAACAATATGATCTCTTCAGATGATGACTCTAAACAAGAGCTGATGCTAATAGTAGGCCCTTGGTTGAACTGCTACTGTTTATTTTGCATATTACTCATACTGTTGTGGTGGCTAAACAGGAAGGACTCATTTACAATATTCGCTTCATATAAAATCTACAAAATAACCATAACTTCTCCAAAGACTTCATAACCCGCAGTGTGGACTCACATCTGATTTCACATAGGATGACCAGCTTTAATTGAAAACATGCAGTCTTTCTATAAATGGATGCAGAGAACAACATGAATATCTGAAGGAACTTCAATGTCTGGAAATTATCTACTTTGCAGTTTAAGTGTTTTAGCTGCTAGGAATTTCCAGATGGGTATGTAAGTTCTCACTTTTTCACAATCACAGAGTTACCATAAAAGCCAACAAAGATTGTCCTCCACATAAAAATAGACAGGAGAGATTCATTATGTCAAATATTTCTTTCCTGGACTCGTATTGACTAGTATGTTGTACATCCAATAGTAGAGGCAAGAGACTAAAAGCAAGAAAATTATTCTTACTAAAGTTAATTGCTAAATGGAAGCACAAAGCTGACCTTTTTATCATGAACACTATTTCACCCTAATTATTTAAACTACTTTGGTAGGAGCACCTTTATCACTGAATAACCAGACCAACTACCACACAAGAACATCTGACTGTTCCTAAACTAAAGTCAGCAGAGATGTAGATCATCAGCTATATAGTAGGATAGCTCAGCTGACTCCAGCGCTGCTATAGGTATCTCGTACCAGCTAAGCATCCAAAGCCCTAAACCTGATAATAAAGACAATTAAGACTTTCATCTGATCTTGTTGACTTGACTGAAAACATAGCCTAATTCAGCCTGGTTAAAACTAAATTAATTGTGCAAAAATGAGATTCATACTTGGCAAGGGCTAAAGGATTTGCTTTATTTTCCAGTTGAGATTGATTTGTTGATGTTGTGACTATTGTTGCACTAAAATGCTGTTTATTTGTGAGCATAATCTGTTTGTGCATCTGTCTTTCCATCCATACACTGTTTCCTTCCTGCTTGGAGAAACACTATTTATTTCCTAAGGAGGATATGAAGATGTAATGGCTAAAAGTTTGTGACATTCTTTTGAAGGCTGACAGGTATTGGTGGTGCTGACAGTTAAGAAAATGGATTTTAATTCATAGAATCATAGAATCATAGAATCATAGAATCATAGAAACATAGAAACATAGAACCATAGAATGGCCTGGGTTGCAAAGGCCCACAGTGCTCATCCAGTTCCAATCCCCTGCTGTGTGCAGGTCGCCAACCAGCAGCCCAGGCTGCCCAGAGCCACATCCAGCCTGGCCTTGAATGCCTGCAGGGATGGGGCATCCACAGCCTCCATGGGCAACCTGTTCCAATGTGTCGCCACTTCAATTCAAATTCTTTGCTATTTTTCCCTTTAAAATAGAACTTGCATGTGTAATCTATCAGCTCCCCTATAAGATCCTCCAGAAAAGGTTAAAAGAGTCTGGAGAAACCAAGGGTTTACATCTTTCAGTCATTACCTTGCCCCCGAGCTCAGTGTTTCACTGTGGCTAGACATAGCATAGAAACATGTGTGCTTGTATAGGTGAAGAAATGGAAGAAGCAAAAGGATAAGGTCAAAGAGAAGAAAAAGCCAGCAAAAAAAAAAAGTGAGGACTGTATGCACAAAATAAAAACATGGAGTTTACTTTCCTGGTGCCCACAAACCAACAAAACATCAGAAAAAAAGAGTCCAAGACACTGGACAGTGCTGTGCAAATTTTGTCTCAGTTTTTTCATCTGGTAACTGAAGCTCATTATAGTTTGCTGTTGTTTTTTTTTGTTTTTTTTTGTTTTTTTTTTTTCCCATACAATAACTTTGAAAAGATAAAAATTATTTTTGCTATACCTGTGAGAGCGTTTTGTCTTATGCCCCAGACATGTAACCTGTCCCTAGGCACAAACAGAGGTGAGCAGCGTACTTGCCTTGGTTTTCAGAGTGCTTGCTTGCATTTTACAAGTCAATGATATTGTTTGGTTGATTTCTTTTTTCTCCCAGAAAGCTTTATCATGACCACTGTTCATTTTAGCCACATACTCTTGCAGGAAAGGGAAGGTGAGGATAAGAGATGAGGTATTTTATAAGTCTGTTTGTTATAAATTTTTTCTTTAATAAATAAATGGGAAGCTTCCTATTTTTGCTTGAATCAAATTCCTAAACTTTTCTCTACATTTACTATTTCTTTCCTTCCATCACTCCTGCATTCATCCTGGTGGGTGATCTCTCCTTTTGTCATGCTGCCATAGGTTTATGGAATCATCAGACATGCCCCAAATGCTTTTCTCTCCCACCTTCCAATAATCTCAAACATTGATAGGATTTCACACAGGCTTTTCCAAGAGATGTCTTCAAGTGGTGCTGGATTTCAGACACGCTGTGAAGGCTTTTTCCTGCCTTTCAGGGTGGAACACACTCAATCCCTTCTATTTTTATGATGCGCCGTTGTCCCTTTCAAATCCTGCTGAAGGATCTGGATGCATGGCACAGCTCCCCTGAATGAGCCTGTTGTCTGAGGGGCAGAGACAATGGTCCTTATTTAATGAGATTAGTTACAATAGGAAAAACAGCTAAAGGAAAAAAAGAAAAAGAAACCAAAAAACAACAAAAAACAACCAGGCAGTTATAGCAATTGGACTGACTGTTAAACCAGTCTTTTATGCAAGTTTGGCACCAGCCGTACCTTTTCCTGGACATTTGCCAACATCCTTCACAGTTTAAAGTCAGTCGTTGATTTTTTTTGTTGTTGTTGTTGTTACAATTTCCGCTCGGCTTTACAGTTGCATGGCCCATGGTGTAATTCATTTCCGCTGTGAAAATGCTCCAGTATATTAACACTTCTGCCTGCTTGTAACTTGATCAAAGACAACGTATCTGCTGTAATTCACTCTTAGGAGTGATTTTTTTTTTATTTTTATTTTTTATTGCACGTTGTACCTCCATTGAAAATAAGAACCCTGTTTTCAGCAGACAGCCAAGAGCAATTGTACTTACACCGTGCTCAGATGTCTTTGAACAACCCTAAATATAACCGGGTGACACATCACAAGGATATCCTGGTGATCACTTCATGGACACAAGTCCCCTTTAGAAGATGACATTTGTACATCTAAGTAGTTGTCCATGATACCGCTTAGGTGGGTAAAGCAATAGTTAGCAGAACATCTGGAGATGGACTGATGGAACAGGTTCTGCTGACATAATGTCCTTTTACTTCATTTTCTTGGAGAAGACAGACTATGGATTTTGGGGCTTAGTAGTCAAGAGCCTCCTCTCTGAAATTAGACATGGACAGATTCACAATGGTGAACAACAGTTTGTGGGTTCACTTGACACCTCAGGTTGGAAGATAGTGAACTCAACTAAAAATAAATAAATAAATAAACCAAACAGAGCATCTTTTAAAAACTGTTAGATGGAATGATTATAAGTTTTAACAGTTCGAGGGTGAAAGTTGTTCACATATGTCTACTTATTAAAACAGATTTTTTAATGAAGTGATACCATGATGTAGCTTAGTTTCTCAACCAGAATTGTTTGTCAGACCACAAAATCACTTAGGGTTTAAAACTTGAAATCAGCAACAAAATCTGACTATTGTTTGCTAATGGACTTTGTAATATCTTCTTCCTTCCTCCTACCCACACTCTGCCAGCATAAATTTAAACTTCATCTCATACTGACAGATACAGATAATTGTTGGCTGTTGTTCTCTGCCACCACATCAAAAACTCCCCACCAAACAGGTCAGGATGTTTTTCTCTTTCTAGATGCACTTTACAGACTGCAAGGCCTAGGCTGCCCAGCTCTGATAGTTATGATAGGTAGACAAGGATCTGTAGTGTTCTAGGGGATGTAATGGACAGAATTGTGCTGAGTTCAGATCAATTGCTGGATAATTGTTAGGTCTCATCATTGAGTGCTTTTTAAAAGCTCACAAATTGCCAAATCATGAAAGTTTTTCATTTGAACAGCATCCCTGATCTTGTTTTAGGTAACTCCTCAAGCAGGACTAATGGAGTGTCATGAGGATTCTTCGAGCTTATTCTTTGAAATAGTAAATTCCTTTAATAGAAACATTTCAGAAGATGAAAAAAAATCAATCCAAACAAAATGAAAACAGCTGGATGTGAACTCTTAACAAAGATTTTTTATTTTTTTCTAATCAAATATCTTAGCTTTGGCAAATTTAGAAGCAAATAAAAATAAATTTTTATATTAGAGGCAATCTGAAATCATTGCCCGCTATCTCTATCCTAAAACATAAAAAATAATTGTCTGATTCTTATTCACCCAAATTAAGCAGTACTTCACATTAAAATATTTTACTGGAGATACAGTCAGAATTAGATACCACTTTTCTTGGGTGGGAAGTCTGCCTCTAAACATACAGGTAGTCCCAAACACAGTGCTTTGGTCAATTGAATTGTGTTGGTTTATTGTTTTGTTCTTGCTTTAATGGATGGCATCAAATTGTATGATCACTCTATAACTTGACAACAGCACAGTTTAAACCAATGCAGAAAGGCAAAATTCAGATGTGATGACTATTCAGTGAAAATTAATTCATCCTACAATGAAAACTGCAATGTGAGGAATAATTCACAAGACAGAAAGCCCTGGAAATGTCTGTAATCCAGCTATAACTACTATCTTTGTTAAATAGGCTGCAGCTGGTCCTCCAAGCCGTATTGCTTTTATAATGTTTGATAGTAACTCTTAAATGATGTATTCAAAGATGCTATTTTCATTGGCATTAATCATTATTATGGTATCTAAGCTCACAAGAGGAATGAACAGTCAAGATTACTAACTAGCTGACCAAATAAAATAGAAAGAGTCGTAGTGTCTACTCCAGGTATCTCTATCACAGCTACCTCTTTTTTTAACTTTATACAAAATCAATTCCTGGCAATTATGGATGATCCACAGGCTTAGTAGTTATCTGTCTCTTAATTGCAGATGCATTAAGAGTGTCTGGATAAATGTCAGGAGCCACAGTAGACACTGCATGCACTATTAACTAGCCAAGATTCTTATAAAACTTCTAAATTCTCATACAGCCATGATTGCTGGCATTTCTGCTTAGTTCAGTGGTAGAATGAAATCTGCCTGTAAAGTAGACATAGAAGTTGGATTGGGAGCAAATCTGTGGACTGAACTTAAGTCATGCTGTCATATTTGCAGATCACAGAATACAGGTTGAGATGTGCTATAGAAGATAGAAGAGTTCTATTACCCCAAGTGGATCTGCTCTGACAGCAGTTAGAAATGGTGTGTAGTGATCAAGGAGAAAAGCTGGGATGGGTAGGATCTAGATACTAAAGAAAGAATAGAAACATAGGCTAAGGAAACCAAAATTACCATTCATTTCTTTTTTTTAAGTGCAGAAGAGAATTCAAGGGGACTTCTACAGAGAAATAAATGGCTCAAAATAGCTGATGATGAGGTATACATATATAATCAATCTTTTGATCAAAATGGGTAAATAATTCACTTATATTTTGCATGAAATGTTGTTATGTATTTTGGCAGAATTGGATATAAAGCTTGGGGAAAAAATAATAAAAATGCAAAACTTCTTTGTACAGAAAGTATGATCTCAATAATTATATGAATAGTTATATATGATGTATCATATTATATGGTAAGTATTACATCTCAATAATTATACAAGTTAGATGATGAGTTTTTCATCTTTGATTTTGTTCAAACTGAGTCTCATTAGCACATTTTAATATTAGCACATTTTTAATTTTGAATGCATTCTTTTTTAATTTCATATCTAAGTTTTAAGAGAAGCTTGTGTTTTTTATTGTAATGCTGTCGTGCTGAAGGGAAAGCTGAGAACCAGTAAAATAGCATGCACCTTTCAGAACAATACCTAATTTTGATAGGAAGGCATCTCAAAGTCTGAAGTCAATAAGAATGAAAGTCTTTTTCCAACGAATTTAATGGCTCCTCAGATTAAGTCTTTTCCTTCAGCAAATATTTCTCATATTTTCCAAGTTCCCTGGAAATTAAATAATTTTAAATTTGTTTTTTCAGAAGCTTCAGAATAGAACAAGAAAAGATACTGTAAGAATAAATAAACTCTCAAACAAACAGAACTTTGGAGGAGTTAGACGTTACTAGGCTGTATATTTTTTCATCCAATATAACTGAAATCTTAAAAAGCAAAAAACACTGAATCTTCCATTTCCAGAAAGAATTAAAAGCATTTTGATGCTGAGGACAGTGGTAGCCATATGAGCTGCCAGTGCCACAAGTCTGTGTCTGAAAACCCATTATGGAAATCAGTCCCAATAAATTATTTGCTTTGACTTTTCTCATCTCATACGCAGTAACTGTTCATTGTCCAACTAATGAAAGACACAGAGATAGAGGTATTTAGAAAGCCCTTAATAACCAGTAATTAGCTTTCTATTTCCTGTTATAAAAATTGAACACACTGAAGAACTGAGTCATTTGTATGGTTTTCAAGGAAGGAATTGTCGTTTCTTGTCATGGATCCACCCAGTTAATTTTAGCAACCAAACTCTAATTAATGGCCAGGATTATCATCATCATGGAAGCCAAGAGGATGTAGGAAATGGGAAGAGGAAAAGCAAATGCTTCTAGTTATGTTTGAAATTATGAGTTACACACAGAAGGGAAAAATATGGGAGAATGATAATTCCTCTAAGAGGCAGCTATCCACCCTCAACTTTGGCAAGCAAGCAAATCATTAATAACAACAACAAGGGAAGTATTCATTGTTGTGCTGCAGTGTAGCTTAGTGACTCTGTGCTGTGTGGAGAGAGAGACTAATCTTGGGGGAAAAAAAAGCACAACACAAAACACTTCTAATATTTCCTTCTTCCATAGTAGAAACCATCTGAAATTAATGAGTCTTATTAATGTAAATTACACCACACTGTCAGACATAAATATCCCAATACCAAAGGGGCCCATTACCATTAACATCAGAAATGATCAACAAATAAAACTGTTAATGCCACAATATTTACTGGACAAATTGACTACACTCCAAGATAGGCTTATGATCGTGTCTTGCTGTTCGATTTCATTTCACTGCAAGATGCACTAATGCATGTTGTTATGTGCAGCTGTGGCCACTTTCCATAAAAAATATCTGTTTTCTATTGGGAGGTGTAGAGCCTGACTTAATCACTATCATTTTCTCATGAAAACGTATTTCAGCATTTTGGTCTCTTCAAGTTGTATAGAAAAATGTTAGATTTTTATTAAGAAGGATAGACGAAAGCTTGAAAATTGATTCTCAAGAGAAAAATAATAGT
Source organism: Lagopus leucura (assembly GCF_019238085.1). Lineage (NCBI taxonomy): Eukaryota > Metazoa > Chordata > Aves > Galliformes > Phasianidae > Lagopus > Lagopus leucura. Next base: position 2,814,535 of record NW_024962287.1, read on the forward strand.
AACAACAACAGCAAAAAACCCCACAACAAACAGACTAATGATTTAAGTCAATCACAAACAGATGTTCTCCTAGAGAGCTAAACAATTTTTTTCTATGACTTTTGTTCCATCTGAAAGGCAAAACATGGCAGCCCATGAGTAAAATCTCGGATTTTTTTACTGACATTTTCTCAAACTTTGAATTTTCAGAAGGCACCAAATTTGCAGCAGTAAAGCTTCAGTTTATAATCAATAAAAAGCAAGGAAATCAATTTTCAGTTATAACATGAATGAACAGAAATGAGAAAGCTCAAATAAACACATTTCAAATTCTCTGAAAAATAGCAAAGGCACCAATTTTAATTATTTTCCTTAGATTTTTCTCTGTTTTTCAATAGTCAAATTTCAGCATATAGAATTTACTTTGGAAGTTCAAGACATGGTCCCATCCAACATGATGGTCTCATCTTGTAGGAGTATGGCCTGCTCCTCTCTTTGACATTTGTACAGCACTTAGTTATGTAGCGTCCAGGTCTGGAGACATTAAGCTCTCCCACCATAAATACATTATTGGCATTCACAGAAGTAGTGCAATAATCTATATGAGCTCTTAAAGAGGTGATATGGTGGAAGTTAAAGAATGAAAGGGGAAATAAAAATTGCTGGGTTCTAATTCATTCTTTCCAGCAGAATTTTATGAATGGTAATTCTTATTCAAACACTGTAGTACTGCAGATAATTCCTAAAATTGGACCACATGGAACATGGAAACATGGAAAATGGTACTTCTCTTTCTTCTTACTGGTAAATTTAGGTAGTCTTCCATATGAGATCCTGACTGACAATCATCACAGTTACTGTGTTTAACTATTCCCCAGTGCCAGGTATGGAAACAAAGGATGTGAATTCCCCCTTATAAGGCAGCACTTCTTACACTTAGGCGGTTTGGAAAGAAGCACTGATCTACCTAACATTTGGTTTTATGTATCTAATTCCCACTGACTTTCATAGGGCTTTGGATGCTTTAGCCTCCATTTGCAAACCCCAAGTGTGAAGATGAGAGTCATGTTTTAATTTTATCATTGAAATTCTGGTCATACATTCTAAATAAATCATCTGTGCTCTTTTAACAGTTGGAAGAGGAGGATGTACACCTCCAGAAGGCAACTTGTCCCATCTGGAGACAGATGTCTATGAGATACAGGATAATTTTTCCTCCCCCTTGCAGCTGCTTAAGGAGATTTTTTTAATACTGCATGCCTAACTTTTAGATGAACTGTGATTAATTACAGTTATCATATCAAATGTTACATCATCCCTATCAGCCCTTTGACCTTCTAGCTATGTATTAAGAAAAATATGCAGCTGAAAAAAAACCAACCAAGATCCCATTATGTAAAACAGCCAAACAGAAAGTCTCTTTTTTCTGATCTTCATATCAATACTTATTTATTGTGTCCATTAGAAATTAATTTTCAGTAAGACACATCCAAACAAAGGGGAAGTAGATCCTGTGGAGGTACATTTGGAACTTCTTCAGACTCATGGACTGAGGGGACCCTTCTTGGACTTTGAGAGTAACCAGCACAACACTGCTTGTTTCCATACAGCCATTCTCTCTCAATCCCAAGTCCAAAGTGCTTGATATGGAGCACTTCCATTCTGTTCCCCAAATATGGGGAAAATTTTCTGGAAAAATGTGGGTTTTCATAACCAAGTGGCTATGCTAACAATTTAACGGCAGGAACAACCACTGCCAGTCATCTGCTTCGCCAAACTTAGTAGTTCAACAGAAGCTAAAGCAGCATCAAATGACTCATCTATAGCAGTAGAATCAACAAAGCTTTGCCATATTTATTAGCATACTGATCTAAGGCCAGAGGTGAAAGGACTGCTTGATGTAGCTCTGCCAGCACGACAGAGTGTTCCCAGGCATCATCCCACCTGATTGTGTACTACAAATATTGCCTTTTCTACTGCACAGGCCTCTGTACTATTCAAATTAATAACAATCGTTGTGTTTTTCTGGTGTTTTATCCTTTTCATTTTAAAGAACCTAGACAGTTGTGTGCCTGCTATACGGTGTAATTAGTGGAGGTCAGAACAAGAGCCTGAAGTGGAAACAGCTCAACTGGTGGGGTTCCCATTTGACATCAGTTGACCTAGTTTTGCTGAAGTCAGTAAAGCCAGCAACAGTTGAAGTTTTCACTCATTTTTCCTAATTATTCTTGCTTTAATCACTATCCCGTTCTTTTTTTAAGGACCATCACAGCTCGGAGCTGCACAGGAAATCACAATATTCTCCCAAACAATGAGTGCAATAAAGTGATTGATATATGCTCTCCTGGTATATAGTAAGACACTGCATGATGTGTTCTGACAGGGCTGGGGAGGAGACAAACATGATTGTGCTGTCCTAACTGTAGGCAGTAATGGTAGAAGTGCTGGCTTTTCCAGGTGGTTCAGCCTGCTAATCTTGGTACAATCACTAAACAAAGCAGATAACTGGAAGTTCATGAGAACATTTGACTCTGAAGCTAAAAACAAATACTCCTAAGGAGCAGAATCACAGAATCACATAATGGCCCAGGTTGGAAGGGAGCTCAAGGATCATGAAGCTCTAAATCCCTGATACAGGCAGGGCCATCAACCTCCACATTTAATACCAGAGAAGGCTGCCCAGGGCTAGGAAAAAACAAACAAACAAACAAACAATGAAAAAAAGTTCATCTGAAGTTATGAAAAATAAAAATAAAGGTTGAAACTCTGCCTTGGAAAGTCTGTAAGGTCTACATTCCCAGAAGACAGGGAGAAATATGCAAGAAATAAATAGAATTTAAGATCTTTTTTCTGTTTTAGTAGTTTTGAGGATCCAATTCTCGTCACTCCTCAGAAAAGCATTCTGTTGATGGACTTACAGTTCTAATTCAATTAAGTTCATTCTTAGTAAAGTATTCTTTAGCATTAACATAAATAATGCTGCCTCTGCTTTCTTTCTGGCTTCATTTGAACCAGTTCTTTCTGATTGTTGCTGGTGCTTTGGTTTGGCTTTCATGTATTTTTTATTATTATTATTTTTTTTTCCTAGAAACTCCCATATTCACTCTTGTGAATTCAGCTTTTCTGAATGAAACAAGATGCCATATTTATGTACATACATGTATATGTGTGCATGCTTATATACACATATATATGTACTGCTTAATTCTTTGCAATTAAGCTCAGTGATAATGGTTTTTGTTCCTTAGTCATAATCACTTTTTAAGCAGCAAAGCCTATTATTGCAGTAGTGTGCATTTCAGATGCCCTGCAGATTTAGGTAATTTTGGGTAATGCAGCTGTGTGTGGTAAAAAGATTTTACAGTGTCTATAAAATTTCGCCTCATGACACGTTTAGCAAGAGAATCTGTGGCACAGTGCAGCAGTTTGAGTACTTTCATTGGATACTGGATACCATTATTCTTCAAGACATGGTGAGGAGGTTTGGAGTATGGGGTGAGCTCTGTGCTCACGAGGGGTGAGAGTTTTCCTCCCATTTAATCCATTCTGTTCACTTAACCTTTGCTCAAGTTTCTGAATGTGTGAAGTTGGCTGGTCTTCCTGCAAATGGCTTACAAGTGGCTGAATACAAAATCATGGAATCGTAGAATTGTATTTTGAGTTGGAAGGGTCATTGAATACAGCTCTTATTCTTGCACAAGTACCAGTGTTACACAAGGAACCACTAGAAAATATGTCTGCAAAAAGAGACAAGTTCTTGTACACACCTTTGCAAAATTAGGAGACAGACCTGTTCTCCTGTAGCCTAGGTTCCCTCTTCCTGTCATGCAAGGTTACAGCATTAGTATGTCTTTTTTCTCATCCCATTTAGGTGTCTATTTACTCAAGTGTGAGCTAGGATATTTTCTCAGTCAATGAAACAAATCCTCTGAGACAGTGATTCAGCTCTTGCCTGACGTAGGAGCCTACTGTGAGGCAGGTAAAGAGCTCTCAGGAGGTGATAGTTGCTATACTGGTACAAACAGTGCAGACTAGATCTATTTAGCTGTCATTAAAAGCAGATGAATTCCACCACATACTATCCTATTCTGTGTCAGCTGGTTCAAGAAATAGTTGGCTGTATCACAACTGTTCTTGTCTGTTGCAGTTCTATTTCCCTCAGAAAGGTCTTTTTAAGTGGGTTACAAAACTGGGTGATATTTAATTTCTTCACTGCAGAAGCCTTGGGGCCAAAGAGTGCCAGCAATGCTTTTGTAACTGTGTGCAGAGTCACCTTTTAATGAACTTTCAGCATCTTTTTTTCCCCAGTTTTCACCCAGGACTTCAGGAACAGGGATATACAGCCCCTTGATCAGTGCCAAGTAACACTGTACCAACTCAAGGTCTGAATTGAGAGATTTTGCTTCTGTCTGCAAAAAGCAATATAAGCCTGCTCTCATTCAGCTAATCCCAAGAAAATAACAATATCCCAACCGGATTTTTCATTTTCATGCGTGCCAGCCTCCTAGAGGCAAATGCTGTTGATTCTGTTGTTAAAATACCTGTTGGCTAAAGCAACAAAAGAAAATCACTGTCTACCCATACAACGTCTCTACAGAAAAATAATAATAATAATAATAATAATAATAATAATAATAATAATAATAATAATAAAACGCTAAATGATCTGAGAGCATTCCTTGGTGGAATTTTCTCTGTCACTTCCAGTTGCCCTGATGCAAAACAAGGCTTTCAGAACTCAAGTAACTTTCCTTCTGCTCCCTCTCCATTTGCAACTCAAAGCCAAGACAAACACATGATACAAAGAGATGAATTTGCAACAGCAAGACTTTCAAGTGACTTAGAAGTGTTTAAGGTGACACAGTGCATGGTTCTTTTTTGGTCTTTTCTCCCTTGGTGAAGACAAGAGTTGGCTAGCACAAGCGTGCTGTGATCCTATCAGATGTCACGAGGACTGTGCCTTTAGAAATAGCACAGCGTTATGTCCTAAACAAACCCACAGGCACAATTATTGAAAAGAAATGTGTTGCAATCACAGTTAATTAGTTTCAGTTAAGCTTGGATAGAAACATCCTCTGCAATGAACTTTAACTGCCACAAAACACTTCCACTGTTTCTTATTCAGGTTGGATTCCCTTTGAATAGCTTGCTCTACCCTTCACCTTCCGAACAGTGAACTCCTTTTTTTCTTTTTCCTGATAAGTCACTCTTCCATTGTATCTCTGCAGGCACCTGGGACAATGGAGCTCAAATGATCGGAAAGCTCCTAGTGCATTTTTACTTTATTTCATTATTCTTTTCTGATATTTCCCCCCTGGGAATTTATAATACCTTGCTGGCTGCTGCAAAAGTGGTGATCTAACTGCCCCAAATTCTGACCAAATTTCTTTACCACAAGTACATAATTTGCAGAATTGAAACATCTTGACTTTAACTTTCATGAAACATTTCATTAACAAGAACAAAGACTCAACTGGAAAAACCTTTGACTTCTTGCCAGCTGACTTGGCTATCCTTGGTCTTTTTCTCTCCATAGCTTACACGGCAGGTGTGGAAGAATCTCTTCTGTCTCCTTCATGTGCAGCATCCTGCATGGAAACCAAAGAAGGTCAGGATGAAGACATGTTGGGAACAAGCCCATCTCTATTCATTTGTTACTTCCTCCCTCCCTTTTTTCTTAACTTTGACTTGCTTTCAGAACAGATAGATTTATTTCTAGCCAGGTCAACCAACTGGTTATTTCCAGAGTAGGCATTAAAAAGTACAATCTCTGTTCCTTTTTTTTTTTTTTTTTTTTTTTTTTTTTTTTTTTTAATCTTTTAAAAATTATATTAACATTTTCAAAATCATTCATTTTTATTTTGACATTTTCAGGACCAAGCTGTGCAAATAAATAGCTGGGTATGTAGACAGTACATACACATAATGTTGTTCACGAACTGACTTAAAACACAACACTGGGGTTTTTCACCCTGGTAAATGATGAGTTCAGATATTTGCATCATTTCAAAACATTCTTCAAATTTTTCACACATGAGAAAAGTCTTAAATGATCTTTTCCTGGTGACAGTTTAAGCTTTGATACCCACAAACACAACATATTAAAAAAATTCTAGTTCTTCATTTCTACATTACCCCAATGTAGGTCTCCTGGAGTTCAGTGATAGGACTGGACAGAATGGCCTCAAGGTGCACCAGGGGAGGGTCAAGTTGGATAGCAGGAAACATTTCTTCTTCTAAAGAATGGTCATGCACTGCAACAGGCTGCCCAGGGAGGTGATGGAGTCACCATCCCTGGAGGTGTTAAAAAAGCATTTAGGTGTTGTGCTAAGGGATGTGGGTTAATGAGGAAATGTTGCTGGTTGGTGGATGGTTGCACTGGATGATCTCAGAGGTCTTTTCCAACCCTGGTGATTCTATGATTCTGTGATTTAGGAAAATTGAAAAATCATGGAATACAAGCTCTGATTCCTCTTGCTGTCAACAAATCCTTTCCCTTTTCTGGGTTAACACTGTTCCTAACTGGGATCTCAAAGAATGGATTCCTTATGAAGCTAATATCAAGGTGTCCTGAACTCAGCCTCCATACCCCGTAACTCCTTCCTGTCACCCTTGAGGATGCAAGTGTTGAGTGCCAGGCACCAAATGAGCAAAATGCTCCTTCCTGACCTCAGTGATGGGGCACAGAAGTGCGCTTTAAGGCTGCATTAGCAACCAGTCAAACAGCAAAGTTTGCAGACCACTGCTTTGCTGAGGAATTAAGGGAAACAGCACCATGTGCTGTGCTGTCAACACCTTGGCAATATCAGCCTTTCCTCAATTACTTTTGCTTACAAATTACTCCTAATTTTGTTCTTTAAAGCTAGTTAAGAATAAGTGCTGGTAGGATTGATGAGGAACTAACTGCGTGATTAAGTAATTACATTTTTAAAGCTTGCCTTACACTAGGACTAATGATTTGTCACATAGTAGCAGAAACCCAAGATAATGAATGAGAAATGTTTACATGTAGTTAGTTTCTTCCAAGTCTTTTGTCTTACTGAGATTGTTGACACATATGTCTATGATTCTCAAAGAAAGAAAATCCATCAATAATAATAATAATAGCAATAGTAACAGTCTCAATAATTCCAAGAAATTAGAACTTTGATCACCGTGGAGCATTTATGACGGAATTTGTCCCATGATCAAATTTCACTTATGTTAAAAAAAAAAGAGACTGAATTGGTTTTGGATAGAACAGCTTTCTGTAAGAAAATGGTGGTTCCACTAAGTTCTAAACTCCTGTGGATATGCAGTGACAGAATTTTAGCAAATGAATAATTTGAAAAAAGACTATTTGAACATTTTCATGATTCCTAATTTTTGTTCTACTTCTTCAGTGTCATGCATCTTAGAGCAGGCTGTAAGCTGCTTATATGAAGTCTGAATGGGATTTTTTTTCAGCTTTTCTGGAAGTAAAGGCTTCAGAAATTTCTGTAATTTTAACTCCCTACCAACTGAAACAAACAAATGGAAAAGTAGAAATAATGCTTAGAAATAGTTTCAGGATTTGATCAGGTCTAGTCATTAACTCATTTCATAGCCGGTTGTATCATAGAATTGTGGTATCATAGAATTACTCAGGTTGAAAAAGACCCTCGAGATCATCAAATCCAATCACAACCTAACCATACTACCCTAACTATAACAATTTTCCACGAAGTCATGTCCCTAAGCACTACATCCATGAGCAAGATCAGAAATTTATTGTCATATACAATGTGGGAGCATCTGGAGGTTTCAAGTACTATTACATCTCAACTGAACTGGGTACCACTGCTGATGGGCTGATCTAGAACCCTGGGAAAACAATGGAATAACTCCTAAAGGATTCTGTAAACTTTGATTCTCACTCACATTTAGAGTGGATCTCTGCCTTGAGCACTTTATGAAGAAAGCAGGTCAGAGAAAACAACTTCTAGTTACTACTTCTATTCTACCGGAAAATATTAATTCTATTACTCTCTGTTCTTCTATTATTTAACCTAATCTTAAGCTTTTCTTGATAAATACATTAAATCAGCTATTGTTAGTAAGCCAACAGAATAAATTACTTATCATTTAGGGGTCTCGAATGAAAAGTTTCGCTCATCAGCTGTAACTTCTACCAGGGTTTTTGTTCTTGCATGATGCCACCAAAATTGAATGCATTTCATTTGAGATCACATCAGTTCCAAAGATTTGATTTATTAACATACAGGCTATAACAGATCATAGAATCATAGAATCGTAGCATCATTTGAGTTGGAAGGGACCCTTAGAGGCCATTTGTTTACTTAGAAATCAGCACAGAAAACATGTGGAAAAAAACAGCATTACTGTGTGGAAGAAATGTTGCTGGTGACTAACAGCAGAAATATTGCAGCTTTTTTATTCTGGTTACTTAATGTAAACATTAAACTTAAAGAAACTTAAAGAAACAATGATTTTAATAATTCTATTGCTAATTGTTTGAAAGAAACTCCTTGAATAAGGAGATACATTTCTTGAAGAGATTAAATCAGAATTCCTGTACACATTCTGCTTTTCTTCTCTATCAATACTAAGATGTGCATTAAGTCTTCAGTATGCAGCTGTTTTCTCCCAGCTATTTGGTAATATATCAATATATGAGGTAGATTTTTCCTTTCTTTCTTTCCCTCTCTTTTTATATTCCAGTGATTAATTATTGTCTTCTCAGTATCTTATGCCTGGAAAACATTCATGAAGTACAACAAACCAGCTTTGCTCATGTGACAAAATATCAAATAAGGAACAGACATGAGCATAATTAATAGCTATTACTGAAATGTTTGTTAATAAAGAGTTTCCTTCCATCAGTGCTCACAGCCCATCCAGCCTCACCGTGGCTGTCTGCAGGGATGGAGCATCTCTGTGCAACCTGTGCCAGTGCCTTACATCTCTTGCTGTAAACAACTTCTTCCTATTATCCAATCTAAATCTCCCCTCTTTTAGTTTGAAACTCCCTTCCTTGTTCTGTCACAACAGACCCTACTAAAGAGTCTGTCCACTTCTGTCTTACAGCCCTCTTTTAGAGGCTGCTCTCAGGTCTCCACACAGCCTTCTGCTCTCTACACTGCATAAGTCCAGCTCTCTCAGCCTGTCCTCGCAGGAGAGGTGTTCCAACCCTTGGACAACTTTTGTAGCTCTCCTCTGGACACGCTCCAACAGCTCCGTATTTCTCCTGAACTGAGGACTCCATATCTGGATGCAGTAATCCAAGTGAAGTCTCACCAACACAGAGCAGAGGGGCAGGATCCCCTCCCTTGCCCTGCTGGCCTGTTTTGAATGCAGCCCAGGATATGGTTGGCTTTCTAGGCTGTGAGGGCACAGAGCTGGCTTGTGTCCAGCTTGCCATTCACCGAAGTGATGCTCACTTGCACCTCTGTGATGTGACTCCACATTCTGATGCAGACTGTCCAAGCATTGCAGTGATGGGGCAATGTGATCCTTCTCAATCCAAGCCATTCTTCCTGAGTTCTCAGACCTGGAAGTGGTGGTCACAACAGTTTGTTAGGACCTAGTACTACCAAGAAACTTTTCCCTTTAGAATTGAGGATTATATTGTACAGTCTTGTATACTTCACTACAAGAAGGGACTGCTAATTGAAAACATGCTTCCTGTGCTGTCCAAATTTTTAGCTGTTGCTGTGTACAATCCAGATACTTACTGTATTGACTGAATGTTGATTTACTGGTGTCATTATGTAGGTTGCCCCTTGCACATATAATCCTGACATTTCAATCAAGAATTCCCACTCCATGCATGATAAGATTTGGAGCAGAAAAGTGTGGTAGTTTTTCCATTCAGGTTGAGTGAGACAAGGGGGAATGGTTTTAAATTAAGACAGGGGAGGTTTAGGTTGGATATGAGGAGGAAGTTTTTCCCCCAGAGGGTGGTGAGGCACTGGAACAGGTTGCCCAAGGAGGCTGTGGATGCCCCATCCCTGCAGGCATTCAAGGCCAGGCTGGATGTGGCTCTGGGCAGCCTGGTCTGCTGGTTGGCAACGCTGTACACAGCAGGGGTTGGAACTGGATGAGCACTGTGGTCCTCTTCAATCCAGTCCATTCTGTGATTCTACGATTTGGGGATAGAATATTCCACAGAAAAGAAAGAGAAGAAAAGAGAGAATACATGCATGCTTATGTGATTTCCTTCAAAAACTGGAGGTGGATCAATAAAGGGGAGAAATGAATGAAAGCCTTTTTGCAGTTAATTAGACCATGCCTAATGCTTGATCTCAGCAGTCCTGTAGCGATTCTCAGAGCTGCCTCCAGATTTTTCAGAGAAACAACAATACATAACTATCCTTGAACTAAAAGGAGAATATGTGTTTGGATTTACATCAGAGAACTCTTGTCCTAGAGAATGGGAAGAGTCCTCTTTGCCTTAGAGCTTAGAGAGAAATATTTGGTGCTCCATTTAAAGCTAGAAGCATGGGAGTAGTGGGAGGCCTGTTTCCTGCTCCAAGGACTACCTGTCATGGTCTTCTCACAACTCATCACTTTCAAGTCAGAGTAAAGTATCCAACTTGGCACAGGCAGAGTCATGAGTAGTATCTGATGAGTCTGCTCTGTCTTGGGCTGTGATGTCCTTAAGCCTCTGCTCAGCATCACCATTCCAGGTGCTTTTCACCACTAGCGCCATGAAGTCCTTATTCATAGAATCAGAGAATCACAGAATGGCTTGGATTGGAAGGAACCTCAAAGATCATCTAGTTCTAACCCCCGTGTCATGAGCAGGGTTGCCAATCAAGATCAGACACTACATCAGGTTGCTCAGCGCTCCATCCATGACAAAGTGAAGAGTTTTCTACATATACATTGCAATCTCAACATGAAAAAATCATTTCTCATTTATGAAACACAGGATGAAAGCATCAGTTGTCGATGAGATTCAATTGCACTAGGAAAGGCACAAGGAAGAGATTGCTTGTGATCCAAGGAACCAGTTCATAGAATAGCTGCAGTTGGAAGGGACCTCAAAGTCCATCTAGTTTCAATCCCTCCATGAAGATCAAGGCTGCCAACTACTAAATCAGTGTCAGGAAGAGTAACAGGTATGAAGTGATTGTTCCATACAGAAAGTCACTAATGTAGCGAGGCACAAATCTCAGATATCCTAGTATAGAGGTTTTATCCTCAGACAACACTCACTCCTTCCTGTGGGGGGGGGGGGGGGGCCAAAGATAACTTCCCAAACTTCCTGTTAATCCTCATGGAATTATGAGTAATTAGTTGATAGAAGCAGTTATAGCAAGTCTTCTTTAGTGTTGTCAGTAGGCTGAGCAAAATCCAAGTGTTAGAGCAGTTTGTACAAAACTATTGTTTTAGCCAGAAGAAAGTGTGCCATCCATCCAAACCAACCATCCAACCAAAAGAAAAAAAAAAAAAGAAATCCAACAAAAGTGCACAAAGCGAACAAACAAACAAAAAATACAACAATCCACAGTAAAAAATGAGAAGTGCCTACACTGATATACTAGTAGTGTTGCAAAATGGAAGAATTACTTTGGGCATGAGGATGAAATGGATGTGTGCGTTTGTATTTTTTCTCTTCTCTCTTTTTCCTTTTTTCCCCTTTGTGCTTTTAGAATTTTCCCCTTCCTAACAGTTACTCTTCCAAACACAAAGGACAACTAAACTGACATCAAGTAAAGTTAGTATTCTCCTGTCATGTCTCTGGACATCATCTGTGACAGCTGTGCTTGCGGTGATTCAGTCCCTCACACGTCACTGTTTTCATGTCAGCTCTCCATTTCACGTTGCAGAAATCCCTTCTGTCAGCTCCCATTCAGTTTGATAGGTCATGCTTACACCTGCAAGCTGGGGCAGTGCCTCTCTGACAGGATCTGTCACAGTACAGCAGTCACCACGCTCAGCCAAACAGCAACTTCACTCAGCAGCAAGTTTGTTATGATGACTTTTAGTATTTAAGGGTTTTTTTTCTTTTTTATTTTTTTTCCTTTCCCTTCGCCTCCTCTCTGCCAGCGACACACACTGGGAACTACAGGAAAGATGACAACATTCATCAGTGGGGAGAAACTAGAGACTTTTCTGGTAAAGTCAGGCCAAGATGATGGCTTATTTTTCCTGCCTTGGTCGGTGCCAAGGCTATTACAGGATGTCATGACAGCTAAAGTATTCCTTGGTTTTGCAAAGCTCATGAATCATTTAGATGAATGTCCCAGTATCTCTAAGCCATACAGCTCAAGAAATCTAAAATTAGAGATGGCAAAGGCCTCTGAGCTCCTGACAACTCAGGATTGCTCTCTCTAAGCACCTTATGGATATGTCCTCTGGTCCTCTGTCCACTCACATTTAAATGCATGTTGGATGCCACTGGGCTTTCAATTACTCCCACAGATTTCACCCTTGAAAAATCTCTGTCATTATTCAACCTCCAGATTTATTTTATTCCACAATAGGCAGAGGGGGTATGAGTATTATCTTTAAGTCCCTTCCAACCCAAGCCATTATATGATTCTATGACTCTATACATGCATTCTAGACCCTGGTGAGTTCTTGAACCTGCACAAGCTTCGTCAAGCAGATGAGAGGCATACACTTGAGATCTAGAAATTTTCTCTTGGTATGTTGTGCAATGAACCTAGTATATAGTTATATATTACTGCATATAAATTACAATATATAGTCTGGAGAAGAGGAGGCTCAAGGGAGACCTTATCACTCTCTATAACTATCCTGAAAGAAGACTGTGGGGGTCAGTTTCTGCATCCATGTACCTAGCAATAAAATGAGAGGGATTGGCCTCAAGTTGCACCAGGAAGATTCAGATTGGATATTAGGGAACATTTATTCTCCAAAAGGGTGGTCAGACACTGGAATGGGCTGCTCAGGGGGGTGGTGGAATCACTGTCCTTAGAGGTGTTCCAGAAACATTTAGATGTTGTACTAAGGAACGTGGCTTAGTGGGGAAATATTGGTGGTAGGTGAATGGTTGGACTGAATGATCTTGGAGGTCTTTTCCAGCCTAAGTGATTCCATGATTCTATGATCCAGCACCTGTACCATTTTTTTCACTATTAAATGACTAACTTAGTATTCTAAGCTTGGGTTGTGTATGGGAATTTCTAAATCAAGGCTTGAACCAATGACTGAGCACTTGGTGAAGGGACACAACCAGCCATGGGAGCACAGGTGAAAGCAATTCACCTGTGCTCATCTGGAAGGGATAGAGCCAGGTTCTGTAAGCCTTATTTGAGGGCTGGCTGTCACAAGGGAGGGGTTTCAACCTGGGTATTCTTCCTTTCGGGATATTCAGTGAGCTCTGAATACTCCTTGGGATGGGTAAGCAAAGCTTTCTTTTTTTATCTGGATTGTGACTATGAGCCTTTTATTTTTTTGATAATTTAGAGTTGGTTATCTGGCATCACTTTCCATATTGGATGTAAGGGACCTCAAAGTTTATTTAGTTCCAACTTCAGTGTGATCATAGAAGAATCAGTAAACTTTGACTGTTGAACACTGTCTATGCAGGTTATAAACTTTGTTTATGGGGTGAAGAAGATCCCTGCCCTTTGTGTTCAGTGTTCTGGCAAGTATCTTCAGAAAATAGAATACCTGGAAAGTAAGTGGAGGTAAGTGACTCAAAATTAATTAAGTAATTAAGTCTGGAGAAAATAATCCTAAACGCCTAGTGCTGAAATTTAACACAGAGATTTAACAACTGAAATTAAGTAATAGTGTTTAAATTCTATTGATGACTTTAAAGCTCTGGGACACATTCTGCTGGAATAAAGCAGAATTTCCCTCGCATTGCCTGGTTGGATAAATTCAGGGGCTTTGAGTTCAGGCAGTAATGAAGGTAATGAGAGGAGGTCTGAAGATCCAGAGTTAAAGAGAAAAGTATGTATTGCCTCATGAAAGGGCTTCCAGGATACTGATGCTGTCACTGTAATTTCTTATTCTTTAAAGGCTATTAATCTAATAAATGTGAAAAATTGTTGATGGACGAATAAAAAGGACTATCATGGCAAAACAGGCTTCGTGACACAAAGAAACTTAGTTTCATGTTAACAATAATTATCTCATAATTTCAGGTGAACTTTGATTGTCAGTGTTTAATAAGGTCTTTCATTAAGATCAAGCAAATCACCTAAAATTTGTTCACATAACTTAACGGTAGTACATTTAGGACAAATATGAGAATCACCAGAACACCTCCAGGGATGGACGGGGCATCCACAGCCTCTCTGGGCAGCTGTTCCAGCACCTCACCACTCTCAGGGTAAAGAGCTTATGGATGCCCAGTATGGGGTCATTATTCTTGTCTTTTCCATGTACAGCCTAGCAAAGTAAGTTATTTTGTTCATGCTTACTATTCATTTCTAAACTGTAAATTCTTTGTAGGGAAAATTTTTCCTTTCCAGAATATCTTTACTATAGAGATAACTGGGAGAAGTTGGCCCTAAAATCTGAACAGTCCTGTACCTTTCCTGCTTATAAACAGCCTAAACAGACCATAACGTACTCTTATCCCAATTGCAAATACTTCTAGATCAAATCCCTGTTTTCTATGAACTTGTGTGTTTGTATTTCTGCAATTAGCATTCTTTTTTTTTTTTTTTCTTTTTTTTTTTTTTCCAGTTGCTTCTGGGAAATCGATTTGTTTTGCAAATACTCTTCAATCCACAATGGCATTCTCAATGCAAACGTGAGCAATACCAACCTGAATGAAAGTATCTCTTAAGATTTAATTCAGTGTTCTTGCTTAAAACAGGCAAAAAAGGAAAGAATGGTCTTGTGTGGGAGGCAATGTAAGATTAAACACCCGAGTTGAGTTTAATCTGAATTAACGCAGTACAGTGGAGACCAAGTTTTCCAGTATTTCTCAACAACCCTTGTCATAGCGTGTAGCTGTATTTAATTGGGGAGTCCTAGCGATGGAACGCTATGCGAAGTAAATATACAGGCACACGTACTAGCTAAACACCTCAATAAGTCATGCAAAATGTCTGCAGGGTGGGGGCCTGGGGAGCAGCATTTGCCTTTCACTGGGAGCCTTAGCTTCCAGAAAAGACATTTTTGGGCTTCTACCAAGTGAATTTTCCATTTCAGTGTATAATTTCTTTATTTAGCATTACACCGATTATCCATACTTAGACTAATGATCAAATAATACTATAGTCCAAGATATTTGGCTAAGGCAGCCTGCAGGATTTTTCTTTTCCTTTTCAGTCTTTTTTTTTTTTTTCTTTTCTTTTTTTTCCCTTTTATTCCAAATTTTTAGGGTGATTATGGGGTGTGTAAGATCGTTAAAGGATTGGCAGCATGCACAAAACTCAAATCCTTTATCCAGAGGCTAGAGGAAATGTGTGTTGCCAACATGCAATTCCTTCATTGTCCCACCGATGTCCTGAAATAAAAGAGGAACCATGCTCTCTCTCCACCAAGGGAAGAAAATAATTCTCTTTTTTTCTAAGGCCTTAGGTGAACAAAATGCCTAAATAGATGTTGTCTTCCACTGCTAGGATGAGAAATATTTTGAATTTAATGTCTGCTTGATATTTGTAAATTCAAAATATTTGCATGATATTTATTAACCTCAAGGTCAGAGAAGCAGATAGCAAATAGTCTCCTCTTAGTGCAAATCTTTTGAGGAATAGGGACAGTTATTTTCTAAATTCAGGCTAACTGAGAAAGTAGGTTGCTGCTAAACCATGAGAGAAGTTCCTCAGCTTTATGTTATCAGGCAAACCAGAATCTTGTTTTCCAATAGGATGAGATATTGGAACAAAGTAGAAAAAATACCTATTAAATCTAGGATTTGCGAATCCTTTACTCTTAATGCTATGTTGGTATTTGTTACTCGCAAGTAAAAGGAGTAAGGAAGACAGACATTGATTTCACCAGTTGAGCTTATATGGAAACAGCTAAGAAAAACTTCCTAGTGACATTGTGGTAGTGAGTCCCACCATCCGTTTCCTGAGGGACAGGGGATGATTTCATCTCCAGTTCTACTCAGTGTTTTGTCTGATTGCTATTCACATCCACTGAAAGGAAAGCCAGAGTAGGTCTGTAAGTAGCTCCAGCTTCTAATGAAGTGCAAATCTGGTAATTTTGACTGCTGAGTTTATTCAAATTCATGTACAGTGGGAGCAGAAAGTAAAGCAATGTCCTTCAGTTTCAGTAGGAATATATTCTCACTGTTGCCTATCCAAAGTGCCTCAGATTGTCTTGCAGGAAATAATCTACATCTGATATCTGACTGTGGCATAGTTTTGCATGTTTCCCTGGCAATGGTCCATGCAGGTGTCAAAGGAAATACCACCTATACAGAGAGCACAAGACATACCTGTTGTTCAGTTAGAAGAATACTTTCTTCTCTTTGAGCTTCTCTGCTGTTTTGATCTATCAGGAGTATGACTCATTTTGTCTCAGGAGTGCCTACCTTCCTTTTTCTTCCTTTCTTTCTTTTCCCCCTGAATGTGTGCTTGCTTTGGGATTACAAAGAGAGGGTCAAACAGTTGGTATAGCCGGTTCCATTTTCTATTTCCTACTACCAATGTTTTCCCCATTTTTATTCTGAGCAACAGCTAAAAGAGATGTCTGGAGGAAAATGAAAAAAGTAGACAAAAATGAAAACTGAAAGTCAGCAGATTAAGAAATACACTGGACAGCAAAAAGGGAACCTGCAGATCACATCAGAATCAATACCAAGAATTTCTGCAAGCAGCCTATTTGTCCAGGGCTCTCCTGTGCTCTGTCCCCATAAATCAGATAAAGCAGATGGGCTGAATTTCAAGTTGTTCATTGATATTTTCACACTGCACATCTTTTCCAAAGTTCATTTGAACCTCCACTCATTTAGATGTGAGTTATAAAACCGAGAAACTTCAATGAAACAGTTTAAATATGTGTCTGTTGAAGCCCAATGAATGATGGTAAAGAGTTTTCCAATGAATTGGGGGAAAAAAATCATTTGAAATGATAACCAAATGTTGTGCAATCATCATTACGCTTCACATTTCTTCTGAATAACAATTCTGTGTCTGAATTGACTGAAGATGATTCACGTGCACTATGAGCAACCCAGAAATAGCCCTTACTCCAGCGTAACCATAAAGCATTTGCCTCTTGTGCATCTGAAAGAAGCGAAATCAGTTCCTCATTTCTAAGCTAATGCCTTAAACTGTCTAGGAATTGCTCTCTCACATGAATGTTGCTCTCCTTCCAGTCATTAGAAGCATGCTTGTTTTAAAATGTCCCATGTCTTCCAGCGTACTGTGACAACACCAGCAATTTTCCAGGCAGAGCCCCTGGCTTCCTCCCCTCACCTGCTCAGCCCTGCCAGCCTTCGCTGCACTGCTTTCAACTGGTGTGTTGATGTGAAAGGAGGCAGGTGGTGCCCACGCTGACACATGGGAGAGCCTTCCTGTAGGGCTCCTGCTGCTCTGCTTAGAAACCCATCGTTGCCTGAAACCTACCCCCTCAAGCAAGGGTCTGATTCCACTTGTGAGCAGGAACTGTGCCATTCTAACAGATGGGCTCCAGCACAAACAGCCAAGAAAACATGTATATTCATTGAAAAAAAAAAAAAAAAAAAAAAAAAAGGGTACTGAGGGCATGAATACTAGCCAAAAACATCAACATCTCTCTGTGTCTTCTCTTGAGCGTACAAATCCATCGTTAAGGGGATGTGTGGGTGCTAAGCTGAATTCATTAAAAAAAATTAAAACAAAATGCCTGGCCACGTAGAAAGGGATTTCAGGGCAACAAGAAATGGGCAAGTTGGCCTAAGAAAGAGAAAAAATGAAAGAGAAAAGCAATATTTTAGTGTAGCTGCATGAGAAGAAACTCATGGGGTCTGTCTTGTGATTCCCACACCCATGACTTGAATTAGGTTTGGAGGTCTGGAAGGAGGTATGTATAGTGCTACATCCTTTCCAGACCTTTTTCTCTCTAGTCATTTCTATTTCCATAGGTAAACATTAAGAAAAAAAGTAAATGAACAAACAAAGGAACCAAACCCAAGGAATTTAGGCTCATCTAACTTTCACTTCCTTCTGGAGTGTGTAACACAGGGAAGAGAACTTGTGTCCTTCAGTTCTCTTGTGAGAACTACATGAGGTCACCAGTCAAGATGATCAAGGAGAACTGAAGGAGTTGAACTGAGGACATTAAAAAAAACCCAGAAACTGTGAGTGTGAATAAGGAACTCATCTCTCTGGAAATCCTGCTGGGACTAGCAGAACTTTCTAGCACTAAGTAGCCATGTCAGGCCTGCCAAGGCTAGGTCTAGGCATGAGAAAAACAAGAAGGTGCCAAGGCTACTGGCATGAAAAAGAACCAGAGAAATACTTTGCTTAAGGCACAGATCTTGAAAAACAGGTTGATTGCTGCTGAGATAGAGGGTCTGCTTAGGTGAAATGTCATGAATTTCTCTAGTGCATCCCATCCCCAGCGCCTGCAGAGGCATCAAATGAACCCACCCTCCTTCTCCTCCTAAGAAAATAATAGGAATAAAGAAATTTAAGCTAGAGTTTAGTCAGTCCTTTATTTCCCAGTTAGGGTAAAACCTTAAGAAATGCACACCTCATAACTAGCAGACTGAGGTTTCATCTCTGCTCATTTTAGAGCTTGGGGCTGCACCAGATTTTCTACTTCCTTGAAGACTTCCTGGAACAACTGGATGATGTGAGACGGGCCTTTGCTTTTGAAACTATTCCCGTTTATACAAAACAGTTAACAAAGGAAGGCCTGGAAGCCAGATCTCTCACAGGACTATATTAATCTTAGAGCTATAGACTTCCATTCATCTGACTAATGTATATTTCATTACCTTATGCAAAGCTGAACAGCTTCACCCTGAAATAGAGGGGAAGTTTTCATTAGATGTCACCACAAGGCCAATTCAGAAAATGTTAAGATGGAAACCTTCACCCTTTATCTATATCAGCATGTGGTTCTCAAAGGAAAGTAGAAGAAAAGAGGAATCTTAGAGGAATGTGAGGTAGTGTACTGAGCTATAGAGTACTGAAGTTAGCAATATCTGCTCAGTAACACTTTCAAGTTCCTACAAGTTTAATTCAAGCATTAGATCCTGCCTTCTCTTGAAAATGCTGCTAGGCATTAACACGTAGCTACAAACATATCAGTACTTCTAAAAATGTCACTCTAAGCAACTTGCATTAGGCAGTATATGTGAAATTTGTGTAAAATAGTGAAAGGGTATCGTGAGTGTGGGTTATTTACCTACCCAATTATAATTTATTTTTAAATACCATCCCATATCATACCTATAACATTCAGCAAAACAAACCTTTTCTATAACACCTTGAAGACCTGATACCAGGTTGGACAGATATGTAAGGCCATGGTACCTCAGCATTTAGTGTTGATGGTTACTGGTCATAGCCAAATGAAATTATTGATACTGAAAGTACAGAAGAATCTGGTGGCTCTGGACAGCCTTAACAAGTGGTTCCCAGGGTGGTTGGTGACCGTGAACATAGCAGGGGTTGAAAATAGAAAACTGAAAATGTGGTCCTTTTCAACAGAGGACATTCTATCATTCATTCTATAATTCTATGACCTAAATTACGTTAAGATGGCAGACGGTCAAAACTCTTGTGATAAGGCCCCAAATGCTCAGTGCTAACAGATGTATACCAAAACCAC
Organism: Lagopus leucura; assembly: GCF_019238085.1. Taxonomy (NCBI): domain Eukaryota; kingdom Metazoa; phylum Chordata; class Aves; order Galliformes; family Phasianidae; genus Lagopus; species Lagopus leucura. The sequence goes on from NW_024962287.1 coordinate 2,834,200, forward strand.
GTGGGTTTTGGGTTGGTACTCAGCTGGCTGTGAAACCTCTGTCTTTTCTATGATCATTGTCTCTCCTCATGATGCTGTGATCCATTAAATCCTGGCAGCAATCCTGGCAAATACCCAAAACTTCAGGTAAATCACACATCCAAAATTGGATGTCAGAGTGTAAGAACCTGTGCAACTGAATGAAACTGGTCTGGAGACAACTTGATGCAGAGTGCTAATAGGAAAGGCAGGTGGAGAGAAAGAAGGAAAAAAAGGTATTGATGCAGTGCTCTTCTTCCAGTGCTTTGTTCTGAGCTGCCAAAGCTCCTCTTTGCCCAACAAAATCCTGTTAAGGTCTGCAAATGCTTGATCTTTAACCTGTGTGCAGCTACAGCAGTGCAAACCTTTGTTCTTTTCCCTTATTGAGCCCCAAATACTGCTGTTGTCCATGGTGGTGCCAGAAGTTAATGCTTTCTCCCCACCACTCAGAAGAAATTGCTGTTATTATTCCCAGTCCCCCTCCCATCTTTCCCACTCTCTCTTCCCTCCTCCTAAATAATAATACTAATAAATAAATAAAAATCAAAATTCGGATTCTGCCCTGTCTAATTACAAATCACCACCTGTGGTAAAATTATTGAAAAACAGATGAGCATTTCATTCCAGCAATAGCCTTAAAACAAGCAGCAGTTCCAACTGCCACTGTGATGTATAGACACAGCACAGGGCAGATGAGGGATTAATTAGGTCTGTCCCTGCACATTGCCAGGGGAGCACTTCTGTAGAGGTGATTGAAAACCAGAAAGAGTGGCATTAGTCTTCATTGTTGGTTAAAGGCAACAAAAATAAAGATGCAATTGAGTTGACAAAGCTTCCAGGTATGTGGCTGAGTCATTTGGAGGTGTCAAAATGATCAAACCATAATTAATTAGGTTAAGTGCTATATTTAATTCCTCAACTTTAATGAAGATTTCTGCAGCTGAAAACAAACGGTGGCACAATTTGTTTTTGAGGGAAAGGGGTGGGGTGCACTGAGGGGACGATGCCAAAGTTTAATGGTGCTTTTATAATCAAGCCCACATTCTTAATCTTATTGTCATTTTCTGTACAGCCATGGAAAGCCAGTGCTGTTCTATGCATTCTTATTAGGACTGCAATTGTAAGCCCACAGATGAGTAGGAAACCAAATGATGATTATTTTCAAGGAATGAAACAGAATACAGCCCAGAATCCATAGTATTTCCTAATATAAGTCTCCAGGGTTGACACTGTAAAAAAAAAATCAGTGGCACGTAGTCTAAATGTGTACCTTACTAGGAATTTAATACAGCTTATTGCGAAGGAAAGAATTTAGAGATTTGTGAGTGATGCATAAGAAGAGTAAAATGTGATTTTACCCAGTTCTACCAGACAACAGCACTTTTGGAAATGCTTTCAGAGTGAGGAAAGATCTATCCTGAAAAACCCAGTCGGCTCTTTCTGAGTACCTACACGTATTGGACTGAAAGAGACTTGTTCTTTAGCTTTATCATCTTCCACCACAATCTATAATGCATCCCAATCCCCCATGTGCATGGCCCTGCAGATACTCACCCCAAAACGTCTCATGACGCACATTCTGCACTGCTGAGGAGAATGAAAGGAGGTTGTGGTGAGGTGGGTGTTGGCCTCTTCTCCCAAGCAACAGTACTGAGATGAGAGGTGATGGCCTCAAATTGTGTCAAGGGAGGTTCAGTTTGGATATTAGTAACAATTTCTTCTCATAAAGAGCAGCGGCACAACTGCCCAGGCATGTGGTGGGGTCACCACCCCTGGAGGTATTGAAGATCCGTGGGGACTGTGGCGCAGAGGGACATAGTGGGTATGGTGAGGGTGGGCTCGGGTTGGGCTTGGTGATCTTAAAAGTCTTTTCCAAACTTAATGATTCTATGATTCTACAAAAAATGCTCTGGAATAGGCATTCTCCCATTCCATCTACAAGAAAAGCACATGCACATGTACATGCACCTACGCACTTCACAAAATAAACAGGAAGACGAGATGAAGTTTTTCTAAGACACTTTATTCCTCACACACACGTTTTTGGCTGTTCTCAGATAACTTTACTGCAAACTGATTCTTCTGTTTGCCCTTTGTATAAAACAATCCAATGTCTTTAGTAATCTTGTGCCTGCAGAAGGTGAGACGTTCAAAGTGCTAAGTGACTATCAACGTATTTCACAGAACTCCATGAGAAAGATTTCCAGAAGCTTCTGCAGCTGTATTAATAGAAACAGCAATGAGAGCTGAAGAAGCCTTGTATTTGACACATACATGATAATAGCGCAAATGGTTTTGATCAGTAAAAAGCATCACCTAGTAATACACATTTTGCACATGGACAAAATATGCATGCATATGTGAATGCATGCAAGTGTGTGCGTGTAAAATCTCTGCTTTCTGCAAACTGATGGTCATGTTTAATAATGTTTTACATTCCATTCACACTGGTGATGATAGCTACACAAGGTGTGTGAGGCACATGGGAATCAAGACCAAGACACTCTCAGCCGTGTGTTGGGCATTAGACTGTATTTTAATGTCTCTTCTCCAATCGTTTGCGGCTGGGATAAACAGTATTGCACAATCTGCACGACATCCCAACACTCAGCAACTCATTTCTGCTGCTGGCATCCTCAAGCTTGTATAAACCAGAAGAGCAAGATGATGCTTTCTCCCACAGAGGAATTTATTGGATTAGATGACAGTCAAGGTCTTAGCAGGAAGGCCAGTTAATGTATTGTTTCATCTGCGGTGTAAAATGTAAGCAATGTTTTGCTCTTTCTCGACAGCTGTTACCTCTACCATAAGCTGTTAAAGCTCCCTCGTTATTCCATGCAGCCAGGCCAGGCTTATTTCCTGCGCAGTTGTCATCTCCTTAATATATTACAACATTACAAACTTTATTAGTATATTTGCAGTGCCTTTTTATTTTTTATTAGCTAATGGGCTGCTTTCGTGTGCCGCGTTTTCTTAGTCCTTCAGAGCTCAGCCTATAAAACGGCCAAAAGTGATCCCATCTGGAAGCCATTAAAGATCAATAGAGATGGAATCTGAAGAAGAAAGAATGGGGGAAAAAGAAAAAAAGAAAGGATAACCTACTATCAAAACAATTGTGAGCAAAACCTGCCAGCTTCTGTTTTCAAATCCGGGTTTGCTAAAGCACATCACACTTCCAACGTGACAA